>NC_057359.1:36630217-37237717 GCF_016509475.1 Prionailurus bengalensis
AAAAAAACAAGAAAAACAGAGCAGAATACACAAGACCTGTTGAACACTATCAAATGGTCTGATATGTAGGTAACTGGAGTCCCAGAAGGAGTGAGGATGTATCAAAATACATATTTAAAGAGAAAACAGTCAATAATTTTACAAATATATTAAGACTTTAAAAAAATCCAAGAAGCTCAAAGAACCCCTAAGAAGGGTTAAAAACTCCCCTATACATACATCTTATATTTGAACTACTACAGACCAAATATAATAAGAAATTATCGCAAGTATTCAGAAGTAATAAAAAAAGAAAGATTATATTCAGTGGAACAAAGCTAAGATTTACATTGAATGTATTTTCATACACTGTGCATGTCAAAAAAAACCAATAAGTAACATCTATAACCTTAATCCTAGAATTCTTTACCTCGTGAAAATATATTTCAAAAATTATGGTAAAATGAACACTTTTACAGCAAATCAGTGCTATAGGAAATATAAAGACATTTCTTCATTCAGAAGCAACATGATAGAAGGCAGAAACTTGAATGTACACAAAGAGATGAAGAATTCCAGAAATGATAAACACAAACATTAATGTAAATATTTTTGTAGTTTTCAATTTTTCCAAAAGGAAATGAGCTCTTAAATGAAATATAAAGTAGCAAGTAACAGTAGTGTGTTTGCATGTTACATAGCTTATGTAAAGCTTGTGCCAGCAGAGGTACACAAAATGAGAGTGACTAATTGGACGTACATTGTTTAAGATTTTTACTGTTTATTTAAGTGGCATTATATCATATGAAGGTAGACTGTGTGATATGTTAAAGTATATATTGTAAACACTATATTGTAAACACTGTGTGATATGTAAAGTGTATATGGTAAAATTAAAAAAAGGGAACAAGAAAAAAATCCAATAGTTAAAACAAAATGGATTTTTTTATAAAAAATGTAACTCAGAAAAGTCAGAGAAAAAGGAAAGGGAAACAAAAAAACTTATCCAAGAAAAAAAGGAAAGAATAACTAGTAAGATGTTAGATTTAAATTTATCCATAGCAATAATTATATTAAATTTGAATTAAATGGCAGGGGTTGCAAGTTTGAATTAAAAACATGAGAACCCAAATATATACCATCTATGAGAAATTCATTTTTAAATTGTTTTAACATTTATTTATTATTGAGAGACAGAGAGAGACAGAGTATGAGCATGGGAGGGGCAGAGAGACAGGAAGATACAGGATCTGAAGCAGGCTCCAGGCTCTGAGCTGTTTGCAAAGAGCCCAAAGTGGGGCTTAAACTCAAACTGCAAGATTATGACCTGAGCCAAAGTTGGACACTTAACCTACTGAACCGCCCAGGCACCCCAAAAATTCATTCTTAATATAAAGAAAGATTGGTGAAAACCCAAAATAGGGTAGAAAATAAAGAGAATGGAAAAACTAAAAGAATCCTGGAATGTTTATATTAATACATAAAGTAGACATTAGAACAAGAATATTAACAGGGGGATAGAAAGGCACTGTATAATTATAAGAAAGAGGATTCACCAAGAAGACATAACAATACTAAATGTTTAGATACTAGCAACAGAACTTCTAAATACATGAAGCAAAAAAAAAAAAAGATTGAAGAAAATAGACAAATTGACAATTACAGTTCAATTCTTCAACACTCCTTTCTCAGGAATCAATATAAAAGATACAAAGAAAATCAGAAAGTATACAGACAATCTTAAAAACACTATCAGTCAATTTGACTTAATTGAAGTTTATAGAGGAGAGAGGGGAAGATGGAGGCGTAGGAGGACGATGGGCTCACCACGTCCTGCTGGTCACTTAGATTCCACCTACACCTGAGTAAATAACCCAGAAAACTGCCAGAAGACTAGCAGAACAGATTCTCCAGAGCCAAGCGTAGACAAGAGGTCCACGGGAGAGGGTAGGAAGGGTGGAGAGGCGGTGTGCGCTACACGGACTGGCTGGACGGAGCCTGGGCAGAGGGGCAGCCTGCAGGCAAAGCAGAGCTCCCGAGTCTGGCTTGCAAAAGCAGAGGGGCCGGATGGAGTGTGTTTGGACAGCAAGCGGGACTTAACATCTAGAAGGTTACAAGTTAACAGCTCTGCTCGGAGAGCAGGAGGACTGGAGGACAACGGGAGGGAGAGTTGTTGAGCCCCAGACGACTGAGCGCAGCTTGGCAGGGAACAAAGGCGCTCTCCAGAACCATCTCCCTCGCCCATGCCCCAGCCTAAATCCTAAAGGGAACCAGTTCCTGTCAGGGAACTTGCTTGCATCTCGCAAACACCCAATGCTGTGCTTCTTCTTCTTCGGTTCCATCCCACCAGCGGGTCTGACTCCCTCCCGGTGCCACAAGTCCCCTCCCAAAGTGGATCTCCAAAGGAAAATCGAGCTGAGCCTGCCCCTCACACCCCTGTACACCTTGCGGATACACTCCAGCTAATACGCCAGATCCCCAGCACCACAAGCGTGGCAGTGTGCAAGGAGCCCAGACAGACCAAGCCACCCCACAATGAATCCCACCCCTAGGAGAGGGGAAGAGAAGTTAGTTACACATCAGTCTGACTGCGACCCCGCCCACCAACTCAAGTTATTCAAAACAGCACAGGGGATGTGCGCTGCAGTTCTGCACCACTCCAGGGACTATCCAAAATGACTAAACAGAAGAATTCCCCTCAAAAAAACCTCCAGGAAATAAAGACAGCTAACAAACTGTTCAAAAACGATTTAAACAATATAACAGAAAGTGAATTTCGAATAATAGTCATAAAATTAATCGCTGAGCTTGAAAACAGTATACAGGACAGCAGAGAATCTATTACTACAGAAATCAAGGGACTAAGGAACAGCCAGGAGGAGCAAAAAATGCTAAATATATGCTGCAAAATAACATGGAGATGACCACAGCTCGGACTGAAGAGGCAGAGGAGAGAATAGGTGAACTGGAAGATAAAATTATGGAAAAAAGGAAGCTGAGAAAAAGAGATATAAAAAAATCCAGGAGTATGGGGGGAAAATTAGAGAACTAAGTGATCCACTAAAGAGAAATAATCTATGTATAATTGGTACTCCAGAGGAGGAAGAGAGAGGGAAAGGTGCTGAAGGTGTACTTGAAGAAATAATAGCTGAGAACTTCCCGGATCTGGGGAAGGAAAAAGGCATTGAAATCAAGGAAGCACAGAGAACTCCCTTCAGACGTAACTTGAATCAATCTTTTGCACGACATATCATAGTGAAACTACAAAATACAAGGATAAAGAGAAAATTCTAAAGCAGCTAGGGATAAATGTGCTCTAACATATAAAGGGAAACCAATAAGACTAGTGACGGATCTCTCTACTGAAACTTGGCAGGCCATTAAGGAATGGCAAGAAATCTTCAATGTGATGAACAGAAACAATATGCAGCCGAGAATCCTGTATCCAGCAAGTCTGTCATTTAGAATAGAAGGAGAGATAAAGGTTTTCCCAAACAAACAAAAAATGAAGGAATTCGTCACCACTAAACCAGCCCTACAAGAGATCCTAAGGGGGATCCTGTGAGACAAAGTACCAGAGACATTGCTACAAGCATGAAACCTACAGACATCACAATGACTCTAAACCCATATCTTTCTATAATAACACTGAATGTAAATGGACTAAATGCGCCAACCAAAAGAAATAGGGTATCAGAATGGATAAAAAACAAGACCCATCTATTTGCTGTCTACAAGAGACTCATTTTAGACCTGAGGACACTTTCAGAGTGAAAGTGAGGGGATGGAGAACTATTTGTCATGCTACTGGAAGTCAAAAGAAAGCTGGGGTAGTCATACTTATATCAGACAAACTAGACTTTAAATTAAAGGCTGTAACAAGAGATGAAGAAGGGCATTATACAATAATTACAGGGTCTATCCATCAAGAAGAACTAACCATTATTATTATTTTTTTAATTTTTTTTTCAATGTTTATTTATTTTTGGGACAGAGAGAGACAGAGCATGAACGGGGAAGGGGCAGAGAGAGAGGGAGACACAGAATCGGAAACAGGCTCCAGGCTCTGAGCCATCAGCCCAGAGCCCGACTCGGGGCTTGAACTCACGGACCGCGAGATCGTGACCTGGCTGAAGTCGGACACTTAACCGACTGCGCCACCCAGGCGCCCCAAGAACTAACCATTATAAATGTCTATGCATCAAATACGGGAGCCCCCAAATATATAAAACAATTACTCACAAACATAAGCAACCTTATTGACAAAAATGTGGGAATTGCAGGGGACTTTAATACCCCACTTACAACAATGGATAGATCATCTAGACACACGGTCAATAAAGAAACAATGGTCCTGAATGATACATTGGATCAGATGGACTTGACAGATATATTTAGAACTCTGCATCCCAAAGCAACAGAATATACTTTCTTCTCGAGTGCACATGGAACATTCTCCAAGATAGATCACATACTGGGTCACAAAACAGCCCTTCATAAGTATACAAGAATTGAGATCATACCATGCACACTTTCAGACCACAATGCAATGAAGCTTGAAATCAACTCCAGGAAAAAGTCTGGAAAACCTCCAAAAGCATGGAGGTTAAAGAACACCCTACTAAAGAATGAGTGGGTCAACCAGGCAATTAGAGAAGAAATTAAAACATATATGGAAACGAAAATGAAAATACAACAATCCAAACGCTTTGGGATGCAGCGAAGACAGTCCTGAGAGGAAAATACATTGCAATCCAGGCCTATCTCAAAAGCAAGAAAAATCCCAAATACAAAATCTAACAGCACACCTAAAGGAAACAGAAGCAGGGCAGTAAAGACACTCCAAACCCAGCAGAAGAAGAGAAATAATAAAGATCAGAGCAGAAATAAATAATATAGAATCTAAAAAAAACTGTAGAGCAGATCAATGAAACCGAGTTGTTTTTTTGAAAAAATAAACAAAATTGATAAACCTTTAGCCAGACTTCTCAAAAAGAAAAGGGAGATGACCCAAATAGATAAAATCATGAATGAAAATGGAATTATTACAACCAATCCCTCAGAAATACAAGCAATTGGGGTGTCTGGGTGGCGCAGTCGGTTAAGCGTCCGACTTCAGCCAGGTCATGATCTCGTGGTCCGGGAGTTCGAGCCCTGCGTCGGGCTCTGGGCTGATGGCTCAGAGCCTGGAGCCTGTTTCTGATTCTGTGTCTCCCTCTCTCTCTGCCCCTCCCCCGTTCATGCTCTGTCTCTCTCTGTCCCAAAAATAAATAAACGTTGCAAAAAAAAAAAAAAGAAATACAAGCAATTATCAGGGAATACTATGAAAACTTATATGCCAACAAATTGGACAACCTGGAAGAAATGGACGAATTCCTGAACACCCACACGCTTCCAAAACTCAATCAGGAGGAAATAGAAAGCTTGAACAGACCCATAACCAGCGAAGAAATTGAATCGGTTATCAAAAATCTCCCAACAAATAAGAGTCCAGGACCAGATGGCTTCCCTGGGGAATTCTAACATACATTTAAAGCAGAGATAATACCTATCCTTCTCAAGCTATTCCAAAAATTAGAAAGGGAAGGAAAAGTTCCAGACTCATTCTATGAAGCCAGTATGACTTTGATTCCTAAACCAGACAGAGACCCAGTAAAAAAAGAGAACTACAGGCCAATATCCCTGATGAATATGGATGCAAAAATTCTCGATAAGATACTAGCAAATCGAAGTCAACAGCTTATAAAAAGAATTATTTACCATGATCAAGTGGGATTTATTCCTGGGATGCAGGGCTCGTTCAACATTCGCAAATAATCAACATGATACATCACATTAATAAAAGAAAAGAAAAGAACCATATGATCCTGTCAATCGATGCAGAAAAGGCCTTTGACAAAATTCAGCTACCTTTCTTAATAAAAACCTCGAGAACGTCGGGATAGAAGGAACATACTTAAATATCATAAAAGCCATTTATGAAAAGCCCACAGCTAATATCATCCTCAATGGGGAAAAACTGAGAGCTTTCCCCCTGAGATCAGGAACACAACAGGGATGTCCACTCTCACCGCTGTTGTTTAACATAGTGTTGGAAGTGCTAGCATCAGCAATCAGACAACAAAAGGAAATCAAAGGCATCAAAATTGGCAAAGATGAAGTCAAGCTTTCACTTTTTCCAGATGACATGATATTATACATGGAAAATCCGATAGACTCCAGCAAAAGTCTGCTAGAACTGATACATGAATTCAGCAAAGTTGCAGGATACAAAATCAATGTACAGAAATCAGTTGCATTCTTATACACTAATAATGAAGCAACAGAGAGACAAATAAAGAAACTGTTCCTATTCACAATTGCACCAAGAAGCATAAAATACCTAGGAATAAATCTAACCAAAGATGTACAAGATCTGTATGCTGAAAAACTATAGAAAGCTTATGAAGGAAATTGAAGAAGATATAAAGAAATGGAAAAACATTCTGTGCTCATGGGTTGGAAGAATAAATATTGTTCAAATGTCAAAACTACCCAAAGCCAGCTACAAATTCAATGCAATCCCAATCAAAATTGCACCAGCATTCTTCTCGAAGCTAGAACAAGCAATCTTAAAATTTGTATGGAACCACAAAAGGCCCTGAATAGCCAAAGTAATTTTGAAGAAGAAGACCAAAGTGGGAGGCATCACAATTCCAGACTTTAGCCTCTACGACAAAGCTGTAATCATGAAGACATCATGGTACTGGCACAAAAACAGACACCTAGACCAATGGAATAGAATAGAATCCCCAGAACTAGACCCACAAAAGTATGATCAACTCATCTTTGACAAAGTAGGAAAGAATATCCAATGGAAAAAAGAAAGTCTCTTTAACAAATGGTGCTGGGAGAACTGGACAGCCACATGCAGAAGAATGAAACTAGACCACTTTCTTACACCATTCACAAAAAACAAACTCAAAATGGATAAAGGACCTGAATGTGAGACAGGAAACCATCAAAACACTGGAGGAGAAAGCAGGAAAAGACCTCTCTGACCTCTGCTGCAGCAATTTCTTATTTGACACATCCCCAAAGGCAAGGGAATTAAAAGCAACAATGAACTATTGGGACTTCATGAAGATAAAAAGCTTCTTCACAGCAAAGGAAACAGTCAACAAAACTAAAAGGCAACCAACAGAATGGGAAAAGATATTTGCAAATGACGTATCGGACATGGGCTAGTATCCAAAATCTATAAAGAGCTCACCAAACTCCACACCCAAAAAACAAATAATCCAATGAAGAAATGGGCAGAAAACATGAATAGACGCTTCTCTAAAGAGGACATCCAGAAGGCCAACAGGCACATGAAAAAATGCTCAACATCGCTCCTCACCAGGAAAATACAAATCAAAACCACACTCAGATATCACCTCACGCCAGTTCGAGTGGCCAAAATGAACAAATCAGGAGACTATAGATGCTGGAGAGGATGTGGAGAAACGGGAACCCTCTTGCACTGTTGGTGGGAATGCAAACTGGTGCCGCCACTCTGGAAAACAGTGTGGATGTTCCTCAGAAAATTAAAAATAGACCTACCCTATGACCCAGCAGTAGCACTGCTAGGAATTTACCCAAGGGATATAGGAGTGCTGATGCATAGGGGCACTTGTACCCCAATGTTTATAGCAGCACTCTCAACAATAGCCAAATTGTGGAAAGAGCCTAAATGTCCATCAACTGATGAATGGATAAAGAAATTGTGGTTTATATACACAATGGAGTACTACATGGCAATGAGAAAGAATGAAATATGGCCCTTTGTAGCAACGTGGATGGAACTGGAGAGTGTTATGCTAAGTGAAATTAGTCATACAGAGAAAGACAGATACCATATGGTTTCACTCTTATGTGGATCCTGAGAAACTTAACAGAAACCCAGGGGGGAGGGGAAGGAATAAAAAAGAGGTTAGAGTGGAAGAGAGTCAAAGCATAAGAGACTCTTAATAACTGACAACAAACTGAGGGTTGATGGGAGGGTGAGATGGAGGGGAGGGGAGGTGATGGGTAATTAAGAGGGCATCTTTTGGGATGAGCACTGCGTGTTGTATGGAAACCAATTTGACAATTAATTTCATATATTAAAACAAATTAAGCAAAAGCAAAAAAATTGAAGTCTATAGAACATACATTTCGATCAACAACAGTAAAATACACATTTATTTCAAATGCACTTTGAACATTCACCAAAATACATGATATTTTGAACCATAAAATAAAATAAAATACAAAATAAAAATCATAAAAAATATTTGAGACATCCACTGAAATAAACTAGAAGTTAAAAAAGAGATATACAGATAACGTATAAATACTTTCAAATCATACACTTCTCAGTAATCCATGGGTCAAAGTTAAAGCCACAAAGAAAATTACAAAATACATTGAATTCAATGAAAATGAAATACCATGTATCAAAATCTGTTGAATGCATAAAGCAGAGCCTAGAGAGCTCTGTTAGTTTAGAGACCTTCTATATTTTCTATATAAGCAATAACCGCTTACTTTAGAAAATAAGAGGTTGGTCATATCAATGACCTAAGACCAGAAAGTGACATTTTTACTCATATTTGACTCTCTGAAACTAGTCATGTTAACCCCACTAGAATGTAGGATGATGAAAGGTGTAATTTCAACAATCCTACATTATACAATGAACCACGTATCTGTCAGCAAAATTCGAAGGTTAAGCAGTTTGTTGTCTGAAATTTTTCTACTCTCATTTGGTCTGTGGTAAAATACCCTGAAGAGTTAAAGAAGCACTGACCTTGATATCAGCCAATAAATGACCAAAAATAAAGCCTGCTTTTAGCTATACACATTCATGAGTCTCTACACCTAGACTAGGGTTTGGAAGAGACTATCTTCTTGAATTTTACAAAAGACCTCCCCATATTCCATAGGCTCATTCCAGCAGCCTATTCCTGGACAATAATTTTGTGTGCGTATGGGAGAACCCTTTTATGATATCCTTTCAGGAAACTTAACCCATAGTGATTAAAAATCAGCATATAAGTTAGGTCTCCAGATGTGATAGGAAATCTGCCATATTTCAATGCACTGATTCATCACTACTTTCTTCAATGAATGATAGAGCTAGAGGAAATTTGAAATAAATTGGTTATAACTTTGTACTCCATCCAAAATAAAAAAAAATTAAAAAAAATTTAAAAAATCTGTACTCTGTCCAGAAATTCAAAAGACTTCTATGTATGGACTATGGCTTTTATTTACCCTTTCAATCAAAGTCATACCTTTTGAGAAGAGATACATTATAAAGAGAATACAAATTAAGGTCATAGTCACCCAGAGTCCATAGATTACTTATGGTTCACTCTTGGTATTGTACATTCTGTGGGTTCTGACAAATGTATAATGACATATAACCATCATTATAGTATCATACAGAATATTTTCACTGCCTTAAAAATCTATACTCTGCCTAGTCAACCCACCTCCCACCCCAACCTCAGGTAACCACTTATTGTACTCTCTCCATAGTTTTCCCTTTTCCAAAATGCTGTATAGTTGGAATCTTATACTATGTAGCACTTTCAGATTGCCCTCTTTCATCCATAATATACATTAAACATTGCTCTATTTCTTTTCATGGCTTAGGGCTCACATCTTTTTAGCACTCAATCATATTCCATTGTCAGTATATACTATAGTTTAAGGTTTATTTATACCGTTTTTTAAAAAGCAAACAAATATGCCAAAGCATCTCTTTATTCTGGGAAGAATAAACTTATTTCTGGCTTCAATTTTAAAAAAAGTCAGATATTCTACCCAGTAGTGTTCTATCCTCAACTACAGTTCCACAAAAATCTGGTTCAGAATATGGCCCCCATGAATGGAGAACTCTTTTACATGGCAATGATATTTATAACGGTTGTTTGGTAAGACAATTTCACACACATACCTTATAGAAAACATGACAGAAGAAGGAATTTAAGTCCTTGCAGTTAATGGAGTGTACTTGAAATTATAGTTCAGTTGGTTAAGTGACTGCAGGGAAATCAATTTACTCCACATCACTAGTGAATGCTATTGATATACATGGTAAAGTCTCCACTTATAACACATGTTATAGAAAGAAACACACTCAAAGAACAATTTTACTTCATATCATGTCATTGTGTTTCCAGTGATTTTCTTATAATTCCTACTATCAAGAAGTAAGTGAAATATGGCCTTTTGTAGCAATGTGGATGGAACTGGAGAGTGTGATGCTAAGTGAAATAAGCCATACAGAGAAAGACAGATACCATATGGTTTCACTCTTATGTGGATCCCGAGAAACTTAACAGGAACCCATGGGGGAGGGGAAGGAAAAAAAAAAGAGGTTAGAATGGGAGAGAGCCAAAGCATAAGAGACTGTTAAAAACTGAGAACAAACTGAGGGTTGATGGGGGGTGGGAGGGAGGAGAGGGTGGGTGATGGGTATTGAGGAGGCCACCTTTTGGGATGAGCACTGGGTGTTGTATGGAAACCAATTTGTCAATAAATTTCATAAAAAAAAAAGAAGTATAAACAACAGTTTCTGTAGGTTCTATGAGAAACAGTGATAGGAGGACTAACCATGGTTTCAAATGGAACTATAATTGCCCGTGTGGAATCATGTCAATTTCACAAGAGGATGTAGAAAAGGTAATTTAAGAAAAAAACTAATAAAAGGAAACTACTAAGGTTTCTCTTTTAAGTGTTTATGGAAATACTAAATTTGAAAATTCTCTGCATTAAAAACAGACATTACATTTGCATACATGCTGTGTAAACTACTTTGGCATGTTATCCAGCTTTTTTTCCCTGGATAAGGAGGGAAGGTTGATTATTAATTTTGGATTATTAATTTTTTTCTGAAATGGTAAAACAGAACACCATTTTTTTGCCTTTAGCCATCTAATGTTATTCAGTTTGTTTACCAGTTTGATCACTTGGCATTCCTGTTTGCTCTCATGGTAAGTGTGGAAAGGTTTGCAACACTCTTTTCTGAGGAAATGAAATGCTCTCAAAGGCCTTGCTTAAGAGACAAGTAATTAATGTGAGAAGAGTTTTGTTCTGTGCCACTTGAACCTTGGCCTTTCCACTAGAGCGTTTGACAAGAGTGCTAAATCTGGTAGTAGCCTCTGGTTTATCCTATTATGGGTATTTGTGTCCCTTAAGCATTGGACTGAAACCTCCAATTCATTTCCAAGAGACCTTGGACACCGACCAGATGGTAGTTCTTTTAGTTAAAATAAAACTGAATTTAAACTTACATCTAGATGTGAACTATTCCATAGCCCATTTCCTTATGACACATGGTTCTCCTTTACTAATTCTCTTAATATTGTGCCCAAGGAAAACCTACAGTTATAAAAGTTCTAATTTACAAACAATTATATTATTGACAACAAGATAGTCTCTATATTTTAGATGTTACTTTGATATTCTCTACAAATTACTTACTAAAACTCAGTCATACTTTGTTTACTATGTATGAGGCACCTTACATCCATACTACTTAATATTCAGAGTAATCTGAATTACCATCACCACTTTATAGGTGAAGTAACTATAGTTCAAAGAGGTCAATTAATTTTTTGAAAACTCATGGCTACTAATAAGTAGACCCTTGATTTTTACAAAGACTTAGATAAAAGCCCACATGCTCATTCCACTACATTTCAGGTCTTTATAGTCTTCCACCAAAGTACCTTAATCATGCACAGATGTCAATGTTTAGCTTAAATAGCTCCCTGCAAGTTTAACATCTTATGGAAGTCTCATGCTTCACCTTGGAAATGAGTTACATTTTGTATTACAGTATATGATACATTTGCAGTTGTTCTAAAATATATTCAAAATTACTTTCAGCTAATTAGAGATAAATTGATGTTCCCAGATGTTACATTGTTTATTCTGTTATTTTGTCCAATAATTATACAGGGATTTGTACTTCCAAAATTATAGAGATATGTATAGCAGTTTGAGAAGCACAAACCCCCACAATATAAGAAATAAATGGTATGAACAAGGCCACGGGGGCAAAAACGGGCTTGGGATTTCTGTGTGAAAAATATGGTATACATGTACCTGTTCCAGGTTCATTAGTGTAGAACCATAAAAAGCAAGAGTTATAGTAATTATTTTTAATTAATTACCTGCCAATTTTATTTGAAAGATGATAGAAAACAACCATTCTATAAAAGCAATTCAATGCAATCCAACATACTCTTTATAAGTGATTAATAAAATGATTAGCATTATGCTAGATGCTAGGATGCTACATTTATAAAAAAGTTCTTTCCCTCAAGATATTGACAACTTGGGAGAGGAGACAGACACATAAAACTATAATGTGGTTAAGTACCATAATAGAAGGGTATGTAGAGGATACAGAGGGACCATAAAAGAAAGTTTTGTATCTGGGGATGTTGTTTTCCCTAGGTGTTTAAGGATTTGGTACAGCAGAAGGGTGGAGAGTAACACACAGTTACAAAATAGCAGGATGTGTTTAGTGAATGTTAAGTAGTTTTACAGGCCTGACTGCAAAGGAATGCTCATGCTAGGGAAAAGTGTGCTGGGAGGAATAGTGTGTAAAGTAGAATAAAAATAATAAGGTCCCCTTTAAATATTCACATGGCTTGCTGCACTTTTCTTTCATAAAACTCAATGTCCTTGTAATTACTTGTTCAGTGGCTGTCTTTTCTATTAGACTGCAAAATCAAAAAATGCAAGAGCTGTGTCTTGTCCTTTCCTGCTTAGCACAGTTCCTGACATACAGCATGCGTGAGGCTTTGGGAAATCTCCAAAGAAGGAAAAGGAACTATGTATTTGATATGGTACACCAGACAACCAGTGATTAAAAAGTCATAGTGAGGAAACTAGCACATGGAAAACAGTATCTTTAGAAGACCTAACTGGGAGTAATATGAGGGATGGCTTAGGTGGAAGGTAAATGAAGTGTATCAGTTCACACTCAGAACTCACCTCTAGGATGGAGAAAAGCCTGAAGAGAGTAGTGGTACAACATGTAGAGAAGAAAAGAATGCATGGAGACATATGTTCAAGATAAAATTGTCCTGAGTTTTGAAAGGAAGGGGGAAAAAAAGCTGAAGGAAAAACAAAAAACAAAAAACAAAATAAATAAGACAGAAGGGAGACTATTAATTTCCAATCTGAAGGACAGGTGGAAAAAGGATGAGTTGGAAGGAAAAAGAGCTAGTTTGGAGGAAGGAATTAACTAGACTTGGTAAGAAATGTGATTTAAAACTACTGAGGTTTGTTACTGAAGTAATTTATCTGCCTAGGATCTTTTGTTGATTAGTTTTATCATTAATATATTAAAGTCTCCTAGTTTAAAGATAATGCTATAGTTCTTTAACATTGCTTTACTGATTCATAAATTTTGTTGTTGTTGTTAAGCCACACTTCGTGTGGTCCATTTACCAACAAGGGATTTACATCCTTTGAAAACTGCTTATGTCTTAATTAGACTGCTATGGGGTATGCCCTTGAAAATCTCCTCTGTCTCAACTTAACAATCAACAGTAGTAAAGGAACTTTGGACACCTTCATCACACCATCTACTTTTTTCTTCCTTCCTTCCTTCCTTCCTTCCTTCCTTCCTTCCTTCCTTCCTTCCATCCTTCCTTCCTTCCTTCCTTTCTTCCCTTTCTGTCTGTCTGTCTTTCCCTAAGACAACATTTCAAACTCCTTCTCTAGCTTTTTGCTTTATTTTGTTTTAAGAGGGAAAAGCCAGTCTGGTATACTACATTTGAAGAGGTTTTTTTTTGTTGTTGTTGTTGTTGTTGTTTGTTTGTTTTTTCTTTCCAATTATGAGGTCATGGCGCCTTACAGGTCTGAATCAATAGCACAAGCACATCAAGGTTTTTAAGCCCTGGATGAAATGCAGAGGGAGACCAATTCAAAGACTCAATCTTTCTTCAAATGTTTTGTTTCTAAATGACCAAATGAGGATTACAATAATATTTACTTTGCTCTCTCTTATGGTCAGAATTTTTCCAGTTGATTTTTAGCGTACAGTGGATGAGGTTTCAACTTCACTTGCAAAGTAAACTCTTAGCAAAAGAAGAAGATAGATGTTTTTAGAGGTGCTAGAAGAACCATAAGTGAAGCCACATTAAATAAGAAAAAAATTCAAACCTTTGACAATAAAGTAAAAATAAAATATCCTTTTTAAATTTATTTTGAGACAGAAAGAGAGAGTGTGTGAATACACATGAGCAGGGGAAGGGCAGAGAGAGAGGAAGAGAGAGAGAGAATCTTAAGCAGACTCCATACAATCAGCACAGAGTCCCATGTGGGGTCAAACCCATAAACTGTGAGATCATGACCTGAGCTGAAACCAAGAGTCGGCCACTTAACCAACTGAGCCACCTAGGCACCCCTAAAAAATCTTTTTTTTAAAGAAAGAAGGCAAAATATTAAGAGTGGATGAGTAATTTTTTAAACTGTTGGGACTATGACAGAAAAAAAAAAGTAGCAAAGACATTTGATTCTAAAAGCTCAAGGAGGATACTTTTCATGAAATGAATTTAGGAAATGGTATAGAGACCTAGAAAAGTGGTACCAAGGCAACATCAATATTTTCCTTATATTACATACAAATAATAAAAAGTGAATATTAAGATGGCAGAGACACATGATTTAAGTGAAATTGTATTTCTCTGGATTAAAGTTTATGGTAAATGCAAGTTCCTGCAATTATGAATTTTAAAGAAGTCTGATTCTAATATATCCAAGTTTAGACAAGCTAACATTTATTATACATATTATAAATGTATAGTTCTTATTTATAATATGGAAGAAATTCTTGTTTCTAATTATAAATGCAGTTGGACAAATAGTCCAACTCAGTTTTTACATACTCAAAAAATATTTGTTGATACATAATTTATAATAATCTTTAGATATTGTAAGATTTTCCAATCACACTACACCAATTTAAATTAAATCAGCTGGTAGGAATGGAATATATTCAAACAAGATGCTCTGTGGTGTTCAGACATGATGAATAAGGAAGTATGATGCAGCCTGTAACTCTGGTGCACTTAGAATTGAGGCACAGGCGCCAAAGGGGAAGCAACAGGTTATAGAGCCAGAAAATTTGAGTTCAAGATCCAATAATGACTGGGGCGCCTGACTGGTTCAGTTAGTTAAGCATCCAACTCTGGATTTTGGCTCAGGTCCTCATCTCACAGTTCCTGGGTTCTCTTTCTTTCTCTCTGACCCTCCCCAATATTTGCTCTATCTCTCTCTCAAAATAAATAAAAAGATCGAATAATAACATCTAAGTTTACAATGTGAAATGGGGGCACCTGGGTGGCTCAGTCAAACATCTGACTTTGGCTCAGGTCATGATCTCACGGTTCGTGGGTTCAAGCCCCGAGTCGGGCTCTGTGCTGACAGTTCAGAGCCTGAAGCCTACTTTCGATTCTGTCTCCCTCTCTCTTTGCCCCTCCCCACTCACACTCTGTCTCTTTCTCTCCCTCTCTCTCAAAAATAAACAAACATTAAAAAAATGTGAAAGGAATGTATAATTTGTGCGTGAGGTTTTTTTTTTTTCATTTTTAACATGAGGGCATTAACACTTTAAGTATATTATATGAAGATTAAAGAAGATAGAAAAAATGAAAGTAAAATAGAGCAATATATCATTGTACATAAAACATGTACTTTTTGCCTCCATACTGATCATATTCATGCCTTTCTAAAAAGAAAAAAAGTAATAATAGTAGGAAGTTTCATTTTATTTTATACATGCACACCTAGTTTCCATCCCCTAAAATGACAATGGAAGTTGATCCTCTTAATTATCAATAATTACAGTGACCTGCCATTTTATTTCTTAGATTAGTGCCTAAATATCTGCTTTGAATCTTGGCCAGGAATCATAGCTCTGCTAGTATACAGCCATGCCCTCTGTTAGTTCCTGCCTACCTAAGCACTCCCCATAGTGTTAGCTAAACTTGTTTAATCACCTTCTGGCAGAATCCCCTGTTCATATTTTCAATTAATTGAATTGGAGAGGAAGTATAAATTTTTATTTGTTAATTTCTTGGTTGAGACTTAACAGTATATTTAAGATGTATCCTTAGAAATAAGGAGAGATAAAATTATGGGCCAGATAAGAGGAGAAAAAGGGAGAGTGGTTTGGAATAAATGGTAGATTGGTTGGTATTTAAAAACAAAGGAATCATCTAATACGCTTAGTTTTTTAAATACATGCTCCATTTTAAGAGACAGAATACTGTATATTCTGCTCCATACCAGCATTACTATGGTGGGATTTGGGTTTATGCATACTTTTCATGAGGCCCTTGTACACTCATGACTTTCCAGACATGATATGCAAAATCCAATGTATACTCTCCTGGTTCATATCCCTCTCAGGTTACTATAGAATTATACAATCACATGAGAAATATGGAAGCTCTTCTATAGCACACTTACAATACTTGCTCATAGTCACTGGGTAGGTCATGAGCATCAGGAAGGTTCTACATAGACTGGATATGACAAAATTGTAGAACTAGTAAAAATACACAGGGGAGGGGCAAGCCTGGAGTTCCTGGAAGTGATGACACAGGGAGAATCTCTAAAAAGAAGGAAAAATAGCCATCAGGTTGATCATGCCATTACTTTGAAAAAGACTCGGGGCGCCTGGGTGGCGCAGTCGGTTAAGCGTCCGACTTCAGCCAGGTCACGATCTCGCGGTCCGTGAGTTCGAGCCCCGCGTCAGGCTCTGGGCTGATGGCTCGGAGCCTGGAGCCTGTTTCCGATCCTGTGTCTCCCTCTCTCTCTGCCCCTCCCCCGTTCATGCTCTGTCTCTCTCTGTCCCAAAAATAAAATAAAAACGTTGAAAAAAAAATTTTTTTTAAAAAGAAAAAAAAAAAAAAAGAAAAAGACCCAATCCCTAATTCTCTAATTTCCCCATATGTGGGAAGGATATGTTGGAAATTGAGCAAAATCCTACTTGAGTATATCTTTCTCTTGCCACTGGCAATCATTTTTCTAACACTGCTAGCTTATATATAAAACAGTATCCTGGACATTCTCTCAGGGGTTCTGTGGATTACAGACTGGCTGTCAGAATATGGATAACATCAAGAAGAATATGACATTTTGGTTTATAAGCTATTGTTGTTCTAAAAGGAAGAGAGGCATTACAAGTGGATTATGATAGATAATTATTAAATAGGATTTGTCATAGGAAGCTCTGCAGCAAATGCATTTCCCTACAACAAGACTGTATTTTTTACTAGGTATTTTATTAGGTATTCAGATAGGAAAGAGTAAATACAGACTTCAAGGTCTTTTACATACTAATTGAAAGTGTGGTTGGTAGCCTCATTAAGTGAAAAATTTCTACCACAGAACTTTCTACTGGTATTAGAAGGAGACTGATTTTGTGAAAAAGAGTACCATGTGCATCCTCCAGTACTACCATCAGTTACTGGAAAAAAATTATTAGTCACCGTGATGATGCTTAAGAGATATTCTAGGACTGAAGTTTAAGCATATAAAGGTCTGTCCAAACTTTCAAATCTATACTTAACATTAGCAAGTGTTCAAATGTCAGAAAAGTTATGTGTTTAAAGAAGGATCACTACCGATCCTTCTGTACTTCATTTACAAATGTGAAAAGTCTTCAATGCCTACCATGTAGAGAAATGGCCCAGTTACAGGACTTGAGGCATATATTGTGGCAAAAATATACAGCTTCCCTTTTTGTAGAAAAAATAACCTCAATATTCTAGGACAACCTCCACATAATTTTATATCTCAATGTGGATTTTTTTTTTTTCTTGCTCTGGGTTGTGTGTCTTGTCACAACAAACCACCCACCTTGGCTGGAGAATTAGACATGTAGCTGTGAGGAATTTCCTGAAGTGAAACAATCTTTTACTTTATAAAAACAGAAATAATGTCATGCATGTTCAAAGTGGAATATTAAAAGAAAATATGTGGGGGTGCATGGGTGGTTCTGTCGGTTAAGTGTCTGACTTCGGCTCAGGTCGTGATTTCACGATTCAGCAGAACCCACTTTGGATCCTCTGTCCCTGCCTCTCTTTCTGACCCTCCTCTGCCTGTCCCACCCCCTCAAAATAAATTAATTAAAATAAAGAGAAGGAATATGTGAACTTAGCAATGAGTACTGTATGAGAAGCTAAATGGAGATAGGAAGTCAAAAGGAGAACAAAATGGAGAAGCAGTTGATAAGAACACAATGACTGAAAGCAGATTCTGGAGGCAAATGACCTGGGTTTAAAGATGGATTAGCCACTCACTGGTGGGAAGCCTTAGGCATAGCCTTTAACTTCTTGGCACCTGTTACAAACAATACAACAGGCCCAAAGTTGAGTCACTTATGCCAAAGCTCCACATCACCAAACCAAGACTTAAACACAGTTTCAGCTCTCCCAGAAATGGAATCTTAAACCTGTCAATCAGGAACTGCATAATCAGCAGTAGTTAGATAATCTGCCTGATAAACCTCTGCCATCCTCTAAAGGAAAGTGATCTGGCAATAACCAATTGGTGTTTTTTTGTTTGTTTTGGGGTTTTTTTTGTTTGTTTGTTTTTGTTGTTTTGGCCTTATCCTATTCCTTCCTGCCTATAAAAGTCTTTCATTTTGTACAGTTCTTTGGAACTTCTATCTATCTGCTAGATTGGATGTTGCCTGATTCATGAATTGTTAAGTAAAACTAATAAGATCTTTAAAATTTTTCTCAGCTGTTTTGTTTTTCATATGCCTTAATTTCCTGAATTGTAATATGGGGATGGTAAGAATGCCTGTTTATCAGGGTTTCTATGAGGATTCAATGTGTTAATATTTGCAAAGTACTTAAAAAGTTTCTTGTGTATCAGAAGAACTATATAGGTATGTTTAACAAAAATATTTACTGAAGTTTGACAAGAGATGCTCTGGATAAAATATGAAGATGAGGAAAATTATCTTTGCCTGAATGGTAATAGCAAACTTTTAAAAAATACTTTATTTGTGTACTAGGAAATGTGTAGTCACAACATACAATGCTGAGTAGGTATGGATTATTTCAGTTCAGTCATTTTCTTGTAGTCCCTTCAGCTTTCAGACCTTGCTAGTTATACATTGTCCCCTACTCAGGGGTCAGTGTAAGTTAGGTCAACACAAGTGTCACTGCCATTGATCACATGTGAGATGGATACAATCTGAGTACACTGTATTCACCTGGAAACCATAGTGCCCCCAGGACTCAGTCTCAGTTGAGCATATTCAACTCCTGGACGCAGTTTAGTGTAAGCAGGCATGAAACTAATCATAAATGACCTTTCATTTTCAGCATCAGGGATGCGATGTGGCAATATTGTATGATGCTAACATTTACACTCTTGGGGCACTATTCTGATTCTATGAATGCCCGCTTACAGAATATTTTATCCACATTCACATCTGCTATAGTCAAAGAGCAAAGTAGACTTCTATAGATAGAGACAATGTATTACCCTTCATACTCAAGAAGGTGTCTCAAAAAAAACTTCATCCTAGTTGAAAGTATTTAGTCTTTCAGTAGCTGGTTGTCTCTCAAAAGTAAAAATGAGATTTTTCTCAAGCATATAAGCATATGGAAGAGCCAATATGATAAACATAATCACCATAAAATGATTTAAATGATAGTTCCAGGTTAATATTATGCAGCCAGTACATAAAGGGATACAGTTTATTGGTCTTTCCCCCCAAAACTCACAAATAAAATATGCTGGTAAACCTTATATCTTAACTTCAATCTAATTTATTTTCTGCGGGGGTAGGGTATCTGATACCCTAACTGGGAGAAACACCTAAAAGTGTTGCTCTTTCGAATTGAAATGCTCTTTAGAAAAAGACTGGCACTATATTTCCCTGTGTCATTATCATCTATTCATGTGTCTTCCTCCATTTGCCACAATTCTTCCCTTGCTCCATCCATGTATTACCTGTCTTAACTTGACTTTACCTCCATGGATAGGAGTTGCTGGTTTAATCACACTGGCCATGCACAGAGCTGGTAGGAGGAGCAGGTTTGTTGGAGTTTCCCTTATTTGCATTCCCAGGAAGAAAGATCAGGGGGCTTCAAAGGTAAAGGAAATGGGGAAATTATTAACCAGTACAGCAATACCTATACTCATTTTATCCACAAGATATGATTTCATTTTCCAGCTCAGTCTTCCTCTAAGAATATATCCAGTCAAATTCAGAGTAATTGAAATAACGTACCAAGTAGTAATATCATTCACAGTGAACATATAAGTATTAGAAACAGGTGAAAAATTCACAAAAGAAACAGAAACATGTAAATTTATGTTCCTCAATAGTGAGATAGAAATGTAAATCCAGGGGCGCCTGGGTGGCGCAGTCGGTTAGGCGTCCGACTTCAGCCAGGTCACGATCTAATGGTCCGTGAGTTCGAGCCCCGCGTCGGGCTCTGGGCTGATGGCTCGGAGCCTGGAGCCTGTTTCCAATTCTGTGTCTCCCTCTCTCTCTGCCCCTCCCCCGTTCATGCTCTGTCTCTCTCTGTCCCAAAAATAAATAAACGTTGAAAAAAAAATAAAAAAAAAAAGAAATGTAAATCCATGAATCATTTCTATTGTAGCCTATCAAATTGATACCTATTTTAATAGTGTTGTTTAATAATTACTCAACTGTACACTGGTAGAAATACAAGTATTATAATTTATGACAAAATTCCTTGATGGACATAAATCTCTATTTAAAAAATTTTTTTTTTTAACATTTATTTTTGAGACAGAGAAACAGAGCATGAACGGGGAGGGTCAGAAAGAGGGAGACACAGTATCTGAAATAGGATCCAGGCTCTGAGCTGTCCGCTTAGAGCCCAACCTAGGGCTCGAACTCACAGACCGTGAGATCATGACCTGATCTCGACCGAAGTTGGCCGCTTAACCGACTGAGCCACCCAGGCGCCCCCTCTCTTTATTTGATACAATAATCTCACTGACACTAATCTATTTTAAGGAAGTGATTGAAGATTTTGTCATTCTTTTGTATGTTGAGAAAATAATTTGGCTTTACTTATGCAATGAAAATAAACATTAAATAAATAGCTGACTCTCGTTTGCTGGTCTTCTGGATAGCAATATAAATAATCTCTCTGGTACAATAAATGGTTCTTTCAAGGAAACAAAACATAATATTTTAATTGACTTTGATAGGCCTTTAGTTAGGAAAGACAAGGACTCCTGTACACTAACAGCATGTGATTATTGCTTAATTGTCTCGTGTGATGAAATGTGTGTTCGAAGTGTCAGGTATAGTCAGAGAGAAATAATGTGGTTGGTAATAAAAAAAAAAAGTGGAGTTAAGAGTAGAAGAGTAAAGGGCTGGAAAGCAGAGGTGAAGGTGGGGAGGTGGTAATATTCAGTCCCAGAATGGATGTTAGGGAGCCTGGGAAAAAACTGTTGACAAACCGGGAAGTCCAGGTTGTGGGAGTTCCTAAGAATTTTATTGTGGCAGTATATGATGTTCAAGTTTAAATAATTTGCTCTGCCATATGTAATTTTCTCTATTTCCCTCCTTTAACAAAAATCACCCAAACAGAAGAATCTTTTGATAGTAATGATCTGAAGAATGGGACAACTTTCTCAAAATACAGGATACATAAGAAGGGGAAATGTCAGTCACTTACTGACATTGAGAGACTAGAGGTAAAAAGAAACTAGAGTGTGAGAAAATACGCCAGTACTTTTCTCAGAAAAGAACTCCAATTTCTCATGGGTTGCAGCAACCCATACTCAGATCTAGTACCATGAGGATTGCAGGGGAATCTACAGGGGAGTTAAATTTTTAAGAAGAGCCCAGTAATTCTCACAGTATTTGAAATAGAGACTTAGGGTATGTTTAGTTGTTATTGTTTCTATTCTTTTCTATTTTTAATCTAATTTTTTTTGTTGTTGTTCATTTCTTTCTAATATTAACATGAAATCCAGAGCTATCTACATTTCTTTTATGCCAATAATAATTTGTAAAACAACCTAAATATGAAAATATTTATAAATTGTAAAAGCAATTACAAGTCTTTCATATATTGTAGTAATAGGGGTTCATGCATTTGTATCTAGTTTATAACAAAGAAAGCTAAAAAGTCACCAGTGGGAAAAAAAAAGTTACATATAAAATCTTACCTAATAATAAGTTGTATTTTTTAAAAAAATAATAATAAGTTGTTTTTTAAAAAAAAGACTTAAAATGTACAAAAATGTTAATAAGGGGCATTATCACAGAAAATTTTAATGCCTTTCTGAATTTTCCTTCTTTTCCTATAGGATAGATATATTCCTGCTATAATCAGATAATGTCATTTAAAAAATCACATTCATCAATATATTCCCATCCTATGGCAAAAGACAAAAGTTTTTGTTTATCAGTTCTTGCTAACACTTGCTTCATTATTATTATTTTTTTTAATTTCAGCATTACATCGTACAAGACGAAGAAAAAATAAAGTATGAGAATAAGAGTTGACTTCAGGTTGGCAAAAAAAGATTAGTCTTTGGCCTACCGCATATGGTAAAAGTCATGGTGGAACCTGGGACTGTAAACAGAGAATGAGGTATTGTAATGCTGCAAATTAAAGGGAAGTTTACAAAATCACTACTAGCATTACAACATCAATCTTTAAAAAAAAAAGTTTTTCAAATGCTACTAATTGATTCTATTGGGCATTTCTTTTAAATAGGAAATAAACTTGGATTTAAAAATTGAAGTTGATGAAAAAAGATTCATTTCATGCAATTCCACCCTAGAGACATTTTTTTCTAAATTATACTGACTCTATAAATATGTATTCTTAATATTCTATCCTTAATGCAACAGAACCCACTTGTTACAGCAAAATTACTGAGGCTTAGATTCGTAAAACTGTTTCTATTATCTACCCTAAAACCTACAGCAAGAAATAACATCACTTTCTATTTTTTTACACTAAAAGTGGGAAAGTGTGTCATCTATCCAATTTTCAAGGTCCCTTGCTGTAGGGATAATGCTTTTGTTTTCCAATCACTGCTTCTAGGACTGGTGGGTAGTAGAAACAGAAAACATGCAAACTTGAAATTGACATGCTTTGCAGAATCTGAGATGGAATGTTTCTCTGCCTATCAGTTCAGGCAGAACATATAATTATTTTCACATCTCACAGGAGTAGTCCTTTCAGTGTTAGATTTTCTTAATGCTCTGAGTTGGCAATGACAAGGGGAAAAAGAAGAAGGGAAAAACACATTTGGGGACTGTCATTTGCAGTCAATTCTTTGAAACTAATTTTGGAATGACTTTTAAATTCTGCAAAACATTTATCGCAATTCTCTTGATGGAGAAAACAGTTATTTCACAGTTAAATTTGCCATAAAGTTTTCCCAACTCTTTGTCTTATTTTTGACAGGCTATTTTCAGGAATGTCATCACCATAGGGAAGGTAGTAGAAGTGTAGCTGCTGTCTGTCCTAGGAAGACTTTCATTAATGCAGTCTCTTTGCCCAATTCTACAACAGCTTTAGATATTTACATATTGACTATGGCATAGGTACTTGCATGGATAAAAATCAGAGAGACATTATCATTGCAATCTTTGGGACTCAATTTGCAAACAGGAAAATGATTGACATTTGGATCCCATGAAAATTCTTTTCTCTGTCAACAGCACAGTTTGTGGTTAGATCCTATAGGTGGTTCAATATACAATGTCATGTTAAGAAGGGTGAAAACAGTTAATACATTGGTACTGAAACTACACTAAAGGGTTAGGATATATAATGAAACACAGGTAAATTAAATGGATCTCTAGTAAAACTACAGCCTGATCAAACATCTGTTTCTAATCCATTCATCTAGCATTGCTACACATTAGAAACTTAAAAAAAAATTTGCTGCAGGTCACACAGCAGTGAAATAGCAAGATTATTTCTTTTGTGTCCTGAAAGGATATACATACTGAATGAGAACATGAAATATAAAAGAGTCTTACTGATAACTCTTAATATTCTGTATCCTTAAGACTTTCCACAGATTTACATGGATGTTAAGCAAAGAATGAAACCCACCGATACAACTTTCTGCATAACTTGCTGAAGATGAACCCTGAAGGCTTATTTTGAAACAAATTCTGTCATTTGTGGAAACTACTGAATAGTGATCTAAATAGTAATTATTCTCAAAATATTGCCAGGGGTTACATTAGCAGCAATCACACAGGATCTCAAATTTATCATTTGAAAAACTCTGTGTCATTTTCACTGTAATTAGAAAGAACAAGCTTAACAAATCCCAAATTCTTAATATTATGACTAGAATCAAGTCCTAAAACTTAAGCACTTAACAGTGTCCTTCAAAATCTGCAGCCAGCCTACTATTTGGATTGATTTACTACCCCTTTCTCTTCACATATGGCCTTTCACTATGTCATCCATTTAGAATCAACCAACACTTTATACACTTCCATAATTCCATGTATTTTTTAGTATGTTATCTCTACACGTGCAAATTCTTTCTGAGAAAGTTAAAAATGATGAATTGCTGTTTATCTTTTAAAACGCAGTTCTGAGAAATCTTCCCTGACAGCACAAGATAGCCATCCCTCCCTTGTTTGCACTATAGCAGTTTGCAGTATTCTATCAGGATGAGAACCATTCTAAATGTCTTTTATATGAGAGCTGACATTTTCCTATCAGAGATACATTTAAGATGATACATTTCTTTTATTAAAGTAGTATCCCACTTCACCTGCACTTCTAAGTCATTGACATGTCTCTGTCCCATTATATTCTATATCCCCCTGATGACACAACACAGGAAAAGAGGAGTTAAATTCTATTACATATTTTTTACCAATTCTTTTGCCCCATGCTACCATCATCGCCACTCTCAACCATGAGCAAGAAAGAAGTCCAGGGTAAGGTACATTATATGGTTATTTCTCAATTGACATTTCATTAACAATTCTTAATTTTTTAGATTTTTTTAATATAATCTAATTATTTTTTATTTCGAATCATCAAGTCATTAAATAATAACTAATGAAAAGATTTTAGTTAAAACCTAGAAAAATTAAAACAGGAACAAAGCAGGTTTTAAAAACAGATCTCAGCAATGATTTAATAAAGAATCTATTATGATCTAGATTGCTCTTCATCATAACATGAAGAAAAATTAAAATACAAACAAAGTTCTTAATTCCAATTTTAGATCAATTATTTTGGAGTGTGTCAAAAGAGGAAATGTTAAAACATAACTTTCCCAGTAGCAGAGCTCATAAAATGAATATAGAAACCCAATCAAAAGTCTATCATGCAGGAATTTATTGGTTTAACAAATATTTACCGAGCAAATATTAATTCGTGAATTAGGAATTTCTACATTTCTTATAGAAAATGATAAAATATTGTTACATTAAAAAGTTAAGAATGACAACCCTCGTGCACTGTTGGTGGGAATGTAAACTGGTGCAGCCTTATAGAAAATAGTATAGGCATACTCAAAAATTTACAACCGAAATACCATATTATCCAGCAATTCCATTATTGAGTATTTACCCAAAGAAAATGAAAACACTAATTTGGAAAGGTATATGCACCCCTATGCCTTCTCCAGCATTATTTACAATAGCCTAGATACGGAAGTAACCCAAGTGTCCACTGATAAATAAAGAAGACACAGTGTGTGTATATATACTTATATATTATTTACACACACACACACACACACACACACACACACACTGGACTATTATTACTCAGACATAAAAAAGGATGAAATCTTGCCATCTGTGCAACATAGATGGACCTAGAGCATATAATGCTAAGTGAAATGAGGTAAACAAATACCATTGGAATTCACTCATATGTGGAATCTAAAAACACAAAACAAAGAAAAAGAAAAAAACAAAACTATCAATAGAGAGAACAATATTATGTTTTCCAGAGAGAAGAGGAGTGGGAGATGGGTAGAATGGGTGAAGGGGAGTGGGAGAGACAGGCTTCCAGTAATGGAATAAGTCATGGGAATAAAAGGTATAGCACAGGGAATATAGTCAATGGTATTTGATGTATGATGACAGATGGCAGCTACACTTGGAGTGAGCATAGCACAACATACAGACTTGTCAAATTACCATGCTGTACGCCTGACACTAATAATATAACATTGCGTGTCAACTATACTTCAATAGAATAAAAAAGTTTAGAGTGATATCATGAAGATGATACATAAGTTGTTCCTGACTTTATTCCCCCTCACAAAGAGAACTAACAACTATTCAAAAACAAGACATCACTGAGAGAATCCTAGACATGGGGTGAGGCTAAAGCACCACCATGCGCTACAGAGACCAAGAACATAATGCTTTAGAAGGGTAAGAAAAGCAGCTGCAAATAGACCACCTTGACCATCCTCAGGCCAGCGTCACACCACTTACAGAGGTCTCCTTTAAGACTGGGTCCTCCAGTGGAAAAAAAGAGAACATGGGGGTAATAAGACTCTCCCCAGCATCGTAGGTCACTTTGCAGCAACCCATACTCAGATCTAGTACCATGAGGATTGCAGGGAGAATCTACAGGGGTCAACCACTTTCAATCTGACTGTGAAGAAGCAAGGACAGGAGAGGAGGGGAGCTTGCAACAATTAGTACAGGGATTTTGGCAGACTGAGTTCACACCTGCAGTGCCTAAGAAGTAATCCCAGCAGGTGGCTTTGCTCACCTGTTGAACCAAGTCAGGACACAGACCAAGAACTCAATGAGGTGCAGATCTTTCTGATTAAGATCCTCAAAAATGAGGATTTTTGTCAACCCTAGAGCTTTTGCCCATGCCTAGGCAAGAAACTGAATCACAGTTCTGCCTTCTGTGGACTATCTTCTCCACTCCATCTGACCAGAAAGGTTGGTGACAACCCCTGGAAGCAGTGGGGCCTAGCGTTGCTCAAGCCCAGAGGAAGGCAGGCAGACCTGGCAGTTGGCAGAGCAAATCCAGTGGCCCTGTTCAGTCAGGGAACTTACAGCGTAGGTTAGCTTGAGTCAAAACAACAAACAAAAAGCTTTACTGGCTTTACAGCTGCTTCTCCTGCTATACCAGGTCAGGCTATCTAATTTGTAGTCCCTCTTACCAATAAATACAGCCTTCAGACTGTCAGACCAGGGAACCTAACCAGAGCACGTTGGAAGCTGCACAGCCCATTCAACAGGCCTATGTACACTGGCACTTAAACAGAGAGCACAGCCATAGCTTCCACAATCTGCAGAGAAAAACTAGTAGCCTCACTTGACCAGGGATTCAGTGCATATTCTGCCTGATTGAGCTTCCAAACAATGAGCTATACAGACCCTGGTCCCTGGATCCTGTACAAGCCAGGAAACGGAAGCGATTTCACAGACCTATTTACTACTGAATATAGTACCTAGTCCTAACCAGAAAATTCAGGGAACTTTGGAGCCCCACCTATAGTCTCAATTGGGTATGGAACTAAGCCATCAGTCCTGTCCAATTGTTCTCAGCCACCACCACCCCCATCTCTGTCCTCAAAGCCCAAACAGTTGCCTCGCCAAGAAATAGACCACACTAGGCCATTAGGCATGGGGAAATGTATTTGGAAACCAGGTGTTTGATAAAGGATTAATATCCAAAAGATATTTAAAAAACTTACACAACTCAGTAGCAAAAAAACCCTAAAGGAACCAATTTAAAAATGGGCAAAGGACCTGAATAAACATTTCTCCAAAGAATATATAGAAAAGGGCAAGAGATACACGAAATCTCAACATAATAGTCATCAGAAAAGTGCAATTTAAAACTACAATGAGGCATCACTTCATGCTTTGTAGAATGTCCATCATCAAAAAGATAAGAGATAGAAAATTCTGGAATGTATATTACTGATCTCTCAATAAAACTGGGAAAAAAGTTGAAATTCAAGTCATATAATACAGTCTTACAACATAAATATATATATATATATATACACATATATATACTTATATAACATCCATCATCTCATTAATAAATCTACTTATAAAATATATAGCACATTATATATAATTTTATTTTATAAATATATATGTATCCTAAATATATACTTAAATTTTCTGAAATATAAATCAACACTTCTTGCTTTCCTTCTTAGCCCTTTCCCTTTTTAAAATCAACTCTATTTTTTTCACCTCAAAGGAATGATATGACACCTCAAAGGAATGCACACACACACACACACACACACACACACAAATAAAATAAAAAGAAAGCAATTTTTCTGATTTCAGTGTCCAAAAAAAGTCTCACAGGCTCTTCTACTAAATCAAAAGATCTGAGGTTAGGAAGGAAGTATTTAGTTTCCTCTCTCATCTCTCAAAGCTAGTAAAAGTTTTTCCAGGTTTGAAGAAGGGAGACCTTACAGTAAATTCCTGAGAATGTAGATGTCAGGAAATATTGTCTAGAGTTCTGCACTTCTCACTCTTTTTCCATCTTTATGGAGAGTGGCTAAGCACAGAGATTTTAGTAACTCAGAGCGGTAGAGAGAATTTGAATCATTTCATTTCCTTCAAACACCACACAGAAATGTCTAGTTTAGATACCAAACCCAAAGTGGTCTAAACTGATCAATGCTTAAGACGAGGACAGGTGATGGATGACTCAACATATGCAGCCATGGATATGAGACAATCAGAGACTGGAGCAACCCACGCACATTCTTCGGTGCCATGCAAGCCCTTTAACAGTTAGATGTGACTCCAAGGTAAAGAAGATTGGGCTAAATTAAGTCTCATCTACTCTGGCAGAAGAGTTTTACATTTCTGAGAAGTCCTCTTCTACTCTCTCCAGCAGGTTCTAAGACACTGTAAGTAAAATTGTCTCTTCTCCATCTGACTTCTTTTACTTATAGTGAGTAAACAATCATTTTTCCTCCACCCCTTTCTTCAATATTTTTAGTAGGGAAAAGTAGACATTTAAGGGAAAAAGTAACTACTTTTGGTAGTTCAAAGAATTGTTAAATTTGTCCTGCCTACACAGATTCTAAATGGACTTGATGTCTGTTCCTCAAGATTGTGCAATATTGTCTGAGTAGCTGAATTGATGTTTAGATTTATTACTTTTGCCATTACCTTTTCTCCAATCTTCCAGAAGATCTTCAAAAAAACTGACTTCTCTTTTGATTTCTTCTCTGACCCAGTGGTCATTTTTGTGCTCTCTCTCTCTCTCTCACTCACACACACACACACACACACACACACGGTATGTGAGATGATAGATGTGTTCATTAGTAACAACAAAAATAACTATCTAATTAGGTCCTCAAATTTTTAACACTTTCAATTGTCTCATCTGAACTATTTAAGAGTCAGTCACAGCCAACAGTTTGGTTTTATTTGAGAAAATCAACAGCCCCAGTGAGCCATTAAGCAATCTTGATCACTCTTCTTTCTCTAAAATTTGTTTTGCAAGCTTTTTGGTTATACTCTTGCCCAGGAACTAAAATTTTGTCTGTGGCTTCCAGTTAATAATACTGAGAAGATGATGACGACACCACCACCAGCACTACAATCTTTACTTTGTGTGATTACTTTAACAATGTATATTCTATTCTTTTTTTCTTAATCTCATTTAAAAATATTGTTCATGACTACACTGACTATGAATACCAGCTTTCCTAGGAAAATTCTGGTTTATATCTATTGGCAAAGTATAACTACCAGCAGCATTTCACTTCCCTCTCAAAGTTTCTCATGTTATATAATAAATTATTTGGTTACCCTAGTTAAGATCCACTAAGTTGGGTTTCACAGCCCACTAACAGTTGTAACTCAAACATGTTAGTGTCTATCTCCTGGATATGAGCTCTGTTTCTCAGAAAAGAACTCCAATTTCTCATCCTCCAACACAGACCGAATAGTGCTTCATTATTTTCTGAAAAAAAATTTCCATTTATTGGTGACATGCACAAGTCTTGCCTACAGGTATAATTTGATGCCATGTGATTCTTAAAAACTTAGATAACAGCATCATTAAATTATCAGAATGTACGTAAACTTTGCTTAAGTTTTAAAGAAATTCATAGTTTAAGCATAAAGTATTAAAAATCATCCTATATATCCTGTAAATTCTTTGTATTCGCAATTGCTTTGAAATTAGTCTCCTTGATAAAATTATAAAATTTACAGTTTCACTTCTGAGGCAAATGCTCTACGCTGGCTAAATAAATACCCAATGACAATATTTACAGCCCCTTCTCTTCATTTTCCCTCATTATTGGGCCAAACTTTGGTCACAGATTTGGTTTATAACATTAAGCAGAAGTCTTACAAGAAAAATGTATCTTTTTTTACCACTCACTCTTTACGAATTCACCTTCTGTATTTTACTCAATGTTCTTCATTCTCTTGGGAATTAGACAAAAATGGCAAAGGCATTGCTTTCACTAAGTGATCATAATACGGCAAATATTAAAAGAAGATTTACATACTAAGAATGAGTGACCAGAAGATGGGAGGACCTTTATTCTCTGGCAATGTTGGATTACCTCTGGATAACTTACTGTGTGAAACAAACAGACTGCTTTTTCTTTAAGTCTATAGTAGGGCTTTATGTTATCTTCAGAATAAAAAATGCAGATAGATATTTTTATACCAGAAGTGGATGCTGCAAGTGACAGAAAGCAAAATGTGAGTTATCTGACTGGAGAATGGGGGAGGTAAGAAACTAAATAGTATGTACCTCATAGTCCCAGGCTAAGAAATAAGTAAACCTTGTTTAGAAGTGATAAATATTTGACAAAATGTTTTCTTGCTGTACCCTGCAAAACAGAACATTCATCTTCTGTGATGTTAGGGGAATCTGTGCTATGATTTATTATTCCTAGAAAGACTTTACAACAGAACAATGTATTCAAACTACAGCTAGCCATATACTTTATACATACATGTTTCTTCCCTCATTAAAAAAATTGTAAATATTTTTAGTTAAGAATAATCGTAGTCTGGGGCACCTGGGTAGCTCAGTTGGTTAAGCCTCTGACTCTTGATTTCTGCTCAGGTCATGATCTCATGGTTGATGAGATCAAGCCTCAGTCAGGCTCTGCACTGATAGCATGGAGCCTGGTTGGGATTCTCTCTCTCTCCCTCTCTTTCTGCCCCTCTGCTATTCACGTGCACATGCATGTGCTCCCTTCCCTCTCTCAAAAATAAATACATATTTTTAAAAAAAGAATTGCAGTCATCTGCTTCAAATCAATAGACTCTCATATCAAAATCAATTGACACCAACTTTTGAGGTGGTTTTTAAAGAGGCCATACAACATGAATTATGAAAATCTTGAAGAATCACCCAAATGTGATTGCCAAATATACACTTCCTTTTAGTTATATTTTCTATGCTTTTGTTCAAACTTTGTTCCAAGAAATCACAGAACAAAAGTTTTCAAAGGTGGGAAATGCTGATAAGGCTAGTAAATATTTCCTAGAGACACTACTAATAAAGAGTTTTGGTGAACCATTCAACTTTAGGAAACAGTACCAATTATTCTCATTATCTGTAATAAACTTTAAGAGAAAGAGACTCAGTTAAAAAAGGGAAGAAAGTCTGACTGATTTCAAAAAGAACACCAAGATTCATGCTACAGCTTTAGGAGCTAGCTCTGTCAGTTTCCTTTTAACACAGAGCACTGTTCTGAAGGGAGTATCCAAATTTCTAATACTAGATCAAGTAGTGTCTACCCTAATGGTAAAGTTATCTATTATGTTTATGTATGTTCTTCATATATTTTTTTCATATTTGTATTTTATTATTGTTGTCTTTTTTTTTTCAAGTAGTGCTCTTGAAATGTGAGAGCAGGTACTTAAGAACTACATGCTCACATAGGCAGAGATGGTCACTTAAAAATATAGATGTTTTCGGAGCACCTGGGTGGCTTAGTTGGTTAAACATCTGACTTCGGGTCAGGTCATGGTTTTCTGGTTCTGGAGTTGAAGCTCCACAATGAGCTTGCTGCTGTCAGTGCAGAGACACTTCGGCTCCTCTGTCTCCTTCCCTTTCTCTCTCTCTGTCCCTCTCCTGCTCATGCTCTCCCTCTCTCAAAAATAAACATTAATTAAAAAAAATACAGATGCTTTCAATCACCAGTAGCAAAAACTAGAAAAACAGGGATGAAGAAGCAGAAGGAAGGAAAGCAAGATACATAGGAGATTACAGGAGATGGAAAGAAATGAAAAGTAATTTTTGCTTTTGTATTTTATCTAGAGTCAATATATGGTCTTTTTCACTGTTAGTCTTCTAAAAAGAAGCAATATATGTCATAATTTGTGTCCTATTATTCCAAAATAAAACATCCGAGTAGTTTTAAATTGAAGGCAACTCCTTCCTAAAGTAGGGAACCAAAGTCATGGGGTAAGACATTCTAAGGACACAGAGGACTAAGGGGTAAGACATCCTAAGGACACTGGAGACTACGGTTGAACAACAAACACTTGTTATGGCTTGAAAAAGATGACCTCATAAATGGATAGAGAATACACTTGGAAATTTTCAATGATACAAAATTCAGTAACAGTACTCACCAGTGCTGTTTCTGGGACCCCTAGTAAATGTGCTGCATTGAATATTTTCTGTTTGACTTCAAGATGTACTCTTCACCATTCCCCCTCTCCTTTGAGTCTGGGAGGCTGATCAACATGGACAACATTAATGACTTCCAGAGATCTCTGACTTTGAGTTCCTTTAGCTGATGAAATCATTGTCAGGAGTCCAGAGAGCTGGAGGAGAGTGATGGGGGTGTTACTCTCTCTTGCTTCCTCCTTGTAAGGTCACAGTAGATCTGCTGCCTCCTCTATCAAAGACAACAACCCTTATCAGGCAGCTCTAAAAACCATTCTACTCGGTAATCAATCAAACCATCTTTCTTCTTGTTCCTTTACGCCTAGAGGCGGTATGAACTTCATACCACCTTGACAATATATTAGAGATGCTAGTTACACATTATAATTTGTTAACTGTATATGAATATTATTGCAAGGCCCTAACAGATTCTGGTACCCACAATAAAAGATCACCACTGTCTAACTCTAGGCATTTTTCTTTTATTTTTTCTCTCTTTTGGGGACAGAGGGGACTTCTATTTAGGGTTGGAAACCATAGGCCAAGTAGAATATAACATCTTTTCTTTTTTTAAATTTTTTTAATGTTTATTTATTTTTGAGAGAAAGAAAGATAGAGTGCAAGCAGGGGAGGGGCAGAGAGAGAGGGAGACACAGAATCTGAAGTAGGCTCTAGGTTCTGAGCTGTCAGCACAGAGCCCAATATGGAGCTTGAACCCATGAACTGAGAGATCACGACCTAAGCTGAAGTCGGACACTTAACTGACTGAGCTACCCAGTCGCCCCAAGTAGAATATAACATCTAATTAAGAAATCACTCCAGGGCCTCACTAGGTTGAATTATTTAAAGTTAGGGTAAATGGGCAGCCTGGGTATGTGATCAAGTTTGCTATTTAAGTAAGCTAAATGAAGTCATTTGAGGAAATATAATGAATCAGAAATAAACTCCACTGATCAACACATTTATGTGTGTGTACATATAAATCACCCTTAGAGGAAATGTCATATATAAAAATTGTGGAGATACAGGAGTCTACCCTGCCTTATCTACATTTTTGCTTTCTCAGGTTTCAGCTACCTGTGGTCATTCATGGTCTGGAAGTAGATGATCCTTCTTTTGATGTATCATTATAAGGTCAGTAGTGGCCTAATGCTCTATCTTAGTGCCTATGTCACTCACTTCATTTCATAATATCATATAGATACGTTATCATCTCACATCATCACAAGAAGAAAGGTGAGTACAATACAATATTTGAGAAAGAGAAACCACATTCATATAATTTTTATTATAATGTATTATTATAGTTGGCTTATTTTATTAATAATTACTGTTGTTAATATTTTCCTATGCCTTACCTGTTTGTTTATTTATTTATTTATTTATTTATTTAAAAAATTTTTTTTTCAACGTTTATTTATTTTTGGGACAGAGAGAGACAGAGTATGAACGGGGGAGGGGCAGAGAGAGAGGGAGACACAGAATCGGAAACAGGCTCCAGGCTCTGGGCCATTAGCCCAGAGCCTGACGCGGGGCTCGAACTCACGGACCGCAAGATCGTGACCTGGCTGAAGTCGGACGCTTAACCGACTGCGCCACCCAGGCGCCCCAATTTTTAAGTAGGTTTCACATCCAGCATGGAGCCCAAAATGGGGCTGAAACTTATCACCCTGAGATCAACACTTGAGCTGACATCAAGAGTTGGATGTTTAACTGACTGAGCCACTGAGGTGCTCTTTCCTATGAATAATTTATAAGTTAAACTTTATCATATGCATGTACAAGAAAATGAAAACAGAATATAGGGTTTGGTACTATCCATATTTCAGGCATCTACTGAGGGTTTTGGAATATATTCCCTATGGATAATGGGAGACTACTGTATTTAGAATTTAATCAAATGATTAAAACTAGATAAACAAAACTTAGTGCAAAAACATGGCTGTATTAGTGGTTCTCTGAATATAATAGAAGGATAACCAATGAAACAATGTACAGTTTTGGCACTATAATTACATAAGAATTAAGGAAGAAAGAGATGGCATTTAAGAGGTGCTTGTGCAGAGCACAATGAAAAAGTGTTTAGGATGAAATGAAATTCACTGTGTGTGAAATTTGCAACCAGAGGAAATCAACCTCCCACTTATTGAACTGTAGATTTCTGGTAGCACCAAGTGAAGTAAACTTTGGAACTAAAGGGACCAGTCTACTGAAATCTTTGAATTGACCCGGTTTACTAATGATATTTAAAGGAACTAATTTCTAAGTTCTTTGGCACACTGGACTGGTTAGACCTTACTCAGAGTGTAGGATTGTGAGAAAATAGCCAATCCTATGACTGGGAAAGATATATGAGCAATTTTTGAAACAAGGACAAAAAAGTTTTAGGAAGGAAAACAACAACAAAACAAAACAAAACAAAACAAAACAAAACAAACAAAAATTCACTTCTGAAAGATCCCAGCATACTAGAAATGGCAAAGGTCAGATGTCAAAGAAAGATAACTAGGTCTGTAAATAATATGAACTCAAAAGAAGAGAGAGTTCAGTAATGCATAAGAGAGCTGATTATGGTCTGTCTCATGTAGATCTCAAAACCTATAGATACCCAGACACTGTGCAGAGTGTACTGCTCTGAGGAACAATGGCAAATCAGAGTGGGCATAAAAATGTTGTCTTAGAACCTAAGCAGTAGTTTTCTTTAAGCTGCTACATGAATGGAGCCTGACATCTTTCACAGTGAAGTGTCCACTGACTGTGTGGGTCTAAACTTAAGCAGTGAATCCATATAGCTTCAACAGCCAATCACACCATAAACTGAACATGCTCCAGTTTATTCCATGACTACCTTCAGAAGTGAACTGAGACACCAACCCTTTACTTTGTGACAGCTATGATTTCTTAGCCATTTTGTAGGGAGTCAGTCTTAAGAGATACCAGACTTCCTGCTAATAAGATACGTGAAAGATACAATGTATCACTAAATTTTTAATCATAAGAATTAAATAACAGTGGATATTTTGTGGAACAGTGTATATATATATATATATATATATATATATATATATATCTTTCCTAAAAAATTTCAAAATCTGGAATTTGGGGTTTTATAGGCAAGTGTCTAGATGGAAAAAGGGAGAAGATCAAAAAGGAAGGGCATGGTCCAAGAACATATTGAGAAATAAAACCTGTATAGACAAAAGCGATCAATTTTAATTAGGGGCAGTAATGATTAGTAACCTATTACAATCAGTATGTCTAATTTTCAGATTAAAGTTTTATGTGGCAATATCATATCATTCTAATTTTGAAGTCTTCAAGCTGGTCTTGATTTGAATCATATTTTGAGAAGATTAGGGATCACAGTGTGATGAACAGGCTGTCATGATACAGAAAAGAGACAAAATATATCTGAGATAAAAAGGAAGGTAGTTATTTACCAATCTCAACATGGACTTTGAGACAAAAATCCTGAAGAGAAACATTGTTTTGTGTTCACTCTCCAGAGTTGCCCCTGGAGATATTAAGAGGGCCGTTGTGTTCTTCATCATATGAAGAATACTTGTCAACCCAATTTTAACTAAATCTTAAATTACTGAATGGTCTTAGGTACTGGAGGATTTGAAGTTATTGGGGAGAAAGACTTATTAGTCATATTTTTATTACTCACTTTAGAAGTATTTTTTGTTGCTCATGTTAAGAATTTTTTAAATGGTTAAGAGGAAAATCGTATTTCACAAGTTGAGTAGGTGGAAATTGCAGAATATAAGTTTATTTGCTACTCTCTAAAGATACTCTATGTCGATGTCCAGTAAGGGCTTACGGAGGCAAAGTATAAATACAAGTAGGTTTGAGTCAATTAAACATTCACATAAAAGAAAATTTAAATCATTACTTTGTAGGTCATCCACTCTTTTAAATAGGTACTGCTAATTTATAAAGATGAATATGGACCATTATTAAGCAATTCACTGTACAGAATAAAAAATAGATACATAAACAAATAATTATAATAATTCTAAGTCTTACAGTAATGATGCACATGTAGGACTTGGAAGTACCTAGGAAAGAGCAACTCATGCTGCATTTGACCTACCAATGAACCACTAATATTGGAGCTTTGAAGGAGAAATGGGAATTCCTAAGTAAACAGAAGACATTTAATTCAGAGGGGATAATGTGTGCCAAGAGTAAAGAAGCTTGTAAAACCATGATACTTTAAAGGAGTGGAAAACAATTTAATATCAGGAGGAAACAGTGGAAAAGGAGATGTTGGAAAGACAGGCTGAAACCAGTTTATGTAGGCCTTTGGGCATCAGGCAAGGAAGTCGGGCCTTACTCCTGGACCACTGAAGTTTTAAGTGGTGAGAATGGAATAATGTTACTGAAATATGCTCCAGCCAAAAGTGTACTTGAACATCATATTGGTCAGCTAAAACCTAAATAAATAAATATCCCTCAAAAATTCAGTGGATTAAGGGCCCAGAATTTTATTTCTTGCTCTTATAACATGACCACGTGGGAGTTTAGGTCAGCAGGGCAGCTCTCCTTCAAGCTATCATCTACAGGGTTAGGTTCCATGTTGGGGCTCTGCCACTGTCCCAGGTCCTGCTCTCAGATGCATACAGCCAGTGCGAGCAGAAAGAGAACATGGAGACACACATACTCTCCTAAAATATTCAGTCAGAACTGGCAGAGATCACTTCCACTGAGTTGAATAAAGTCTGGATGTCACACCAATTACAACATAGACTATAGAACGTATTCTTTATGTAGGCCCAGAGGAAGAAGTAATGGAGTACAGCTCAAATCCAAATGTCTTATAGACACTTGAAAAAGATGTATTACTTCCTATAAAATATATGGCATGATTAATGTGCTAATTGTTGAAAATAAAACACGGAATGTTGAAAATACATATGGGAATTTGGTAGCAATAAACTAGAAAAAACCCTGACATATCTAACCTTGCTGTACTTAGAAAAAGGAGCATTTTCAGTCAAGTATTTGCTTAAAATACAATATATAGATCTTTGAAAACATTTCTCCAAATGGTCCTTTCATCTAGTGACCTCTGAGAAGGCTCCTGGGGCACAGCACTAACTTAAAACAAGGAGGGCACACTTACAAACTGGGGATGATTCAAGATAGACAAAGATAAGAGAGTATTTGATTTCATAAGCAGTAAATAGAACAAGTATATCTTATTTGTGAAAATCAGTGTTTTTAGTTGAACTTGAACACTTTGGCTAAAAAAGGAACCATCTGATATCCCAGAGAGAGTATGTGAAATTATGAGAAGAGTTTAGAAAGAATAGAGAAGAATAATCTTTTGAAAGAATTTCAAAATAATGTGGATGGCAGGGGTACAAAATTCTCCTGACCTGTATAAACACAGAAAAGAAAGCAGTTTTTTTTATGGAGTCGCCTAGCCAGGAAAAATATTCATGAAACAAACTTAGATACATTACACGTGGGGGGAAGACATGATACTAATGACCTAAACAAAACCAGCTCCCTTATCCTCATCTTCATTCAACACAGTCATTATATTACTAGTTACCTGTGGTTAGCATCTATAGCAACCTTCCCTAAGGCATTAGAAGTTTGGAGATACACACAGAGATCATATTATAAGGTACTTAATCTTAAAATTAAAATACAATTGTTTAAATTATTTTAAGACACAATTCTATACAGTAAAAAAATATTGTTTTAAGTCTCTATTTTCTCTTACCTGTCTTGTTATAGTAACTTGTACCTGTCTCACTTTACTATAATCATTCTATGTATTGTTGCCAGAGTAAATGTCCTAAAGTATAATTCTGATTATATCACTTTCCAGAATAAAACTTTTCAGTGGTCCTGTGTTGCCTACAGGCTATACCCCCTTGCATGTCATGCTTGGTCCTTCATTATCCAAATCTTGCCTACCTTTCCAGCTTTACCTCTTACCAATTTCCCGTTGTCATATTATGCTCCAATTATGCTGAAATATCTTCTCAAATAGACCAGAGACCAGATACTTTTCTGCTTCCATAAGATTATGCATTTCTTTGAATGCTCCACCTAATTCTTATCTACTTTAAAATTTACTGCAATATTTATTTCAAACACTCCATTTTTAGGAACTATTCTTCACAGCATACATGCCCAAAGTATATGTGCTTTGGACTACCAAAGCACATCACTTCCATTGATCTCTTCAGATGTTGTTAGAAGCATTGGTTTACCTATCAATTTTCACATAAAGGTCTTTGGAATTGAGGCCTACATCTGTTTTCATCCTTCTTTCTTGTAATCTCTTTGTGTGATACAGCAAATGATACTGAGTACAGTACTTGATAGGTATTTGTTGAATGATTTATGCACAGTGTGGTGGACACAGAGATCTGCCTTCATGAAAGTAACTGCTACCCAGATGTAAGCAAATAGCCTCCAGCTAACATCGCCTTCAGAGCTTGTCTTCATCACAGTGAGGTGCCCCACCCAAGGGTATACCCTTCTGAGCGTGGCCTTTATCCAATGACTCATAAAGATGTTAGTATAAAGCCCTGACCATTTGGTCTAATGTAGGATACCTGATGGATCATGAATATTCCATGGGGTTTCATGCCAATGAATCAACCAATCCATTAAGGAAACACATGGTGTTTGGATAATGGTGCCGACTGAGGCCCAGCAGTTGTAAAAATCCATACTCTCAGTATTTGTCCTTTTTGTCAGAACAAATATTTGGCACCTCAAAGATCAAAGGACTACAATGTATAATTTTTCCACCAAGTGACCAGTTGGGTCTCTTTGAGAGACATATTGGAGACTAAGCATTAGTCTCTATTGCTGGCAGATTTAACATTCAATATCAGAAGTACATAAATGACCCTTTGTAAGCAGGAGCTCATGTTGTTAGTCTCATGAGTAGTTTCCATTTATCCCAAGATGACCACTCTGCTTATGGACCCAACATGTTAATACTACTGTGGCTGATGACTGAGGTTGCTTGACATCAACTAGCAGAGTCTTTCTGTGTACTTGTTAATTAGTATTTCTTCTGTGGTACATGCTTTATGATGTCCACCCACACAAAGCTCTTCACACTTTGTGCCCACTGCCTTATATCTGCCATATGTACATATGGTGGACCCATTCCAAACATTCTTTTCCCAGGGTCCTGACCAGTGATCCAGGCCATCTGCCACTGCCCATGACACCATACATATTTGAATTGCAGGACACTTTTCTTTTTTACAACAAAATGGATGGCTAGATGGATAGTATGAGGCTGTCCATTTGGAGAATTTTTCTTTGTAATTAAATATTGCATCCACTCCTGAAGAAAGCTATAGTAACATCCATAAACAAACCTTCAGTTTTAACTTCTATACCAAAAGTGTGATCTGAGAGAGCAGCACTGCTACAACAGTAATAAGTAATATGCAGATCTGGGCTATGTGCTCAGGCAGCTTGCTTGTAACCTCTAGTTCTAATCATATCTGATCACAGACGTACAACTTTAATATGATGGATTGATGATGGATGGATCCAAAAATCTTAAGACATGATAGGACCCACATCGTGTACATCATTCGAGCTCATGGTCCCTTGCTATCCCATCATCAGGCACTCCTTTGTCACCAGATATATACCAGGAACTTTTTCCTCAAATGGCTAACAATTCACATTTCATATTCATGGCCTTACTCCAGAACCCTAGAGGCCTTTACTGTGACACTCCCAGTAGCACATTCCATTAAGATACATGAGGCATTGTATCCCACCACCACTACTACCTCAAATATCATAAGGTCTGCCAGAAAGTATGACAGAACTACTTGCACTACAGCCTGGATCTGCAGCAGAGTCCTTCCTATTCTGGGCACCACCCAAAGCTAGTAGAATTTTGTGTCACACAGTGATATGGGTCCAGAAGGTATTCCCAGATGTGGCATGTACTCCTCCAGAATCTGAAGATCCCTACCTGGTGATGTATTTCCTTCATTATGGTTGAACTTACAAACTGCAATTATCTGTGTTTCCTTAAGAACATACGTTCTGGCATGTCAGTGATCATTAGATCTCTAAAAAATTTACTGAAATGGAAAACCCCTGAATCTTTGTAGGATTTATGTCCATCTGTTGAAGTGAATGCATTTAACCAATACACCCAGTGAACCAGACCCTTTTTGCTCATATGGCCCAATTTGGCTTCTGAATTAAATGGAAACCACTACTCCTACATATTTTAGATTCTTAAGAATGGAACTGATTTTTCTCATCCCTTGGGATGTGATATATTTTTTAATTATTATCTTGGCTGGTATACGGGATAGTTTTAATGGTTGCCATCTGGCCTTCTACATAATAGCTATTACCCTGCAGGCCTAGGACCCAGTGTGTGGCTTGCACAAACTATTATGCATGCCAATTCCAATTATACATTTGGCGAATAAAAAATTAAATCTGATAGATCTCTAGATTCACTGGAACCGAAATAATCCAGTCTTAACCAGGACTCCCTTTTTTACTTGCCCCTCTCTTGACAGAGTAGACCGAGGAAAGGAGAGGGGCATAATGATGCATCAAATTAATCGGTATCAATGTCAATCTTTTATCTAACATCTCTTAATATTTTTGGATATTTCCCATTCACCAGTGAACATTTATCTCAGTGGATGACTACAGGAAACTTTGAGGAAGCACACAGAATTATTATCAAAGTATTTTCTGTGGTGTTTCAGGGTCCTTTCTCCAAAGGGCCCAACTGAATATTCAGGGGTTTGTGTCTGAAAACTGGCAAGAGTTTGTGACTTTGTTTTCCCCTGAGGGTGGGGGTTAACTCCTCTCAGCTATCTTGTCATAGGACTTTGATTTTTTTTCTGAATTTACAAGCTGAATGGTGTCTTTGTCGGCTACCCATTTATTTTTCTCCTAGGGACACTAAGGAGGGGACCTCCATAATTCTATGTAGGTTAATATTCCCCTACAATTTAGACCGGTTACGCATGAAATTTTAGTGTTCTTGTATTCTGGCAGCGAGGCATTGTACCTTGCCTTTATTATTTTCATATCCTACCGTGACCATACTTACCAGCTAGTCTAGTTCTGTAACGACATTTCTCACTGAGAGAGAGGAGAGCCACCATTAACTTTTGAGTTATACCAGTGCCCCTCTTACCAGCACAGACCTTAAGGTCTCAGTAAATGGTGCATCCTGAGCTATCTCATGGACATAATTTTGTTGTGTGTCTTCCACTGAGCCTTTTAATCCTTTCAAAACCATTAGCCATGGGAGTTCTGGCATTTTTATTTCACATAGTATGGGACAGACCTTTTTCCCTACTTCTCAGAGCTTTCTTGGGATCCTTGCCAGGCTGTTACATCCTATAACTTGAAATAGTACTCCTAAATCAATAATCTCTACCGTAATCCAATTTCATGTACCATCTCTCTTGATCAAAAATCTCAGATAACAGCCTGTATGTGCTCCTTCACTTCCTGTAGGTATATGCAGGCAGGAATTACAGTTCCATTGGAGTAGAGTCCAGTACCTCCTTTATCAGGTCCAACACATTCCCAACTTGGCTATGATACAACTTAATCCTAGTTATAGGTCCAAGTAACCAGAAGCAGAGGTGATCGAATATGTTAAGGAAACACACACCTTGTAGAGGAGAGCCCCCTCTATTGTCTTCAGTCAGGATCCTATGCTATCTCTTAATAAGTAGGCTCAAGGTGAATAGAAAAGTATTCTATTTCAAAATATTAAATATTGAAATTGTATTTCAAAATATTGTGAGGAATTCTCACAGATGGCTTCTTTTTTCTTTATATATTTATTTTTTTTTATTTCTGTTCTTTGAATGAACCATAGACATTAGCTCTTCTTCTTCTTCTTCTTCTTCTCCTCCTCCTCCTCCTCCTCCTCCTCCTCCTCCTCCTCCTCCAGACAGAACAAGTTATTTTATATGAATTCATTGCTATCAATCTGATTTTTGTCATGGGCCTTTAAAAATCATAGCCTTCTTTCCTAGTCATATCAGTTGACACCTTTCAACTTCCCTCTGCAGCCAGATGAATAATAAACACCATCCCAGGGGGACAATGGATGAACAGAATGGTGCCTCAGGCCCTTGAACCATCAACAGATGACTCATGTCACTGACTCTAGAAAGCAGTTGTTTGGGGGGTAATAGAGTCCCCACCTTCACACCAACATACATACATACATACCCCCAAACATCAAGGCTAAAGCAAGCAGAATTGTTTGTCTTTGTGTTCTCTCACCCTTTCCAGGCCACCTGTGATGTTCCTATTAAGTCCCTGTTCTAGTCTTCAGCAATCTCTGCATTTCAGTAATAGAAGATAAAAGCCTCTTTTTAGTCTGCCTGGGTGGGGGTTGGCTTTCAAAATTAACTTTTAATTGTCTATTATTGGCCAGCAGCTTTTTATTTTACATGTGTTTGGGAATCTATCAGTGGTGTTTAGCCATCCAATTCCATTGTCCTTATAGTTATTATTTTCTTGTACTTCTCAAACACCAGATAAATGGCACAAACTACCGTAGGCCCTCCTTTATATTTACTTTTACAGCTTACCATTTGATGAGGACTTTAAGAATTGGAACTCATGCCAGGGCTTTCTGAAGTCCTGTTACTAATGACAGGGTCCTCATTTCCAACCAGGTTAGCAAACCCTATCTAATAGCCTGCTTTCTCAGACTAGCCCTGGTAACAGCTGTTGCAGTTGTGTTGTCCCTAAGGAAAGGACAAGATGGAACTTAATATGTGCACTATTGATTTGAGATCACCATCTGTGTTAGGAGAGGACCAAAGAAGTACTGAGTATATTGAAAAATCCTATAGCACTGTATGCCCAACAAGCTATCAGCCAATCACCATGGAGGAATATTCATACTGTATCAGACAAGGGGGACCAATTTATAGCTAAGGAAATATGAGAGGGAGCCAAGTTACTTGGAATTTATTGGTTATATCAAATACCATACCACCCATTTTTTTGTCAGCCTGATAGAGTATTGGTACGGTCTCGTAATTATGGAGTTGAAATATCAGCTTGAAAATAGTATTATGGAAGGATCAGGTGCCATCTTTAGAATGCAGTATATATATATTGAATCAAAACCTTTGTATGCTGCTGGGTTTCCAACAGGAAAAATACTTGGATCCCTACATTTCTGTCTCTGCAGTGCTTGAGGCCCAGGTCTCCACATTTGGCATACTTTTATCAAAGAATTCAACAAAAGTCATAGGGCACTCTAAAGAGCCATTATATTCAAGAGCTCCTTACAGAGTTATCCTGCAATACAGTTTCAAGCTAGAGATGTTGATCTCTAATAAATATCTTGCATGCCAAAGTCCATCTCGTTCTCTGCTGCTGGAAAACTCAACTGACCACAAGCAATGTTAAAATGTAATTGTAATAAAATATATTATCAAAGCTTCCTTTACAAATATATTTTATGGGCATATCACAGTTGATATCTCCTTTAACTTTTACAATAACTCCCTGTTTGGAGCTTTCATGGCCTGATAAGAGGCAGGGCAAATGGCAGTTTAGTGCATTTAAAGAGAACAGTGACACAAATACGTCACATTTGTAAAGACAATCCATAATTATTTTCCACTCAGTTGCGATGTGACTATCCCTGAAAAGTCAGAATCTCATTTATGCTATTCATGTATTATTTACTGTTTCATACGTTAATAGCATTCCAGGAGAATAAAAAATGATGAAACATAATTTTGTCAAAATTCCTCTATGAGAAATGGGAAGAGGGAGAAGAGAAAGAAGAGGGGAAGGAGGAGAAGAGGAGGAGCAAACCTCATACAAAACTGTGCCTATATTTGGATGAAAAATCAAACATCCATAGTCTATGTATGTCATCTATTATTCATGTTTACTACACTGTGCGATTCTGCAGATGATGGCTGGGGCAGAGGGAAGTTGCTGGAGAAAGTTAACATTTCTTAAGTTCCACATTTAGCCTAACATTAATCATTCGTTAACCTTAGCATTTGCCATTAATTATCAAAATTCCAAACAATGCAAATCTAGTACCTACTTTAATAGAATGTTTTTTTTAATAACAACAAATCCTATAATATAAACAATATAGTTTAGAAGTTGAAGATTTAGAACTACTAGACACAGACTAAAAAGTACTAGATTTTCCTAAGCTTTCCCTGGAGATACAAGCTCACCTGTAAAACATGTGCACTAAGCAGCAAAACAGCAAAAAACCAAACCAAACCAAACCACCGATGGGATAACAGTCTTCTTAACCTTCGCTATTGCAATGGAGGCATTATCTTAATAGCAAGAATGCAACAACGACAACAACTGCTACAATTGCCATTTGAAGGCTGCTCCCATGTGCCCTTTGCTTGTAATTTACTTTCAATTAATTATGTATAGTTACGCCCTGAAAGGAATAGAGAAATGAGGCTCAAGGAATTTAAGTAACTTGCCTAAATTCACAAAGCGAGACCATGGCAGAGTCGGAAGTAACTCCCATGGCTGTGGCGCTGCTATATCAGTTCAGGGAAGTTCTCGGCGAAGAGCGGAGGACAAGACAAAAGTCTGCCAAACTTAACAACAAACCTGAGAGGTCGACTTCCTCGTCTATATTTACCTGACGTTTTCCACAGGTCCCGCCTACTCTTTACACCCTGGACGTCACGTCACACACGTCACATTACGACACACACACGCACGCCACGCCACATCACGTCACACACGTCACCTCACGTTACACGCGCCACACACGTCACGGCACATCACGTCACGCACGCCAAGCACGCACGTCACCTCAGCCTCGCACATGACGTCATATCAATCACGTCGAGTCATGTCACGCACGTCACGTCACACACGTCACCCCACGTCCCCTCTGCAGCTCCCTCCCACTTACTTCACGCCAGTTCTACAGCTAGCTTCTGTTTACCTCGGGTCGCGTGTCACGCAACCTCCTTTGTGCCCTCGCGTCTAAGTCCAGAGCTATACCTAAGTAGAGATGCAAAAATAAATGTCCGTTCAGTGGTGGAGCATTTGACTGCAAAAATAAATGTCCTCTCAGGGACACATTTTATTTGAGGCAATTTGTAGAAAGTATTTTCAGAGGAAAAAAAAATATTGTTAAGGAGAATAGTGCCTTCTAACTGCCATGGCACGTACTTGGATTTTCTGATAGAAAGAGGAAGAGCTAGGAAGTACATAAAGTTTGAAATTCACAATACTGGAGGAGACTGAACTTGGATCAGCTGACAGGAGAGAGCCTTGGGTAGTAAGTATAACGACTATAATATCAAAAAGAAGAGTGTTTGGCATTGTGGGAACTAGAAACCCCGCACTGCAGAGGTCAAGCCGACCAGTTAGTGCGATGGAATGATCTCTTCCTTGGCCGTTTCACCAATGACTCATGTAGGAATATGCTTATAAGCAGGAGAGCCACACATAATTACATCCTAGAAACGTGCATAATGTGTTCTGTGTGTATTTTCAACCTTGTAAACTGAGATTTATTTTAGGAGGGTGTTGACTTTCCTTTTTCGTTTTTAATCCTTGTGTTTGTGAAGTCTGGAGTTACAATGATCTGTTTTATGTTAAATGGTAAATAATTGAAAAAGCCTGTAAGAAGCCAAAATTTACAATACTCAGCTCCTTAGGATTTATTGTAATGCCCCCGATTTTGAATCCGAGAGACCACCAAGGAGCCGATACCGATGCAAACGCACGAGGGTTTATTTGCAAGCTCGAGCTTGGGCCCAAGTATACCCGACACAGGGGAGCAGGGACTTGGACCCCTAGGTTAAGAGGCGTAGCAGTTTTATAGGGGCCAGTGGCCAATGAGATTGTAACACACACAGAAAGTTGTATAGTCATGTCAGTCCACACGCAGGTGGCCAATTGAATTACAATTTACCCTATAGTAACTGTTTGAACTAGCCTATCACTCTGGTTAGAATTGGTGCGAAAGTTTGGCGGGCAAAAGGCGGGGTTTACATCCTTTGGCTGTTAGGGGTTCCACATTCCTAAATGAGCCGGTTTCCAATAAGGGTGTGCTCAGTGGCTTGGCTAGGGTGAGGGAGTGTCTTAAGCAATAAGTGGGTTATACATGAGATGGTGGGTGTAGCACAAAATGGAGTTAGTCTTGCTCTGCTTGTCCAGGGGTAGGGGATTTTTGTTAAATTCCTTGGGTCCCACATATATAAACATACAAGGTAAACGGAACTCTTTCAACAAAACAGTGTCTAAATATCCCTTATTACTGTGGTTAGTTTGAAAGTGACTAAGCTAATGATGGTGATCATAATAATAGATAATATTTTCCTAGTTATAAAATACCTTATTTATTTTTAAGATCTTAGAATGATGTTATGAAGTTATATGATAATGCCTTATGTTGGAAGATGAGGAAATAGATTCCGAAAGGTTAAGTGATTTTTCTCACAAGACGCTTGACAAATGGCAGGCCCTATGGTTCTAGTTCTCATGCAATCTATTGCATGTAATCATGTAATCTATTTTCCTCTTTGAAAAAAAAATAATCATTAGCAAAAAACACACCTTTTCATCATGGCATGATAATCCAAAAAGCACAAATGCTCATGATTGTAATTTAAGCCTAATGTTTGAGTGAAGGGGAGCTATTTTAAATAACAAAAAAAACTTCATTTCATAGTAGTGGAACTACTTAGGAGACAGCTGGTATAAGTGAAGAGCCGCATGGTAAATGTATTCAGCCCTGAAATAGTCTGTGATACTGCTCAACTAACTTGTAATGTGTCTTGCAGCTCAGGCTGCTCTTTGGAAACCACTGAGGGTGCAATCCTGCTGCCCTTGCATTTCTTTTATGCTCACATAACTCACATTAACATTGCTCAAAGTTCAGGGTACGCGGAACTGAGGGCAATTTTTCTCTGCTTCCTCAATTCTCAATAGCTTTGCAGTCATAGACATTTAACAGCCCTTTCTCAATAAGAAGGGGGTATTTTGCACAGAAATAGGAAAGCTGCAGGGAAGCTCTGTGTGCCAAGCCACGTGACTAGTGGCTCTGGTGGGGCACCAGCTGCTTGGAACCACCTCAGGGCTATAGGCTGTGGGAAGAGAACTCCCATTGGCTGTGTGTACACTTGATTGGCTGTGTGACAGCAATGCCTTCCAGCCCAGCAGTTTTTGTTCGGGTATTCACCAGATGCAATTAGCAGAGTCAGAAGGAAGCAATTTAAAATTTGCCAAAAGAGGTCAGTAACCTCATTGTTTGCCCATTAGTAATCACAAGTTACATCTTTAGAGCAATTTAAGTCCTATGAAAATTGTATAAAAGCATCACTTCACTCCGAAGTGTGCCATAGCTACTCACATTGTAAGTGTCATTATATAAACTAAGTCTCATAAAAAAGAGGTGTGTTTTTTTTTCCAGTTGAGATCTGTTTCTACATATAGCTTACAAAAGTCATACGTTCTCTTGGCAAACTAATAATTGAAGAAGCCCAGGATATTAGTATAAAGTGCAGTTTGTAGGTTAAGATAATGCGTGTGCCTTCCTTATTTCCTGAACTTGCACTTTACCCTAAAATTTGTCCTATGAGTGAGGATCCATAGATTGATTTTCATCCATGAACTGAATCATGTATTAAATACACTCAGTGTTGATATTTAAAAGGATGCAAAGCATCACCTCTTAAATAATGTAAACGGAACTTCACCCCTAAATCACAATGTTACTCCTTATTTTTCTGATGAATATCCTGCCCTTGAGATTTGAACTAATACTTGAATTCAGCATACTTATTTTTTTCCTGAATTTTTGGCATGCAGATGTCAAAATCTTACTGGGTAAAATGTAAGTTCTGTTTCAAAGCAGAAGCAGTTCAGCTATTTTCAAACCTTCTTGACACACGAATTAAGAGATGAGCAAGAAGCTAGAGTAAAAGAGACAAATGGAGAGAGTACAGGTGTGCTTTTCATCACTTCTACAGAAAAATGGCAATTTTCTTCACTGATCCTTCCTTTCTTTTACTTTTTTTTTTTTTGAAGCAGCGCAACATATGTTACAGCTAATCATATATAAGCCACTGGGAGAATAAATGCTGTCACTATAATTAATGGCTTAACTCACTCTGAGTATTTTCAGTATTAATAACCAAAATGGGATTTTGTGTTAGTGTGAACAGGAACATATGTTGCTTGTTCCATTTTGTTTGTAAGAAATGAGAACAGTGAGCTTGCTCATTCTTCCTAGGTTTTGGTCAGTGTCTTGACTAAGAGCAGGCTAGAGTAATGCAGGCAGCACCCTGTGTTCCAGGATGGATTGATACAACGTGTTGACATTCTGTTAGCCTCCAACCCTACCTTTTTTGCTGCTATTCTTAACATGGTTTCAGGATAATATAAGACATTTCAGATATAATGAGGAGTCCTTTTGATCAAAGAGGCAAGAAAGCAAACAAAACTTGAATAACCATCAAAGCAACTTTTGCATTTCTAGATTTGTATCAAGAGCCCTCTTCAAAAGGACTCAACATCAAATTGTAATGTTCTTCCTTGGTAGTAAAGGGATTTCTTATTATTTAAACATGCTTTCTGTTCACAGGTTTTAAAGCATGATCATCTACAATATAAAAAAAATATTTGTACTTTTCCACCTGTATGTAAAGTATGATTTACACATTGTTCTCTTTTTGTCCATGTTGATTGTTTGCTTAGGTTCTTTTAGTTGTTGTTTTGTATTAAAATAGGGCCCTCCAATTTTAAATTAGCCTCATGGATATATGGATATTTTTATGACCACATAAATTACCAAGAGTAGGAAAGGCACACACAAAAACTACTCTATCCGCCATTTTCAGCCCTTTATAGAATACAAATTAGTTTCTGGAAAGAATAAGTATATTCAGTCAAGTGTATGTACTTATTTATTCTTATTTCAAGGCAGATCATTGAGGATTTTTTTTAGTTAATAATATACTTTTAAATGTAAACCAACACCAAATGTTTGCCTAAACACTTTCAACTAAAAATGTATGTATTTTCAAAAAAACAAAAAAGATATGTATTTTCAGTATCTTTACCTTAACACCAGCAGCATATTGACACTGAGGCCACTTAACATACAAATAATCTTGAAGGCTTTTTTTAAACCAAGATCAACATTAGATAGTTGTGCATTTATAGACAGAGCCAGCTTTATCTTTTCAATCTTTTTTAACAGACACTAACACGCTCTAAAGTCATATATGAAAAATCTAATTCTGTATCTGAATATGTGGTCAAAGTATGTTTGCAAGTAAAATTACCATGTAGAAATTTGTTTAGTTATAACACTACTGTTATTATTATCATTAATGCTTATTATATCTATCATGTATCCCCAATCATCAACATCATCAGCATACAAAAAAAGAGACTAAGCTCATGATACATAAATAGCCTTTTGCATGTGTATGGACATCAGTATTTGAATTATGACAATATATAGCTTATGTACACAGACACAGTGTGATTACTCTATCCAAAGCTTTTGTTTCATGTACATTTGCTACTTTACTCAAAGTATTTCTTAGAGATGTTTATTTAATATTGCCTATTTAGAGATAAGGTAATAAGGATTTACATGTAAAATGATTTTCTCAATGCCGTGCATCTAAACTGTATTGGCTGGAATTGTTATCCTTATCTGAGACCTTACTAACTTTGCAGTCTTTTATACTCCTTTAATTTCTTTGTTTTTAAACTATTTTTAAACTTTATTTTAAAGAAAGAAGCAATATTTTTAAACATTCCAATAGTAAATGCAGGGTATAAGTCTTGTCACTTCTGCACACATATATGATTAGCCATAATACATGTTGCACTGGTCAAGCATCATGTCACAATTTTTATATCATTTTGGCAATAGTAGGTACACATTATCTACAGTCAGTTAAATTGGGAAGGGTAGGAGAAAAGCAATTTTAACTAAGAGAAAACAGTATATGCAGGAGTGTTTGAACAACCTCATACCATTTAACCAACAAGATAAAATTATGCCCACCTAAAAGGAAAAGACAACTTCTAAAATTGCCTACCAATATAGAAATAGGCCCAGAAGAAAGCAATGCACAATAAATTATAGTTACTTTTACTGTTGTTAATTAAGAAGGAAATATGAAGGGAAGGATGATGAAGGCAGTAAATTAACAAATGAACCAGTACTCTAGGAAGAAAATATTGGTAAATTAAAGTGAGCTGAGCTATCACTGCAATTAACCTAATAAACTTGAAGCAGTGAAGTGATCCATTTAGAATAATCACATATGAACTAAGACCTATATTCATTGCTGTTGCACATTAAAGGACTTGAATCTAGTTGAGTCCCAGGAAAATAGGATTAAAAACAGTAAAAATATCCAATTTATAACAATATAAATAGTATTATACATGGCTGGATAGATTGTAAACATAGGCACAATATAATTATGTTCATAATGTTAAATGTTACATGCAAAATGTTTGTGCCCTATTTAATGAGTTTAGTTATTCCAAATTTATACTTTATAGGTTTGGTCTAAAAGTTTCCATTTAATCATTGTTGCCAAGTATAGGTACTAAAGCTATCATAAGTGCCTTAAGAGGGAGGACATTGTTTTCAGTCACTAATTTAAGAACGTCTTACAAAGTGGCACCCAAAGTTGAAATATTCCTACTTATTAAAAAAAATCTTTAAAAAACTTTCTTATATTTTAAAACTTTAAACTCTCTTACATTTTTATTTTAGAAAAAATGTCATCTAGGTTATTAACCTCTGCATACTTTTTTATCCATATGAAGGTATAATTTTCATGTGAACATTTGAATTATTAGCTAATCCAACAATATCATACCTAATAATTTTTGCTTAATTATATGGCAAATGGTACTGGGTAAATAATTACAATTTTTGGGAATTGACTCTAAGAATTAAATATGCACTCTAGAGCAGTCATTAGTTCTTTAAAGTTACTGAGCCCAGTGGTGCTTTTCCTATATACTGTTCTATTTTAGGATACTCAAAATGATTAATTTCTCAGTTTTTTTGGAGTTTTTATTTTTTGTTTGTTGGTTTTTGTTTTTTAGGTCAGGAGCCTTCCTTTACTGTTTATCTGCAAGTCTAGAAGCACAGAAAGAAATGCTATCCCTGGCCCTGAAGTTGTATACAATCATGGTGAGCTCTGTTATTTAAAAAAATGAGGCCAGAGGTTCATTTGTTTAAGCATGGTATTCTCTGTGTATAATTTCATTTTTACTTAAATTTAATCCAAATTTTATCTTTGGAACCGTAGCTCACATTTAGGTATAACTGCTGGATCCTTAGAGAAGGCCGAGGCTCAGGGAGCCTGGGTGGCTCATTAGTTAAGTGTTGGACTTTGGCTCAGTTCATGATCTCATGGTTCATAAGTTGGAGCCATGTGTCAAGCTCTGTGCTAACAGCTCAGGCCTAGAGCCTGCTTCAGATTCTGTGTCTCTCTCTCTTTCTGCTCCTCCCTCACTTGCACTCTGTCTCTCTCTCAAAAGTAAATAAACTTTAAAAAATACTAAAAGAAAAGGCCTTGACTCACAAAACTGCTAAGTGGTAACATTCAGTCACAAGTAACAGAACACTTGATAATCACTTTTAAACAGTAAGATGACATTACTTCGTGAGAAAACGATATAGGAGACTCCCAAGATTTATTCAGTAGTTCATTGATATTATGAAGTTCATACTCTATTGTTATCTTTTTGCTCAGCTATTATTTTGTGTGTTGACTTTGGTTCTTTTTGCTTATTGCCTATGGATACAATGTGACTTTGACAGCCCTAAGCATCATAGGACAATTCAATGAGGGAAGAATAGGAAAAGAACTCTCAGTGAGATATTCCATTACCTTTTTTTTAATCAAAAATAAATTTCAGATAATTTATCTAGACGATTTGTTGACTTGTCTGTATCTCATTGATGAAAGCTGAGTACATGGTCATCTCAGTTTCAAGGGAGGTAAAAAATTAGGTTTTTTTTTTCCTCTTCTTTAGAAGTCTAAGTGAACAAGGAAGAAAAAGGTTGGAGCATCCTGTGAAAACCTCAGTTTTTATAACATCAAACTTGAATCAGAGGTTATGAAATATAAAATTCACAACATATAAATTCTCTAACATGAGTTAGAGCATTTTCCTAATTATAATTTGAGAATCACACAATAGTTGCTTTATTTTGTTATTCTAATGGTTCAATGAGAGTTTCAGTGGTGTGTTTCTTTTCATTTTTTTTTTTTAAGTTTTGTTAACTGTTTATTTTTGAGAGAGCGAGACAGAACGTGAGCAGGGTAGGGGCAGATAGAAAGGGAAACACAGAATCCGAAAGAGGCTCCACACTCTGAGCTGTCAGCACAGAGCCCAACACAGGCTCAAACTCATGAACTGCAAAATCATGACCTAAGCCAAATTTGGATGCATAACTGACTGAGCCACCCAGGCATTCCATAGTGGTCTGTTAATTTCCTTCAAAAACAGAGTGGGTGAGGAGAGTTAGTCATGTAATGACACATTTATACTATCAAGGTTTATTGATACAATTTGCTAAGGTTTAGCACAGATATTTTAACTAAAAAATAGGCTGTTAGATGGAATCATGCTTAAAACAGGCTAGGAGACTGGAAGTAAGTGGAGTTAAAACTGGGTGATAGATTTCAAGAACACTGTAACTACCAATGAGCTATAATAAATTTACTCTTGCATCACAAATAGCTGGTATTTTAAAGGTTCTATTTCATAGCCACAAAACTGGTAACTAATAAAAATAAGGACAGCAAACACTATGTTTAACCATTATGCTCTGTCTCTTGAACACCGAACTCTAGAATCCAATTAACAGCAGCAGCTAGAGGATGCCTTATGCTTAGGTATCTCAAGCCTATGTCTGTCATTGTTGAATCAGCATGCTAGCTGCAAGGGAGTCTGGATTTTTTTTTTCTTCCTTACTCCTGATGTCCTGAAAGCTACATAGAAGTGGTTTGGTTGAGGGACATAATCCAGAATAAATAAAGTCAGTGTAAGGATTAAGAAAAGCAGTATATAAGGGAAAAATCAATGAAGAAATAAAATTGGGTTCTCACTAAGTATGAATATATCCCAAAGAATCTTGTATGACCTGCCAAAATCAAATTAAGAGTAAAAATTATTTCTTGGTTTTTTTTTTGTTGCATTGTGAAGATATTAAAAAGTCAATCAATTTGTATTTTGAACATAATATGAAAGCAGTAGTGGTTTGATATTTTTTTCTGTGAGACAGGAAAGTATTTTACAGTTTTATTAAAACAGTCATTTATCAAACTGATATTTTGCATATAACAAAAGACCTTTCCATTTCTAGAAAATAAATTCTGTATATTTTCAACTCAATCATTACATTACACCTCTAGTGGTTCCTATGAATGATGTTGAAAGATACTTCTGTTCGTCTTTATGTAGTTAGATGACAAATGTTAGTTCTGCCTTGATGTTTCAGCATTACTTTTGCATTATTAGAGAGAGATTCATAACTCCCTAGACATCTAATGCAAAGCACCTCTTTAAAATCAGACAGCCATATAAATTCTAAATATTCCCCAAGCTTTTATAAAATTTGATTAAAGGATAACTCTGTCACTGTGCACTGTTATACATTTTCCCCTTGAAGAAGTGAAAGAGAGTAGAGATATACAAAAGAAAACATGATTACAAGCGGAAGACAGAAATGCATTCATAGAAATGACTGATATCAGTTTCCCTGAATTTAATATGGTAGGTAATATTGAATCCAATTTTATTAGTCGTGACTTTTTTAACATGTTTTTAAGAATTTATATGTCCTTCTCTCTCTGTCCCTCTCTCTCTGCCCCTCCCTTGCTCATGCTCTCAAAATAAATAAATAGACATTAAAAAATAATTTGTATGTCCTTTGAGTTTATAAAAAGTTTCTAGATATAGGACAATACCTACAATCTTTTAAAAATTATATAAGTGCATTTAAAATCAAGCTATGTAAGTTGTCAGACTATCTTTTGAAGCATATCACATTAATGATAGCATGTTATTAATAGAGAATTATTGAATGCCCTTCCAAAAACAATGTGTATAGAATGTAAATTTCATATATTTTTATAATTTTCTATTCTAAAATTGTTAAGTCCAGAATACTTAATAACTACTACTACACAAGTCTTAGTGATTCTACCTAATATTTTCTTAATATATGAAAATTTTCATATAAACTTCTGTATTCAGGTTAATTGAATTTTGTAAAAATTGAAAATCATATTTTTGATATAGCTTTTAAGACATTAACATTTTTACTTAAAAATCAGAATGTATTAAGAGAAAATACCATGCAAAATTGCATGTAATAGTGTTTCCTTCCTATTATGAATGTATCACCAACTTACTAAGATATTTGTGTACACATGTTGATACATATACACAAGGATGAAAATTCTATTTTTTTCTGTAATGTAAGAAAATTTGGACAACTTCTAGACATGAAAATTTTGAATATATTGATAACTTTGGAATATTTCTATTATTACATTCTCATTTTTAAAATGTATAAAGCCTCTAGCTTTTTAAAATGTCTGTTTTACATTTGAATAAAAAATTAAAGTGTGAATAAGGGAAGGGTCTTGAGTTTTCATTCTGATTCTGCTGTATGAAAAGCTGGAGATGTCATTAAAATTTTTTGAGTACTAACATTGTAATGTATAAAATGAACTTATTCATTTCGAAATTTCTAGGGTAAATTGCTCTAAATATACTGTTTCTCTGTGTCCTATTGACATATCTCTGTGTATAGCTAAATTGTTTAAAGTCTATGGCAGTATTATAGGTGGATCTTCAAATTAAAAGCTACATTTAGAATTTGCACTGTGGTAATAAAAAAATGCAAATAAAACACAAAACATTTACATTACTCCTCTTAGTTGCTAAATATAATGATGTTATGTGGAAAGTCTGGATGTTCCTGTCATCTGCTTTAGCTATCACAATACATAGGGGTTATTTATCATCACTCTTTGGAGAAAATTTAGAGCGCTTTTAAGCAGATAAATTTTTCATTTTAAGAGTGTCATCAAACATCTATTCATATTACTTAGAATGTCTAGGAATGTTTTAACAGTAAGTCATCTTTTATTGACTTATGGACACTCTAAGCATTGCAGACTTTTATATACCACTTCATAAAGTTTATCTGTATTGTGCCTATAATCCAATTCAACTATAGTGTTTTTAGAATAAAAGGGCCAAACATGTTCTATTGTGTCTCATGTTATATTATTGTCCCCAGAATTAAACTTGTTTTTTAATTTTAGAAATGTGTTTTACATAAGGATATGTTTCTTTTTCCTTGTTGGTGTTTTCTTCAGTCATCCATAAAAGCCTACATTGATTTAAATCTTACTTCAGAGACCTAGGCATTATTTTAAATCTGTTTTTAGCATGATTTTGATTGTTAAAATGCAGTTACTGAAAAGCAGAGGCAGTTATTTTTCCTTCTCTTTTTAAGTATGTTATTTTATACATATAATATTTGTTCGAAGAACTTATGCTTAGGTAAATTCTGATTATTATTATTATTGAAGGCATTGATGTGTGAACTTAGCTCCTTCATGCCAAGTGCTATATTCATTAATTTTTAGACTAAATCATTTACATAGGGGTTCTCTGTCTCACTTAAAGTCACTTTTACTAGTTTCTTATAATCTAGCAAGTTGTTTAAAAGTTAACCCTTAATAAGTTTGCAGTACAGAGCACCTGGGTGGCTCAGTTCCTCGAGCGTCTGACTCTTGATTTGGGCTTAGCTTATGTTCCCAAGGCTGTGAGATCAAGCCCTGCATTGGGCTCCACCCTCAGCATGAAGCCTGTTTAAGATTCTCTCTCCCTCTCCCTCTGCCCTTTCCATGTGTGCATGCACTTGCACTCACACTTTCTCTCTCTCTCTCTCTCTCTCTCAAAAATAAAAAAAATATGTATGTAAAATAAAATAAACTTTGTAGTACAAAGCGATCAAACATTTGGAGACACTTCTTTCCTGAATATGAAAACAATGTGAGCAACAAAATAAATCAAATAGATTAGTATTATAATCCAATGTATAAAATAAATATGAATCCATAGTGATATAAGTAAATTATTGAGTGAATTTAATAATAGAGGAGAAAAAACAAATCTTTCATGAAGAATTTTAAACAATTCCTATAGATCCTCTATCCTCAAGAAGAGGGATCATAACCCAGCACATTTTTTTTTTTACATGTGAGCTATACAAAGTGAAGGAGGGGCAGGAGGAAGAGGAGATGGAGAAATTGTACAAGTAGCAGGAAGAGAAGGATGAAAAGCAGCAGCACCTGTAACGCTTGGCTCTTATCTCACAGCTTAGACAAAAATCTTAGAGCTGGATCATAGGCCTAACTTAAAATCAGTAGAGATAATACAAGAAAACAGGGGTATATCTTCACAATTCTGAGTTAGGCCGGATATCTTAGGACACAGAATGTATGAACCATATAAAACATTGATAAATTGGAATTTATAAAAATCAAAAATTCATGCTCATCAAAAAGCATAATCAGTATGGTATCTAGTAGAAAATATTTGTAAGTCATATGTATGACTGGGAAGGAATTATATCCACAATATATTTTATTTTTTTAAGAGTATTTTGAGAGAGAGAGCATAAGCAGGGGAGGGGTGGAGAGAGGGAGAGAGAAAGAATCCCAAACAGGCTCTGCACTGTCAGTATGGAGCCCAATGCGGGGCTCAAACTCACAAACTGTGAGATCATGACCTCAGCTGAAATCTAGCTTAACCGACTGAGCCACCTAGGCACCCCTCCACAATATATTTTAAAAACTAAAAATCTGGACCTTAGAAGCAAACAGGTGAATAAAAAAAATTGTCAAACTATTTGAATAGGCATTTAAAAGAAGATACTAAAAAATCCAATAAGTATATTAAAAATTCTCAACATCATTAGCAGGTAAATAAAAATAAATACAAAAATGGAATACTATGTAACCACAAAAATAGCTAAAAAGAAATCAATTTAAAGCACCAAATATTCTCCCATATGTGGAGCACAAGGAATTCTAAAACTTTCAGTAGAAAATGGTACACTTCCTTTGAATCTTTTGGTGTTCCATCTCAGTTTTCTATGTGGGTTCATTTACCTTCTGGCTGCAAAATACCCTATGCTATCTTTTTAATTTTTCTGAGAATGTCAATAATTCATGGTAATTCTTTCTATTTTATTTTAAAATAGAATAAGTTATCCTAGTGAATTATCATTTGGAAGTCATTTCCTATCAATACTTTGAGGATGTAATTTAGCTTATGTGACTAATATTTACAAGTTGACTAATATTTGATTCTTTGAAGGTAATCTGTCTTATTTTTATGGTTCCTTTTAAGTTCTCTTTGACTTTGCTTTTCTGTAAAATAATTATGTGTGTCTAACAGTGGATTACTTTTTGTGGATTACTTTTTGCTTATACTGTTTGTGGGTTTTAGAATGTATTTAATACATCCCTTGATATCACCTATTAGTTTAGAAAGTTCTGAGTTCATTCTTTTCCAAATGTGACTGCTCTTTTCTCTCCCCCTCTCCCCTTCAATATACATTTTTATATTCTTTCTAAGCTTCCTTCTGGATGTTTATTGCAAATTTGTCTTCAAGTTTCAGTGAGCCTTCTTGCTCAACTATAGACCTTAACAGTTATTTCTTATCCCACCTTCTTAAGGCATTGACAATGAATGAAACATTTCAACTTCCAGACCAGAAAAACCCTGATATCAATAAAATGCCTAGAGACACCCCACATGTGCCTTTCCTTGCCTGATCATGGGCTGAACATGTACCAGCCCCATCCCCAATCACATGCTCCCTGCTTGCCCTTTTGTATTGTATCCCTCTGAACCTCTTCCTCTAAAACTGTAGGTGTCCATCTTGTTGGAAGAGTGTTTGATTGTTACGTCTTGAGCCTGCCACTTGCTCTGGATGCCAGCACATGAAATAAATTTCTCCTTTCTCTTTTCCAAACCCTCATCTCTTGAGTTATTGGTTTCTCTTGCAATGGGTTACCCAAGGTTTTTGTTTGTTTGTTTGTTTTTTGTTTGTTTTTTTTAAAACAGTGTTCACAAATTTATCTGGGAGCCATGCTTTCAATTTGCCCAGCCCCCTCAGGGTTTCTAGGGACAGAGTAGTTGGTAGTGGCAGTGCGCCAAGGCTCACCCGTTCATTTCCTGAGTTAGCCGTTGTGATAGATTGTTTGGTAACACAATACACTAATTCCCTTTTCAGGTCTTTCTAATCTCCTGCTAAATTCACCTATTGATTTTTTAATTTCTCCATTCTGTACTTGAGTTACACAATTTCTAGTTTTCTTTTAAAGTGTTCAATTTTGTTTAAATTGCTCAATATATATTTTAAAGTATGTGTCTATTAAGAATAATTTTAATATTCCTGTGTGTTTCTGTTGTCTATTGGCTATGTTGATTTTCTTTTATTCTATCTTCTCACATTGATAATTATTTTTTTTTATTTTGTATCAGACACTGTGTTTATGGTATTAACTGTGGAAATATTTCAAGTCTATGGATAATGTTATTTTCTTCCAAAGAGGGTTCATATATTTTTCTTCCATGTCACTGGGACTGTTAGTGGGCATTGCAGTTCCTTAAAAGTGGTTTCCTCCCTTATGTATCTTTTGGAATAATAATGACATGATAATAATAAAAGGCTTTTGTGTAGTTCTTATTATGTCCTAGGCACTCTTCTCAGGGCTTTAGAAATATTAACTTGTTTGAGGCACCTATTTGGCTCAGTTGGTTAAATGTCCAACTCTTTATTTCAGTTCAGATCATGATCTCATGGTCGTAAGATCCAGCCTCCCATCAGGCTCCACACCCAGCCCAGAGTCTGCTTAAAATTCTCTCTCCCTCTCCCTCAGCCCCTCCCTTATTTGTTCTCACAAGCTTGCTTTCCCTCTCTCTCTCTCTCTCTCTCTCTTAAATAAATAAGTAAATAAATAAAGGAAATATTAACTTGTTTAACCCCAACAATAGTCCTTATAGTCCTTTGTGGTAGGTAAAAAAATATATATATATGTATACACACACACACACACACACACACATTTTACAAAGAAGTAACTGAGACAAATGAAAATCTAATAATTTTCCCAAGATTAGTAGTAATTATTAGAACCACTATTCAGTTCAGGTCCCATGTTCTTAAAACTACTATGCAAATATGCTTTCCCATGAATGATAGTTGCCCTCATCAAAAACTAATCACCTTGTGAGGACCAGTTCCTGGGAAGTTACTCTTCCTTGGAACATTTACATTTTAAGATAAGATCACCAAGGGAAAACACAGTAGCATTTATTTCTAACCACAAACTGTCTTAGAAAACCTTTATAAAATACTAAAGTCAAGCAGTACCCTTCTGACCTCTGATGTCCCTTCTCTATTATAATTGTGAAGTTTAAGACACTGGAAGGGAAATAATTATTTGGCAAAGGTTTTCCAGGCACATTACAATCATATATATGTAGCTAATACCTGTTAATGGAATTTATTATGTGAAACAAATCTGATGAGTCATTCACATAGATTCTTACATTTAATCATTAAAGCAAATCTATAGTAAATATTATATCCATTTAGGCACATGAAAAAACTAAAGATAAAACATTGTGTGATTTATCCAAGTCCCCTAGTAAAGATATTTAGCATTAAAATTCAATTTTTAGCATTTTGACTCTAGAAACTGCATTTTAACCATGACACTGTACTACTTATGTGACAGATATAGAGGTCTCTCCATATTCTCACTACATGGATGACAGTTACTGACAATAACATTTTGCTGAGTAATTGGTCTTAAATAATAGTCTTTTTATTATGATAGTTTTTTTTTCCTTTCAGTACTATTGACAAAATAGAATAAATTAGGACTCTATGTTGTAAATTAAGAATTAAACGTACAATATCTATTACAATTGAGATGTCTCTCACTAGCCTGGTAAACAAGCAACTTTGCATCAAAATTCAATAATTTGAATATGTGAACCTTTGAAATGAAGAACCAATTAAATTTCTTATATAATCTGATACCATCTTGATTTCTGTTGATATCAGAAGCTTAAAAAATGTTTCCAATGAAGTGACAAATATATATTTTTGTAAAGTTAATATTTCCTTTTTTTCCATGCAATAGCTGGGAAAGAATGCCTATTAGCACATATATTGTTTTATTTATCCTGTATAGAATTTAATTACTTATTATAAAGTTCTGATATGGACTTAAATATCATAAACAAAATAGTAGCCCAGAATTAGAATTTTGCGTTTTTTTTTTAATTGTTTTTTTTCAACGTTTATTTATTTTTGGGACAGAGAGAGACAGAGCATGAACGGGGGAGGGGCAGAGAGAGAGGGAGACACAGAATCGGAAACAGGCTCCAGGCTCTGAGCCATCAGCCCAGAGCCCGACGCGGGGCTCGAACTCCCGGACCGCGAGATCGTGACCTGGCTGAAGTCGACTGCGCCACCCAGGCGCCCCAGAATTTTGCATTTTTAATGGCTATACAAAATAGTTATTTCCCATTGAGTAGGTTCTATAAACCATATTTTTAATATTCCTATTCATGGTTAATGGGGTATATTTATTTGTGTTTTCTATAAAACATTTCATTGAACACTTACTTTTAATGAATTGCATTATATTATACATATGTGATTACAGATATGGTATACATATATATTTAGAAGTATATAATTATTAGAAAACAATTACAAACATGATGAATATTAACCCAAATGTCTCAATAATCACTCTAAATGTGTACATGGTTTAAATATATCAGAGACGAATAGAATGGATACAAAAGCAACTCTGTATTGTCTATAAGAAACTGACTTTAGGTAAAACGATGTAGGTTAAGAGTAAAGGTCCGGAGAAAGATATGCCATGCTAAGCTGAATCAAAAGAAAGCTGAAAGAGCTATATCAGTTTCAGACAAAGCAACTGCCAAACAAAGAAGATTGCCAGGAATAAAGAAGGCCATTACGTAATGATATAGAATGATAAAAGAGTTAATTCTCCAAGAATATAACAATTCTGAATATGTGTGCACTTAACACAGAGATTTTCAAAATACATGAGGAAAAAACTGATAATTTCTAAATCTGGTTATTCTAACAGTGTAAAAATCATATTTCCAAATGTATATAAAATGTGATCATACCTTTACAAAGCAACTAATACCTTTTGCTTATTTATTACCTATATATTTCCATCTTGGAACTATACAAATTTGACTTTTTATCCTAAATATCTAACAATGCCATTAATAATAAAAGAATATTATGATTGAATATACTAAAATGAAATATAATATCAACCAGTTTCTCTAGTTCTTAAAACTAGATTTCAGGATTATTTTATATTACTAAAATTATGGAATCCAAAAAAAAACTTTGGGTATTTAATTATCTTTACCCTATTTACCATATTGACATTAAAATTAAGAGATTTAAAAAGTATTTACTTATTCATTTATAAATGACAGTAATAAATCCTTCATACACTGTAATAAAATGTTTATGAAAAACGACTGTATTTCCCCTCCCAAAGATAGCTGGATTTACAATATGCTTCTGCTTTTATTTTGTTGCTATGTTGATTAGGTTGAAGTATATTGAAGAAAATAACAGCTTCATAAAGATATATTTGGGAAATAGAAAAGTAATTTCATACTCTTCTCAGATAAGTGATAGTTTTAAAAAGGTTAATTGTGTAGAATCTGAAATCATACCCATGAACATTAAAATATGAAACTATCACTGCATGCTAAAATCTATCTTACATAACTTGATCCTTGAATGGATTTTTTTTCACCTCTTCACAATATTGTTAGATACAACAAAAAAAAAAACTGGTTGGAAAAATGCCGGTTCTTTGAGGTATGCAGATGTTCCAAGGGGTGCCACATTTTATTATAAAAAATATAAAGCAAAACAACATTCATCATTATCACCGCTGGAGATAGTTCTCAAATTCATGATGGCACCTAGAAAGTTATCAAATTTATATTTTTTCTTGAAATCTTATTCTTTGCAACAAATGATGAGTTAGTTTCTTGAAGTGTCACGTAGAAGACTATATCAGCCAAAACACAAATCTAAATAACCATAATCTGTCTGCTATTCATGGAAACAAAAATGTAGCTTCATGAAAAGAAAGTCTACTTATATATATAATACAAACAACAGAAATAGTTATGAACACTTTATCTTTTCATGAAACAGTATAACAAAGAGGTGTACTGAAGGATTAATAGTTATTAAAATTAATAATGGTTTCTTTTAATTTTTTTTTCAACGTTTATTTATTTTTGGGACAGAGAGAGACAGAGCATGAACGGGGGAGGGGCAGAGAGAGAGGGAGACACAGAATTGGAAACAGGCTCCAGGCTCTGAGCCATCAGCCCAGAGCCCGATGTGGGGCTCGAACTCACGGGCCGCGAGATCGTGACCTGGCTGAAGTCGGCCGCTTAACCGACGGCGCCACCCAGGCGCCCCTAAAATTAATAATGTTAATGTTTCAGGGCATCTGGGAGGCTCAGTCAGCAATAACATCCAACTTCAACCAAGTCATGATCTCACAGTTCGTGAGTTCAAGCCCCGTTTTGGGCTCTATGCTGACACCTCAGAGCCTGGAGTCTGCTTGGGATTCTGTGTCCCTCTCTCTCTGTCCCTCCCCACCTCACACACTGTCTCCTTCTCAAAAAATAAATAAATGTTAAAAAAATTTAAAAAAATAATGTTGATTTTCCATCAAGGATGTTTTTGATGTTCTTTATTTTTAATCTTACTGCAATCACCTGGAAGTGAAAAAATACAATAACTACAAATACAATTTGGTGCCAATGCCTTGATTGTGCTAAAGTGCTAACAGTTTTGTTTTTTTTTTTAACATCTATTTTTATTGAGAGACTGAGAAAGACAGAGCATGAGCATGGGAGGGGCAGAGAGAGGAGGAGACGTAGAATCCGAAGCAGTTTCCAGGCTCTGAGCTGCCAGCACAGAGCCTGACATGGGGCTCGAACTCACAAACCATGAGATCATGACCTGAGCCACAGTCAGATGCTAAACTGACTGAACCACTCAGGCACCACAAAATGCTAACAGTTTTATACACTATTCCTTTTGCATCCTCAATGAAAATGGCAACAGTGTTAAAAAGATGAAGTGTTAATGTGGTAGGTAGAATACTATCAAAGATATTGATGTCTCTATATTCACAACCTATGAATATGTGACATTACATGACAACAGATTGTGAATATGTTAAAGTTAATGACCCTTGACCTGGAGAGATTATCCTAGGTTATTGGGTTGGCCCACTATAATCATCTGAGCCCTTAAAAGCAGAGAACCATGCCTAACTGCAGTGAGAGAGAGATGACAGAAAAAAAGTAGGAGAGATTTGCATTGAGAAAGACACTCAACCCGCTATTACTTACTGAAGATTGAGTGAAAGGGCCATGAGCCAGGGAATGTACATAGTTTCTGGAAGCTGAAAATGGCTTAGTTGACAGCCAGCAAGAAAATGGAACTTCTCCTACAAGAACCTGAATTAGTAAGGAAACAGATTTTCCTAGAGAGCCTCCAGAAAGGATCAAAGTCATACTGGTAATTTTGATTTTAGTCTGGTACAACCCATGTCAGACTTCTCTGATCTACAGAACTGTGAATTATTTTGTGCATTTATATCTGTAGTAATTTGTGTGATAGCAACTAAAAAATTAAAATTAAAAGAAAATGCAATTATAAAATTTTTTTGGACCTCACAGTCCCCTGGAAAGTGACTCAGGAATCTCCAATAGTTCAAACATTGGGAATTGCTGTTCTAGATCTACAAATATCACCCCTTAGTAGAGTTAGTTGATGTATCCAAATTATTTCATATTGTAATGGAACTGAAATGGTTCGCCACTTGCGGTACATTAAGTTGAGTACAGCCCTAGGAAGTACTGAAAGCAAAGAACTAAGAAGGCAGGGATGTAACTCTCAAAAGAGTGTGTCCTCTAACCCAAACTTCAGGGCCCTTTTATACTGCCAGCCAGCAGTCTTTTGGTCAGTTATTCCTGCAGTTGGGAAGTGGTCACAGGAACTTACTAAAGCCTTTGTGATCTTTCAAGCATAACTTAAAAGACATTTGCTTAACTCTGCAATTTCCCAGGAACGTGTATGATTTTCTTTGTTCCTGGACATCCTCTCTTGAGTAACTTTGGTGGTCTTCCCACGAATAGGGGGGTCCTCAAATACTTGCGAAGCTGAAAAACAATATGCTGGGAACAGTTTATTTGTTTTAATTTCTCAGTGTGGTCCCTGATGACCTTATTCCTAAGTAACAAAATGCCTCTTAGTGCTAAGTTTTCCAATTTTTGTCTTTTGGACAGTGACATCAGAGTGTGTATTATTAAAACCAATTATTTTGTCATTTCAGATTAAAATAAATAAATAAAAATAAAAATAAATAAATCAAAATGAAAAACAACAAAAGTAGCTTAAACTGAAACATTTTCTCCCCATCAATCCTAACACATCTAAAGAAACTTAAACCATCCTGCATTGTGTTGCTCACATACTGCTCAATTACTAGTCATGCCAGCATTTATTAATAAGGAGAAAACATAGGATCAAAAACATAATTTCCAGTTCCAGGAAAGCACACTTCATTTTATATGCCTGAGTTTTCAGAGAAAAATCAATTGTACCAACAAATTATAAACCACTTGACTTTAATTATACTTAATTTTTTTCCAGTACCATATTGATGGATATACTGTTGTTGAAAAGTTGAAACAATAATTTTGACAGGCGATTCAATATGTGACAATACAGAGTAAATGAACATGGAATTTAATTTTTTCTCGGGAAAATAATTTACTCCAACAAACATAGATTTTATATTTGAATATATGGGGAAATTAGTAAGGTGCAAGACAACAAAACCACAACAAATAAGTTGTTACAATTTTAATAATGATTTTCTTTAAAATTATAATATTGAAAGTATATAAAATAAATGTAAATTTAGATAACATATTTAATATTGAACCATATAAAATATGCTCTCAGAATTAAAATCAATAGCATTGCTCATAACATTCTTTTATAAGGAAAACATAAGCATCATAGAATAATAAAACAGTAATGGCCATTTTAATGTAATAATGTCTAAATTTGTAAAGGATAGTAAATCTACCTATCAAACTAATGGCATAGTTACAAACTATTTGAGAACTTCATGCTGGTCCTTCACAACAGTCTTCTAGGTCTTTGCTAAGTCAACTCTTTTTCATCATTCAGTTTCAGTTTAAGTGTATTGTTCTCAAGAAGTCTTTTCCTAGTCATCTCTGACCCCCATACAATGTTCATCTGTATAAAGGGCTCTAATTTACATTATTTAAGCATTTGTTTATCCTCAGTACCCCCATTTGATAAGGAAGATTGCCCCCTTTTTAGAGCATTATATTGGAAGTGCTTTTTATCATCCTGACACATAGGAAATACTCCACAATATTCATTGGAAGAATGAATGATTAGGCAATGCTCAGCTCACTTAGATAACTCAAAACCAGCTTTCATGTATTTCTGGTCCCCAGAGAGATTTACAGTAGTGTTATGGGAAGCTTAGAAGAGCAGCGTAAGAAGTGTGGCTACAAACAATTGGGAACAGTATTTATTCTTGTGGGAGCAAGATGATGTTAGAAACTCTAAAACTTTTTCTACAAAGAGAATAAAATCTGTATATTAAAATGTCAGATATTTACTTGAGCGATATCAAAGTGATATCTTTCTATGCCTACCAGAGAAATTTGCATAATGTCCTCTTGGGCCTGCAGGGCTACACAATGACCAGAATGCACTTTGGCCAGCCATATTGGAGGGAATTAAAGGAACAAACCTGACCTCTTAAACTCAAAAGTAATGTATTGGCAGGGGAGGAAATGGGAAGTTTAACTTGTTAATTTTTACCATGTTCCCAGCATCTCACCAGGAAATTATTTTTCACACCATCTTGTGAAATAAAATTAAATCACTATTTTACAGATGAGGATGCTGTAAGTCATTCAGTAATTTCTCCAAGACTATCGTTAGGTAATTAAAAATGAGGGTATGAACCTAGAACTCTTAAGCTACCCAGTCCATGATGTTTCTACTACAGTGTCTTGAAATTTTGGAAATTTAGAGTTATATTCATTGATTCAATGTTGAAAAACAATTTCAGTATTATCATCTTCCCTACCACCAAAGAATTTTGTGCCATGTTAAGAAAAAAAAAACAGTAAAATAGAAGTTTTAACACAGTACAAGTCTACCTCAATTTACAGCTTAAAAGGTGTTTAACCTGGTGAGAAAACATTTTTGAGCATCAAGATAATTATTGGCAGATTTGTAAATGACTGGTGACAACAGGGATGTGAGGAGGGTTGATAGGCCTCAGAATCACCCCCAGAGTTAGCATTAGAAACAACAGAATAATAGAAGGTTGCAAAGACTGCTTGAGGATGCCAACAGGTAGAGACCTAAACCAGGAAATAAGAGTAAGGAAAAGAGGGCAAGAGAAACATAGATGTGCTTTTTCTTCCTTTCAAAGGTTTTAGCTGAATTGATTCACTTTTCTCTTGCACAACTCCCTTATGGCCATGAATGCTGTTTACTGATATGAGTGAAAGTATGGTTTGGTCTTTACTAAGGGGAATAAAAACTATTAAAGTAGGCCTACAGTTAATTTGTCAGTTAATTTGTCTCCAGAATTTTCTATTGGTGTGAAGAATACACTTTGCCATCATCAGCAAGTGTTTCAGTGGCATTTCGGTAAAACATTATCCACTGGAAGGGATAAACTAAGCCAGTGGTTCTCAATTTTTTTTAATCTAACATTTTTCAGAAATAATTGTGTTTTGATCCTCAAGCAGATGCATATTTTGATACACATGGCAGGTGACAATAGACTCTTTTACTGGTATTGTAAGTGTTAGGGAACTTGAGGCCTGCACTTGTGTCCTCCTAAAGCCCCATAAACTACTGAAAACATCTGGTCTAATTCAGTCTTCCAGTTTACATATGAGAGAGCTGAGGCCTAGAGAGATGTAATTCCTTGTCCAGGGTTCAGAGATGGTTAAAATAGAGCTGAAGTCCTGGTCTCATACTTTCATTAGCAAAAGGATACCAATTTTCAACTCAGATTTCCTTGTCATGCCTTCCTCCTGTAGACTTGATTTCCAATCCCATTCCCAGTAACTCTGAAGTCCTGAGTTAGTTCTGTGCTTTGAGGAAATGTGGAGGTCTTTATGCTGATCCTAACATCCATAAATATGACATATTTATTACCCAACATGCTGAATTCAGAAGTGATTTTGTACAAGCCTTTCACACAGACTTATATCCATAAATTGCTTTCTGTTATTATCTAAATGTTTCAAGTATGTATGTGCTGTTTCCCACAATTAATGAGAATTTTCCTTCAGGGGAGAGCCACATATTAAAATCATATAAAGAAAAAAAGTGATACAATTATATGTGGGCCCTTATTTACATAACATCTTTTGAGGGCAAGACAAATTGCAGAATAAGGGGCTTTTAGTGGCTGTCAGCTAACCTGCAGTACTATGCCATAGAAAAGATTGCCTATTTGTATCTTGTACAGGGTGTTTTTCGGAGTACAGATGTTTCCATTACTTTTGTATATCATCACCCTATTTGTGATCTTTATCGCTTCCTTATTTTTTGGTTGTGAAAGCTAGGGTTATAGATAATCATAATCTCTCAAAGAAATATTAAAATATATATTCTAATATTATATGGCTTACTCTTTAAAATGTATCTTGCTGACTTCCATATGAATATAGGATTACATATACATATGTATATGTGTGTGTATGTGTATATATATATATATATATATATATATATGACTGACCTAGAAGACCACTTCAAATCAGAATCAACATGCTAACATGCTTAAACTCTTTCGGGGAAAAATGTGAGTTCTGATGTTCACATTTAAAACAATTTTGAGAATTTGTCATGTTTTTCATCCATTAACATATGGTTTCAATTATGTATAGTACAATATTTAGATATGCTTGTAATCATTTATTTGTAAATGTATACAAATATCAGTTACTGCTGGTCAGTATAAATGGTGTCTACTTTGTTAACTTATGTGTGTGGTTTGGAACCAGTGTTGCTAACGGAACAACAACAAAAAACTGCTTTACGTACTGGGAAAGGTACAGATGTGTGAATTCTTTGATTTTAGTGATTGACAGAACAGAGACAAATCAGTTGTGTAATAGACACAAGGATATTGTTTATAGTTGGCAAAGAGTGCAAAGGATATTCTGGTTGGATATAATTTGGCCTGTTGTTTTTGATTCCAGGTTTCTCTTCCTTTCCCTTAACTTGCTTATTAAGAGTGGTGCTACAAATCACAGAAGAATAGAGTTGAAGAAGTTAAAGTGTTAGAGAGATTTCCTGAAACTTGTGCTTTGGGTGTAAAATTTAAGTAGCTGTCATTGGCTCAGCCTTGAAAAATGTTGAAAAATCTATGAGGGAGAAAGAATACAAGAAAGATATAAATTTGGAATATAGTATTAGGATACTGATTTAATATGAGCATGAAGCAGCTCTAAATTTTGGCGAATTTCATCATGACATTAAGGACTGGAATACCATGTGGGAATTTCTGCCTGTCCCTCCTACCTCTGATCATGGATGGAAAAAGAAATCAGAAAATGCATTTATGCACCACCGGTTGAGATAGTTTTAAGAGAGACTATGTGTATATGTGGTGTATATGTGGGTGTGTTTGTATGAGTGTATACACACGCAATGTATGTATGTGTGTACTGTATACTTAAAATATGTAAACTAATCATTGATACAGGTAAAAGCCAAATAAGAAAAACAAAATAATTTGAAGTATGATAACTGGATTGATAATGTGCTACAAAGAAGCAAACATTTTAAGCTACTTTGCGAGGAAGAACTGTATTGCATTTGAAATAGAACCAAATGTCATTGATGGTAATATAAGAAAGAACCATCACTGGCAGATCTAAATTACCTCTGAGATCTTGGGTATTTGTAGTTCTAATTTTTATGATTATGCTGGTCTACAGAAATTATTTTTGTAGCATATACATTCTCCATAGTTACAAATATTGAATGGGTAAGTTTTATCATATTTAAGATTATTTAAAAAAACATTCTAATAATCTAAAGGGATCTCATCTTTCAATATAAAGATAACAGTTGGAATTATGGTGTTGAAATATTGTTTAGTTTATTTCAGAAATATGTATAGTGATTAAATAGATAATATACTAAAAGTGCTAATATTTATTTCACAATTATAGTATGTTACTTTTGTATTCTTCTGGTTTTACATTTGTATGTGACAGTTGACTCTGTAACATCCAAAAGTAGCCTCTTTTCTTGTAAATAAAAAGTTTTTTAAAAGTTGTTTGTAAATTATTTTCAATATACAACAATAAAAATTAAGTCTAATTTGCAAATTGTATGCTTTTTTTTGTTTGAGTATAGTTGACACACAATGTTATATTAGTTTCAGTATACACACAGTGATTCAGTACCCCTATATTTTATGCAGTGCCCATCACTAGTGTACCCATGATGCTGATGCTGTTACAGTTATCATTGACTATACTCCCTATGCTTTACCTTTTGTTTCCATGACTTATTCATTCCATAACTGGAAGCTTATATCTCCTGCTCCCTTTCATTCATTTTGTCCATCCCCCCCACCTCCTTCCATCTGGCAGCCATCAGTTTGTATTTATAGGTCTGATTCTGCTTTTTCTTTGTTTGTTTACTCATTTGTTTTGTTTTTTTAGATTTTACATATGAATGAAATCCTGTGGTATTTGTCTTTCTCAGTCTGACTTATTTAACCAGAAGCATTTTGCCTCAGAAATGGGAAACTCAGGCATACCTAGTTTTATTGTGCTTCACAAATACTGCATGTTTTTTTGCAAATTGAACGTTTGTGACAACCCTGCATAGAGCAAGTCTATCAGCACCATTTTTCCAACAGCATTTGCTCACTTTCTGTCTTTCCGTCATTCTTACAATATTTCAAGCTTTTAAATTACTATATGTATGTTGATCTGTAATCTTTATTATGACTCACTGAAACCCCAGGTGATGGTTAACTTTTTAGCAATAAAGTAATTTTTAATTTAAGTACACTACACTTTTTTGAGACAATGCTTTTGCATACTTAATAGACAAGAGTATAGAGTAAACGTAACTTAAAATTTTTTTAATGTTTATTTTTGAGTGAGCGAGAGAGTGTGAGTGGGAGAGGGGCAGAGAGAGGGAGACACAGAATCTGAGGCAGACTCCAGGTTCTGAGCTGTCAGCACAGAGCCTGATGTGGGGCTCGAACCCAGAAACCACAAGATCACGACCTGAGCTGAAGTCACACGCTTAACTGACTGAGCCATCCAGGCACCACACATAAACATGACTTTTATATGCACTGGGAAGCCACAAATTCATTTGACTCACAATACTGTGATTTACTGTGTTGTGGTAATCTAGAACCAAACCCACAATATCTCCGAGGTGTGCCTGTACTTAGCCCTAAATTCAATACTACTCTGGTAGTCACTAATAAATTTTAAACACAAGACCTGAAAGGTCAATTTTTTTTCTTGTAACTTTATCCCAGAAAAAAATCTCAGAAAAAAATTGAATGCAAAAATCATCACTCACTAAGGTAAAATTCACAATGTGTGGATCCAGTAAAAAATTATCAGATGAGCTCTATAGAAGCTGGGAAATATTACCTAAAATGATGATGAAAAATCACTATCAACCCAGACTGAAGCACATGTTTGAATTACCCACACAAAGACATGAAAAAAGTTGTAATAACTGGATATGATGTTAAAAAATTAGTTGTAATTTTAATTCCAGTTAGCTAACATACAGTGAAGTATTAGCTTCGGGTGTACAGCATAGTGATTCAACACTTCCATGCATCACGCAGTGCACGTCATGGCAAGTATACTCCTGAATCCCTGTCATGTATTTAACCCATCCCTCCTTCCTGCCTTATGGTGATCAACAGTTTGTTCTCTATATTAAGAGTCTGTTTCTTGGTTTGCCTTTCCATCTCTTTTTTATTTATCCCTTTGCTTGTTTATTTCTTAAATTCTACATATGAGTGAAGCCGTATGGTATCTGTCTTTCTCCTAACTTCATCCATGTCATTGCAAATGGTAAGATTTCAGTTTTTTAAATGGCTGAGTAATATTCCAGTGTATGTATGTACTACATCTTCATTATTCATTTATCAGTTGATGGACACGGGCTATTTCCATAACTTGGCTATTGTAGATAATGCTGTTGTAAACATAGGGGTGCATGTATCCCATTGAATTAGTATTTTTGTATTGTGTGGGTAAATACCTACTAGTGAAATTGCTGAATTGTAGGGTAGGTCTATTCTTCACTTTCTGAGGAACCTGCATACTTTTTTCCAGAGTGACTGCACCAGTTTGCATTCCCACCAACAGGGCAAGAAAGTTGCTTTTTCTTCACCTCCTCGCCAACACCTGTTGTTTCTATTGTTGTTGATTTTAACCACTCTAAAGGGTGTGAGGTGATATCTCATTTTGGTTTGCATTGCTCTAATGATGAGTGATGTTGAACATCTCTTTGTGTGTCTGTTGGCAATCTGTATGTTTTCTTTGGAAATCTGTATGTTTCTTTTTCATGTCTTCTGCCCGTTTTTTAATTGGATTATTTTATTAGTGTTAAGCTTTATAAGTTCTTTAAATATTTTGGATATAACCCTCCATCAGATATGTTATTTGAAAATATATTTTCCCATTCAGTAGGTTGCCTTTTAGTTTTATTGATTGTACCCTTCACTGTGCAGAAGATTTTTATCTCGATGAAGTCCTCCTAGGTTATTTTTGCTTTTATTTCCCTTGCCACAAGAGACATATGTAGAAAGAAGTAGGGCCAATGTCAAAGAGGATGCTGCCTGCATTCTCCTCTATGATTTTTATGGTTTGAGATCTCACTTTTAGGTCTTTAGTCCATTTTGGGTTTATTTTTTTACATGGTGTAAGAAAATGGTTCAGTTTCATTCTTTTGCATGTTGCTGTCCAGTTTTCCCAACATCATTTTTTGAAGATACACTCTTTTTGCAATTGGATATTTTTTTCTGCTTTATCAAAGAATAGTTTACCATATAGTTGTGGGTTCATATCTGGTTTTTTAGTTTTCCATTGATCCATGTGTCTATGTGTGTGCAACTACCATACTGTTTTCGCCATTACACTTTGCAATATAACTTGAATTCTGGTGATGCCTCCAGCTTTGCTTTCCTCAAAATTGCATTGGCTATTTGGAGTCTTTTGGGATTCCATACAAATTTTGGGATTGTTTGTTCTAGCTCTGTGTAATGCTATTGGTATTTTGATAAGGATTGCGTTAAATGTGTAGATTGCTTTGGATAGTATAAGACATTTTTAAAATATTTGCTGTTCCATCCATGAGCAGGGAATGTCTTTCCATTTCTTTGTGTCATCTTCCTTTTTTTTCATCTGTGTTTTATAGTTTTTTTAAGTATAAGTCTTTCACCTCCTTGTTTAGATTTATTTCTAGGTATTTTATTGTTTGTGGTGCAAATGCAAATGGGATTGATTCCTCAGTTTGCCTTTCTGCTGCGTCGTTATTGGTGTACAGAAATGCAACAGATTTCTGCACATTGATTTTGTATCCTGTGACTTTATTGAATTAGTGTATCAGTTGTAGCAGTTTTATGGTGGAGTCTTTAGGTTTTTCTCTATATATAATTATTAGGTCATCTGCAAACAGTGAAATGTTGACTTCGTGTCCATTTGGATACTTTTTTATTTCTTTTTGTTGTCTGCTGTTGCTGGGACTTGCCATACTATGTTAAATAACAGTGGTGTGAGTGGACATCCCTATCTTGTTCCTTACCATAGAGGATAAGCTTTCAGTGTTTCCCCATTGAAAATGGTATTAGCTGTAGGTTTTTCATATGTAGTCTCTAGTAAGTTGAGGTATGTTTCTGCTAAACCTACTTTATTGAAGGTTTTCATCATAAATGATGGTCTACTTTGTCAAGTGCTTTTTCAGCATCTATTGAAAGGATCATATGGTTCTTATCCTTTCTTTCATTAATGTGATGTTTCATGTTGATCGATTTGCAAATGTTGAACCAGACTTGCAACCCAGGAATAAATCCCACTGGATCATGGTGAATGATTTTTTTTTTAATGTATTGTTGGATTTGGTCTGCTAGTGTTTTGTTGAGGATATTTGCATCTGTGTTTATCAGGGATATTGGCCGGTGGTTATCTTTTTTAGTGGTGTCTATCTGGTTTTGTTGTCAAGGTAATGGTGGCCTCATAGGACAAATTTGGAAGTTCTGTGTTCTTTACTGTATTTTGGAATAGTTGGAGAAGAATAAGCATTCACTCCCCTTTAAATGTTTGGTAGAATTCGCCTGTGAAGTCATCTGGTCCTGGACTTTTGTTTGTTGGGAGTTTTTTTCATTAGTGATTCAATTTTTAGGCTGGTTATTAGTCCAATTTTTTTTTCCTGTTTTAGTTTTGGAAATTTATAAGTTTCTAGGAATTTATATAGTTTTTCCAGGTTGTCCCATTTGTTGGCATGTAGGTTTTCAAAATATTCTCTCAATACTTATTTGTATTTCTGTGGTGTTGGTTGCTATTTATCCTCTTTCATTTATGATTTCATTCTTCTGGGTCTTTTCTGTTTTCTTTTTGGTAACTCTGGCTAGAGGTTTAATTAATTAATTAATTTTATTAATTTTTTCGAAGAATCTGCTCCTGGTTTCATTGATCTGTTCTATTGTTTTTTAGTTTCTATTTCATTTATTTCTGCTCTAATATTTATTATTTCCTTCCTTCTGGTGGCATTAAGCTTCACTTGTTCTTTTTGTATCTCCTTTAGGTACAAAGTTAGGTTATTTATTTGAGATTTTTCTTGCTTCTTAAGGTACTACTACATACGTCCCTCTTAGGATTGCTTTTGCTGCAGCCCAAATATTTTAGACCATGATGTTTTCATTTTCATTAGTTTGCATGTAATTTTTTAATTTCTTCTTTGATTTCCTGATTGACCCATTCATTCATTGTTTAGCAGATTTTTTCTTGTGGTTGATGTCTAGTTTAATAATGTTGTAGTTAGAGTGCATGCTGTGATTTTAATCTTTCTGTATTGGTTGGAGCCTGATTTGTGACCCAATAAGTGATCTATTCTGTAGAATGTCCCATGTGCCCTTGAAAAGAATGTGTATTCTGCATTTTAAGATGGAATGTTTTGAATATATCTGTTAAGTCTATATAGTCCAGTATGTCACTCAAACCCAGTGTTTGCTTGTTTATTTTCTGTTTTGATGATCTCTCTATTCATGTAAGTGAAGTGTTAAAGTCCTCTATTATTATTGCATTATTATCTGTTTTTTAATTTTTTTAACGTTTATTTATTTTTGAGACAGAGAGAGACAGAGCATGAATGGGGGAGGGTCAGAGAGAGGGAGACACAGAATCTGAAACAGGCTCCAGGCTCTGAGCTGTCAGCACAGAGCCTGACGCAGGGCTCAAACTCACGGACCGTGAGATTGTGACCTGAGCCGAAGTCGGCCGCTCAACCGACTGAGCCACCCAGGCGCCCCTATTGCATTATTATCAGTTAGTTCCTTTATGTTCATTATTAATTGTTTTATATATTTGAGTGTCTCATGTTGGGTTCATAAATATTTACAATTGCTATATCTGTTGTTGTATTATCTACTTTATTATTATATAGGACCCTTCCTTGTCATTTGCTACAGTCTTTGTTGTAAAGTCTATAGTGTCTACGTAAATATTGCTACACCAGCTTCTTTTGACATCCATTTGCATGATAAATATTTCTGCATCCCATCACTTCAATCTGGAGGTTTCTTTATGACCAAAATAAATATTTTGTAGGCAGCATAAGGATAGGCAATTTTTTTTTAAATCATTCTTTCACTTTATGTCTTTTGATTGGAGAGTTTAGCCATTTTCATTCAGAGTAATTACTGATAGGTATGTATTTATTGCTATTTTATTACTTGTTTGTCATTGTTTTGGGAGATTTTCTATGATCCTTTCTTGTCTTTATCACTTTTGGTCCCTCCTTTCCACTCAAAGAGACCCCTTTAATATTTCTTACAGGGCTAGTTTAGTGTTCCTGAACTCCATTAGCTTTTTGTTGTCTGGGAAACTCTTTATCTCTACTTCTATTCTGAATGATAGCCTTGCTGGATGGAGTATTCTTGGTTTCAGATTTTTCTTGTTCAGCAGTTTGAATATATCATGCTTTCCCTTCTGCCTTGCCAGGTTTCTGTTGAGAAATCTCCTGCTAGGCTTATGGGTTTCCCTTTAAAAGATACTGTTTTCTGTGTATTTCTGCTTTTCATTTTTTTCTTTATTTTTATGTTTTGCAAATTTGATTACAATACAACTTGGTGTTGGCCTGATTTTGTTGATTTTGATGAGAGTTTTCTGTAACTCCTGTATCTGGATATCTATTTTCTTCTCCAGATTAAGCAAGTTTTTAGCTATGATTTTGTCAAATAAATTTTCTGCCCCCTTTTCTCTCTCTTCTACTTCTTGATATCCTATAATATGAATGTTCTTATGTTTGATGGAGTCACTGAGTTCCCTAATCTATTGTTGTGTTACATAACTCTTCTTTCTGTCTTTCATTCAGCTTGATCACTTTCTATTACTTTGTCTTCTAGACCACTAATTCATTCCTTTACTTATCCCACCTTGCAGTTCATTCCATCAAGTGTGTTTCTCATTTTTTCTTTTTATTGAGCCCTTTATCTCTGATTCTTTTTTATCTCTTGTATCTTTGTGGTAAGTGTCTCACTGGTGTCTTTATTCTTTTATTGAGCCCTTGAGTATCCTTAAGATTTTTCATTTAAATTCTCCATTAGGTATGTTATTTGTATCTGTTTCAATTACACCTGGCCTTATCTTAATCTTTCCCTGGGATAAATGTCTTTGTCTTGTCATTTTGTCTAAGTCTCTGCTTTCTTCTTTATGTTAGAAAAGCCAGGTGTGTCTCCTGATCCTGAAAGTAATGGCTTTATGAGGAAGACATTAGTCATGTGCTGTGCAGGGTGTGACACTTCAGGAAGTATCTCTGGTGGGTGCTGCATGTGCTCGCTGTTGTGTTTTGGCTGTTCTATCCTTCAGGCCAGTCATCTGCAAAACGCTTCATGCTTGCTGGGGGAAGTGTCTGGTCCTTGGTCTGAATGTGGCAAGTTTTAACTAGGTGTGCTCTGGTCTACTTATGAAATGAGACCTGATACTACTTCCACTAGGACCTGCAGAACTCTCTGGTCAGGAGACGTGGTGTGGGCAGGGGTTTATGCCAATCTTTTGGGGAGTGGCCCGCCACCCTGGGACTGAGGCAAGTGTGACTTAGAAGAGCAGGTGCACCAGATTGCAGGGGTTGGGGCTTGGTGTATGAAGTTTAGCAGCCAGTGTTGGGGCTGTGCTGCTTCCCACAGATGGCTCTGTGTTAATGCACAGGGGTGGGGGAGGGATATGCTTGCTGGGGGAGGCCAGCTCCTTTGTTCCCCAGGAAGTGAATGCTACCTCTCAGAGATGGGCTCTGAGAAGAGTGAATAATCTCCTCACTGTGTGCCCTTGGCACTCTCCAGATCACTGTTTCCACGCTGTCTTCCCCTGGGTTGCTTGCCTGCCTTCTCTCAAGGATCAGTGCAGTGCCCTCTGGGCTCTATCCCAGGCAACTCCGCTGACCTTTAAAACTCCAGATTTTAAGCCTTTCTGTTTAAAGAACTCATGAAATTCACCCCCTCTTGTTTTCCAAGTCAGTGGCTTTGGTTCTTTCCATGCATTCCCCTGTGTGCTCCTCTGGCTCTCACCTTTCTCTGTGACCACAGCTTCTTCCCCTCTGTAGCACTTGGGATCCCTTTCTGCCCTAAACCAAATCTCCACACTTTCTGCTTTCTTCAATGTGGCCTCTTTTCCTCCATTAGTTGTGCAGTTTGTTCTGTTAGTCTTCAGATCTATTTATGGCATATTTAGGATGATTTGATACCTATCTAGTGGTGTTCATGGGAGGAGCCAAGCCTAGAGTCCTCCTACTCTGCTGCCATCTTACTCTCCACTGAATATATCAAAATTTTAAGTAGGTGATATTATAGATTTTGGATACTAATCCTTTATCCAATATGTCATTTGCAAATACTTCTCCCATTCCATCCGTTGTCTTTTAGTTTTATTGATTGTTTCCTTCACTGTGAAGAAGCTTTTTATCATGATAAGGCCCCAGTTGTTCCCTTTTGCTTTTATTTCCCTTGCCTCTGGAGACATGTGAAGTAAGAAGTCGCTGCAGCCAAGGTCAAAGAGGTTGCCGCCTGTTTTCTCCTCTAGGGTTTTGATGGCTTCCTGTCTCACATTTGTTTGTTTCATCATTTTGAATTTATTTTCATGTATGGTGTAAGAAAATGGTCCGGTTTCATTCTTCTGGATGTCGCTTCCATTTTAAGTATTCATATGTATGTATTTGTGTATATTTACTTACATATAGATGATTTAGATAGTCCCGTATAACTTATTTTCAATTAAAATATAATAATTAGTTCAAATGCCTCAGTGTTGGCAGATTATTGCATCAAATATTGATATTATTGATTAGTAACACCACTAACATCAATAATGACAATAGCTACATTTAGTTTTCACAATAACCCCAGAAACATGACATTACTGTTTTAAATTTTATTACTATGAGTCTTAGATTAAGTACACTCTCAGAAATTAGGGAGTGGAAAGAATTGAAGACCATCCTATATTCTTATGAAATGTTTCCCCATTATTAAGATTTTTTTGATGCCCTAGAGAAAATAGAATTTCCCCAAAGAATCTCTCTGTTTAAGTCACAGAAAAATTTCCAGGTACATGCCTTCTCTTGCCATTTTTCTCCTTTCATTCACTGTCATGCTGAGTCAGAGGCATCTTTTAGAGAAGCCAGGTGGAATTCTTATCGCTTATTTCTCAGCTGCGGGCTATGCTGTATCCCACTGGAATTAATTGACACCCTTCATCATCTTCAAAACAGTAGTCCCCCAATGCTGATTCTTCAGGTCCTCCAGTCTCCAAAGTTCTAGAGAAGCAGTAAGATATGATAAACATATCACTGTACCATCTTCATATCTACAAGATGAGGAAACCATAGTAAATGCCCAGACCACTGTAGCTATCTGAAAAAAAATTACATTATATGCAACCATTATATATTTATCCCTCCAAATTTAACATATAATAATGCCTATAATTTTCTCAGATCCTCAAAATTATTTTTGACACATAGGCCTTTTAATGTTATGTAGCAGAATTTTATTTCATATTTTATGTTTTATTTATGAATTCATTAAATGTCTCTTTATAGTTAAATTTCATATATTTAACCTAAAAATAGATGCTACATACTATATAGAAACTAGGTTTTGCTCTTAATGTTTCCCAAATATTTATTTATGCAATATTAATTTAAAGTAAATTTTCCCATTATCTTTGATGACTTATTATTATATTTGGAATTATTATACATTACAAATTATTATTGCATTGATATTTGTATGCTTTTAGTTTATTTTGTGTTGCATGTGCGTTTCAATTCTTATAGCTTAAAAACCTATAGTTTTTGTGCATCTAAAAATATATGAGGATAGATCTCATGTTGCATTTTTAATATAGTACAATAAACAAAACACACACACAAAAAGCATATATCTTTATATTTGTAGCATTGGACTCCTTCATTTACTCCTTCTTCTACTTTCTCCTTTTAAAAGCCATCAGTTTTCATTTTCACCTAAACTTTCAAATTGTTTTCTAAAATTATTTTGAAAAAAAGAAAGTATATTTAAAAAATTAGACTTTTCAACAAATATGCTTTAGGCCATTATACAATTATTAACATATTTGAAACTCAAAGAAGGAAAATGTTAGTCTAGAATGTCATGCAAAACTATTTTTAGTTGTGCAGTTAAACTTACCAGACATGGCAGAAATCCCTGCCTCATTTATTAAAAAATGTGAATTTGCTGGCTTTTAATCTTTCTTTCATAATCAAATGAAGTATATGGGAAAACTTTAGTACAGTTGTTGTTCCAGATTAAATGGTAATCATTCTTATTATCACTAATTTTCATATACATTTATAAATATAAAAAGCTCCTTGTTATAAAACGTTCTCCAAATATGGCATAAATAAGCATTTCAGATTAATTTAATGTAGCTGTTGATGAAATGTATTCTGTCATTTCTGTATGTGTGTATAAATATAAATATATAAATATATATTAATATCATCCAATAAATTATAAATTACACCAAGACTATGTGCACTACATACAGATTGAACTGTAGCTTCTTTGGTTAACTTTTTAATGTTTATTTTTTATTTTTGAGAGAGAGACAGAGAGAGAGAGAGAGAGACAGCACGCCAACGGGGGGAGGAGCAGAGAGAGACGGAGACACAGAATCTGAAGCAGGCTCCAGGCTCTGAGCTGTGCGAACAGAGCCCAAGGTGGGCCCTGAACCCACGAACCGTGAGATCATGACCTGAGCCAAGTGGGACGCTGAACCCCTGAGCCACCCTGGTGCCCTGACTTGTAGCTTCTTAAAAAGCTCCATCATAAAGTGCCTCAGTTTTCACAATACATAACAAATAGTGTAGGTAATTCATACAGATTATAATGGAAGACTTGGGTGTACCCCCCCCCGGAAAGTAAAAGAAAAAGAAAACCAACACTATACCCTTGATTAACACCAACTATTGAAGGATTTTTTTCTTTAAATGTTCCTCAACCTTTTAATAGAAGGATATTCTTACAGATATTCTTTATATATATTTTTTGTAGTATAACAAGCATATAGAGATGTAAGGCTAAATATGCTTTCTTTAAGCTTATAGTTCATGTTTTGTATGGATAACAAAAAATCTATAAAGGAAACACGATTAAATTAAAAACCATAATTTTCTTAATAACATTCTTGCCATAAAGTTACTGTGTTAAAACTAAATTATAAATGTTGAGCTGACTCTACAAATATGTTTTATAGTACTGTCTTTAACTTATTATTAGTTGATTTTTCTTATTTTGAACATGTGGGTCCTTACTGATGTTATTGCCTTTATAATTGTTTTATTTTATCCTCTTAATGATTTCAAAGAACAATAATGCATTGTTTTTAATGGGACAGTAAAACTTGTACCTCAAGACTCAATAAAGGGAAGAATCTCTGTGTACCAGAGATGTAGGTTTTAAATATGTGGTCAGATATGAGTTTGTGAAAACAGGTAAAGCCATTCAGTTCACATAGTGCTTACACAGGAAGAGTAAATAGTGTTCCTGGTTTGTGTATAAGATTGACTCTTGAGTTGTGCTGATGCGGATGCAACAGTACTGTTCCCATGGCCCTAAATGAGTTTTGATTTTAAAATCTACTTGGATAGAAACAGTTCCTAAAGGATGTGGATAGATACAATACAACATGTTTAATGAAAAATATACTAAACAAAGTGCAAAACATTCGTATCTGTTGTAAGTTTCTAGAATCACATAAAATCAATACTACTCACAACATTTCATATTTCTACACTTAAATTTTATAGCAGATATACATGAACCAAAATTATTCAGTTTTTACACTGGCTTTAAATATTATTTTCTTCCCGGGTACCTGGGTCTGACTCTTGATTTTGATTCAGGTCGTGATATCACGGTTCCTGAGTTTAAGCCCTGCAATGGGTTCCGTGCTGACAGTACAGAATCTGCTTGCAATTCTCTCTCTTCCTTTCTCTTTTTTTCCCCCTCTCTCATTCTAAAGTAAATAAATTAAAAAAAAGAAAAAAAGAAAGTGGAGGAAGTTAGTTTGAGTTAAAGTTCAGTGGATTTATTTTCTCCCAATATATTTATTTATTTATTTATTTATTTATTTATTTATTTATTTATGTTCGCTTGTAAATGACTTCCATGTGCAATAGTAGTTTAGTGATGATAATTACAATGAATAAGGCCAAATTAATATCATTAGGTAATTAAAATTAGGCTACCAGGGCTATTTTTTGGTAATAGGGACAAAATAGCCAGAGAGAGAGAGAGAAAAAGAAAGGTTTTATATTCATAGATTATAAGTTTTGATAGAATCTATGCTTCTATGCATTTGCCTCTTTTAGGTATCTTATATAAGTGGAATGAACAGTATTTGTTCTTCCATGATTGACTTATCTCACCTGGCATAATATCCTCCAAGTTTATGCATGTTGTTGCATGTTGTAGAATTTCCTTTTTAAAGGCTGACTAATATGCCATTTGGTATGTAAATGCAGATTTTTCTATCCATTCATCCATCAATGAGCATTTAGGTTGTTTCTCACTTTGGTTATCATGAGCAGTGCTCCAGTGGACATGGGAATGAAAATATATTTTGGAGATCCTGATTTTTGAATTTTAGATAAATACTCACAAGTGGGATTGCTGTATCATATTAATTTTTTGAGGAACTTCCATACTGTTTTCCATAATGGCTGTACCATTTACATTTCCATGAATAGTATTTAAATGTTTCAATTTCTCTATATCTTCACCAAAACTTGCTTTTTGTTTTGTTTTGTTTTGTTTTGACATCCTAACAGGCATGAAGTAATCTCATTGTGGTTTTGATCTGCATATCTCTGATGATTAGTAATATTAATCATCTTTTCATAGACGTGTTGGCCATTTGTATGTCTTCTATGGAGAAATCTTCATTCAGGTCCTTTGTCCATATTTTAATTGTTTTTTTTTTTCCTGTTTGCTACTAAGTTCTAGGAGTACCTTATATATGTTCTGGAAATTCCTCTTCATCAGATATATGATAGAACCTAAGGCTAGTTCTCTGAGTGACAACAAGAGAACATTTATGAAAAATCGGGATTTGACTTCCTATTATTTTAATTGGACAAATATCAGAGAAAAAAAATCTTACAAATTATCTAGTGCAGTAAATAAAAAGTCAGAGATGTTTCCAGTATAAATTCAATCACAGATCACCCCCAACCTGGGTAACACAGATGTTTTCTTTTTCTCTTTCCACATGAAACAAGCATCAAGTATTCTTTTACCAAAGGTGGGGAAGAAAGCTCTTGAATATTTATCTTCACCTTTGTTTCCAATTTTGCATTACTTCTCTACTTCACCAGCATTCTCTATTACATCACTATCTTATTTTGTCCTTCCAAGTATTTTATCTGTCTTCTTTCCCTCTTGCACAGGGAAGAGGAACTACAAAAGTTTTCCTGTTAAAAATGGAATTCTACCAAAAAAGAAAATGGAGTTTTACCATGTCTGGTTACTGTTTGAAGACTGTAACTCAACTGCCGTTTTCAAAGATAAAACATAAGCCTCCTACAATGAGAGAAAAGATCTTTCACAAAATGTTCCATATTTATTTTTCTGTGTGTTGTGACTTTGCTAAGTTAACACTTGTTAAGTAGAGCCCAGAATGTCAGATGGTAAGCCAATGTTCAACAAAAGACAATAAGGGAATTGAAATAGAGAAGTTTATTACTCGTAAGTCTTGCAGGAAACACAAGGCATGCCTCAGGAAGCCCTAAGTGGAGGTCAAGGCAGGGTGCAAACAGAGAGTCACTGGACCTGAAGCACATGCCCTTACTAGGGTCTGTTGGCCAAGGTTTTCTTTTGGGTTCTCAGGCTAAGCCTGGATTGGTCAATTTGAACTAAAAAAGGGTGGGTTTTTGGTAAGCTCTGCTATGGTAAGGTGTTATCTAAGGGGCACACAAGGAAAAAGCTGTTGGGGGGTGAGAGAGACTCTTTATCACAAGGTCCATTGTTTAACTGGTCATAGAAGGAGCTTACATTTCATGTGACTTTGAGGGTTGTTAGGACATGCACTTGCATGAGCAGCTAATGTCAGTCTTAAGTTCCTGGCAGCCAAACAAAACGGTTGCTAATGCAGCAATACCATGGGTAGCTTAGTTAAACTTTTGATACAATGATACTTACCAACATTATTTATAAATGCCCTGTGGCCAACTTATGTGCTGAGCAGTATCATTTGTTCATAACTTTCTTAGTACCTTTTTTACCCCATATAATGTTCTTGGCAGTTAGGATATTTGGATACAATGAAAGCTAGCTCCTATCCTCTCTTTGTCACAACTTCTCTCATTCTCTTAGCCAGAAGTAAAAGCTATTTTTTCTCTAACTCTACAGCATATTGTTAGTAGATATTGTAGCACTCAGCATATTGGATTATTTGTCATTATTCATTTATCCATCTGTGTTTTCCATTAAGCTGTGATTTCCTTGAAGATGAAAAATTTTGGATCATTATTGTATTTCCAGATCTAGCACAATTTCTTTGAACATAGTAGGTGTTTAATCAATATCTTTTATATTTTCAGATTTTGTTAATAGTTTAAGAGTATGTATTTAATGTATTTTTGTTAGTAATTCATTAAATATGCATCATATTTTTATGAAATTTAACTTATTTATACCAGAGAACAAAGACATAACTCTGTATTATGGTAAGACAGATAGTAGAAAACAGAAAATGCCATTTTATTGTAACATTTTATTGTAGATATTTGCTTTTGATGTAAAAATATGGTTTTAGTTTGTAACAGTGAATGTTACTTCCTAAAAAGGAAGAAAAAAACTTGATATAATTATAACTTCTACATATAATAATTTAGAAAATACAGTACTTCAGATACAACAAAAATATATGCATCTTTCACTCTACTTAGTAATCACATTTCTAAATTTATCTATAGCTATACACCAGTTGTTACTAAAAAGAAGGATGATTAACTCCTTGCAATAAGTTGACTTTGAATAATTTGGTATTAAATTTGAAATGAATTTGGGAAGGTGCCAGGTGAAATGGGATGGCCATCTGCACCATATGGTCTTGGAAAGGTTGCTAATGCCTAAGTAATAAGGAAGAAGTCCAGAAAGTTTCATCTATTATTGGAAGAATTATATCATCCTTTACTGCAAAGCAGTCATCATTGAGGAGTGTATCTTAAGTAACAGGACTAAAAGCAGGCCCTAAGACATTTTAAAGACTTAACATCTAAGGCTGGGGGAATGATGACTTATTTATGGTAATACAGATTAAAGAAAAAGTACAATTATGTCTTTTTGTGGCAAATAAGAGATAAGAAAAGGGTAAACTGCCATAAGAATACGAAGGTGTTGAGGACACCTGTGTGGCTGAGTCGGTTAAGCTTTTGACTATTTATTTTGGTTCAGGTCATGATCTCATGGTTCATGAGTTCTAGCCCCCACCAGCCTCACACACAAACCACAGAGCCTGCTTTGGATTCTCTGTCTCCCTCTTTCTGTACCCTTCCCATGCTCTCTCTGCCTCTCTTTCAAAAATAAACATTTAAAAAAATAAGTTGTCAGACTAAGATACAAAAAATAAATCATACATATATTGTAGACAAGGATCATAAAAATTAATTGGTATCAAAAGTTCTAGAATAGTTACTATTTTAAAAAAGCAAGAAAAAATGTAAAAAAATGGATTCAAACTTTATCCAAGTGTAATTTTGTAAAGACTCTCAATCTTTCTCAGGGTGCCTGGGTGGCTCAGTGGGTTGGGCATCCGACTTCGGCTCTGGTCATGATATCACGGTCCATGGGTTCAAGCCCCACGTCGGGCTCTGTGCTGATAGCTCAGATCCTGGAGCCTGCTTTGGATTCTGTGTCTCCCTCTCTCTCTGACCCTCCCCCGTTCATGCTCTGTCTCTGTCTCAAAAATAAATAAGCATTTAAAAAATTTAAAAAAAAAGACTAGCAATATTTTATTCTAATTTAGCATAATAGCAAAATTTCACATTTTGCTGGAAACAAAGGGCATTGTGGCTTGTGCCTAAGAGATTCTTTATTTGTGTAACTTTTTTGTGTTGGCAATTAGAATCTAAACATTTTAATCATTTTCTTTTCCTTTTGCCTTTTGTGATTTCAGGTTTGTTGCTTTGTTCCTTATGTGTAGTTTGGGTCACTATATAGAGATGTTGTTCGTAATGATACTTTAATTTTTTTTTCCATGGATTTGTTTACAGAATGTATCTCATTAGTGTTAATTTCCTCTCCCCTGTAAGCCAAAATATACAAATGGCTTAGGTAAAATAGAAATAAAAGAAAATAAACATCTTTTTACTGTAGCTGAATAATTTAAGAGGTGCTGGGTCAGAAACCAGTCTAGTGTAAGCAAACTCCACCAGTCTATGGCTTAAAAATCAACTATCCTTATACATTGAACAATGCAGACATCCACATAGGTTTCTCTTACTAATGTCTCACCCCATCTTCCCCACACCAACTTAATTATCTCGGGTCTTTCATTGATGAGGGTCCTTATCCATCGTCAGAATTAAAAGGCAAATCAGACCTAAAAACAAAATAATTAATATGAAACTGGTTTAATTAATATTTGTATCTTTAGCTTATTCTCCAGAATTTATCTTTTAGGAAGTAAAATGTATCTAGGTGTTCTGATAAAGGAAAAATTAAAGTTTTAAGTTTCATTTATTCATTGAAAAAATGCTCTACTTTTAGGTTACCACCAGCTTTTAACTACCTCTTACACATAGAGGTATAGACAGCCAGGTTCTTTGAAGTAGAACCAGTTGTGGGCCCCTGTGAGTTATGTTAATGTAAGACAAGTAATATACTTTGTTTTGTGGGAGGGGAAAGATGTCACAGAATGTTTTAGATGTCCCTTCAAAGACTGTCTCTATCAAAACCTTTATCCATGCAGTTACTTGTATGTAAATTAGTGGAGAAATAGGGAACTTCCTCAGAAAAAAAAAAAAAAGATTAATCAGTTCCCTTTTGAGATTCAGTATTATTAGAAGATTTCAAATGTATTAAAATGATGTTAACTGAAGAATTTAAGCAGTAAGAGTCAGAAAGTGGCTGTAAAATTGACAGAACAGTTTCCTAAGCACCCAAACATATTTAAACTTTATACAGGTGAATTATGAGGAAATGAGTTTAAATGAATTGCTGAAGCTGTGCTCTTTTATTTATTTATTTTTACTGCTGTGGGAACTGAATCTAAGTGCAATATACATTAAAGATACATGTTATCCTAGCATAACCTATAGAGTTGTTGAATTACTCTGTTGTGTAGGGGCCAAGGCATCCTGCCCAAAATGTGCCACTTTGGCACACTGATTATTTTAAATAAAAGTTACTTAAGAGACAGCCTATGTGGGAAAGACACAGACCTTTTTCTGTGCCCCTGAAAGGAGGAAATAGATGTCCCATATGAAAGTTACCCTCCCTGTACCAGGAGGTGAAAGGACATCCTTATCACCAGATGTGGGACATTTAGAGCTAAGGAGGCTGTAGAAACAACCTTCATTAATCGTTTTTAAAGTTTATTTATGAGAGACACAGAAAGAGTGCTCATGTGTGTGCAGAGGAGGGAGGGAGGGAGAGAGAGAGAGAGACAGAGAGACAGAGAGACAGAGAGACAGAGAGACAGAGAGAGGGAGAGAATCACTAGCTGGCTCTGTGTTGTCAGCATGGAGCCTGATGCTGGGCTTAACCCCATGATTGTGAGCTCATGACTGGAGCCGAAATCAAGAGTCAGAAGTTGAACCAACTAAGCCACTCAGGGGCCCCAACCCTATTACTTTTTACTAATTCACTACGGCAACCCAAATTCTATTTTGAATTCCTTACTAAGTGAAGCTTCTCAAGTTTTCTTTGTTTAGTCAGTCATTCACAGAATTACTGTTTCTTTGCCTAAAAAGTATAAAAACTGCCTTGTCATTTCTTTAGGCCTCAATTTCATAACTTGGTCTCCATGCACACATAATAAAACTTTTTTTTCTCCTATTAATCTGTCATGTAAATTTAATTCTTAGTCCATCTGGAAGATCTTGAGAATTGAGCAGAATTTTTTCTTCCCTTCAGTTGTATACCTGAAATGAAAGTAACATTGTGTGTCAACTATAGTCAAATTTAAAAAAATGTAGTGAAATAAAATAAAAAATAAAGGCATATGCCATCCGAACTAGGCTTATGGTAGCTGATGTGCCAGTATGCCTAAAAAATAGTGTTAAACATACCACATACACACACGCACACAAACCCCACAGCAATAGAATCTCCATTTCATTAAACGCAGCATAATTCTGTACAATCTACCTTAATATGTAACTACATAAAAGTCAGGAAAAAAAATCCCATATAAACAATGAAAGAGTTGTACGTATAATTCAAACTATTGCTACCATTTTCATCATATCTGTTTTTTTTAATTATTTACTTATATAGAGAGACGGAGAGCAGTGGAGGGGGAGAGAGAGAATCCCAAGCAGGCTCCATGCAGTCAGCATGGAGCCGAACATAGGGCTCAAACTCATAGACTGTGAGATCATGACCTGAGCTGAAATCAAGACTCAGACCCTTAACCAACTGAGCCACTCAAGTGCTCCCATCTTATCTATTTTTTTAATGAACATTTCTTTATATCTCAAAATATCTATGTCATCTTTGAATGAAATCATCCAATAATCATGTCCTTTTTGAGAATACATGGATTCACGTATTTCTATTTATGCTAATCAAGTCTCACTAATTTGTCATTCAGTATAAAAAGATGTAGCAAAAAATAAGGCAACTGATTCCGATTTTTAAAGTAAGAACTGGAGAATTTTACTTTGATGACCCTTAGCTTATAAACTTGAAAATATCATCAAATAAATTAGTTGATAAATACTACTTACAATAGTAATCATTTCATATCTTACTCCTGTATTGAAATAATTTCATTACTTTAGATTTTGAGATATTTATTTGTTATGAACTTAATTATCTTTGGAATTCATTTTTGCTAAATATGTACTAACAAACGGTGGGAAAGACAATCACTGTGGGTTGTATTTATTTTAAAAATCAGCTTTGTTGGATATATAAAAATATGTTCCTAAAATTTTTGCTAGATTTTGTAATTATTGGTAGGTTGTTATCAATAGAAGAAACTAAAAACTAAAATTGACATTTCTGTACAATCACGTCCATCTATTTTTTACATCAGGCATAAAATAATTTGTTCTTTCTGTTCTTTCTTCCTCTACTGCTATTAATAGTAATATTACTATTACTTTTCTTTCTTTAAAAATGATATACAGGTTATAAATATCACATAAAATATGTACTCATTGTTTTCCTGAGAAAACTTTGTAAGAGCAAAGCTATATATTTTAAGAATCCTAACATATTATACTATTGAGATTATGGGTCTTCAGACACGTATACATGTAAGATATATTCATTGAAGGCTTGAGACTCTTACACTCCACAGATAAAAATAACTTCAACAAATGACTGTTAAAATTTGTTTTAAAACTCTTCTCAGTGTTTGCACTTACCGTATGACAGAACAGCACTAGTAATTTTCAGATTGACTCTGATCAGCAGACCACGTTTTGAGTAGCGATGCACTGGAATACATGCAAAACCATATCCCCTAGAATAATGAATAACAAAAAAAAAATTTGGAAAACTGTTACTAATTTTTAGACTTAAAAAGTCTTGCCACATATGCATAAACTATATGATAAGTTATAGGATAAAATCTTTATTGTTTTCTTTGTATGCATGTAATAAACTAGAAAAGTGGAGTATTTTATATTTAGTGAGTAAATAGAAATGTTTTAATTTTATTTATTAAAGAAACTAATATCACATACAGTGAGATAAAATGTGGTGCGATGTAACCAGGGTACATACTGGTCCATATAAGAAGACAGTAGTCAACTATACAAGCAGGACATTTAGCCAATGTGTGCCAGAAAAATGAACACAATTAGAATCAACCATGGACATCCACTGAACAAAATATGATGTGTTTCAGATTCATGTAGAAAATAAGGCAAAATCTGTGGATTCTAAAATCATGCTGTCTGGGATGCCTGGGTTGCTCAGTCATTTAAGCATCTAATTCTTGATTTCAGCTCAGGTCATGATCTCCCAGTCATCACATCAAGCCCCATGTCAGACTCTGCACTGGGCGTGGAGCCTGCTTAAAATTCTTTCTCTCCCTCTCTCTCTCTCTCTCTCAAAAATAAATAAATACATAGGGGCGCCTGGGTGGCTCGGTCGGTTAAGCGTCCGACTTCGGCTCCGGTCATGATCTCACAGTCCGTGAGTTCGAGCCCCGCGTCGGGCTCTGTGCTGACAGCTCAGAGCCTGGAGCCTGTTTCAGATTCTGTGCCTCCCTCTCTCTCTGCCTCTCCCCTGTTCATGCTCTGTCTCTCTCTGTCTCAAAAATAAATAAACGTTGGGGCGCCTGGGTGGCGCAGTCGGTTAAGTGTCCGACTTCAGCCAGGTCACGATCTCGCGGTCCCGGAGTTCGAGCCCCGCGTCAGGCTCTGGGCTGATGGCTCAGAGCCTGGAGCCTGTTTCCGATTCTGTGTCTCCCTCTCTCTCTGCCCCTCCCCCGTTCATGCTCTGTCTCTCTCTGTCCCAAAAATAAATAAAACGTTCAAAAAAAAATTAAAAATAAATAAACGTTAAAAAAAATTTTTAAATAAATAAATAAACACATAAATAAATAAATAAATAAATATGCTGATCTGAATATGGTTCAGTTTCAACTTATTTTCCTCTTCAAAGCCAAGAGATTTCTTGGATTTACACAGCAAAATTGTGTAATGAAGTGGAGCATTCATGATGCTGCCAGATTAACTGGCAGATAGGACAGAGCTTTCTCCCTCATTACCTGTTAAAATATCAGGAGAAGTTCATTAGAGTCTAGGTTTGAGAAAAGTGACAAAGTATGCCTTTCAGAGGTCTATAATTACAGGGATCATTGTGGGAATTAGCAAGTTGGGGAACACTCTGATTCAAAAAATCAGAAAGAAGCTATATATGTAGGTAGAATCTTACCCACCTCTGAAATGGTAGGGAGCCTAGAGAGCAAGGAACTTTCTGTATTGTGTATTAACAGGAGACCATCAACACAGGTTCCACAGTAAACCTGCCTTCGCATGCCAAGTCCAAGAAGTAAAAACCTCGTAGCTTTCTCCCCACCTGTGGATTCTTAATTTTTAAAATACTTCCAAAAAACAGATCTAAATCCCAGTTAGCGAATTGCAGGTTGAATGCAACAGTTATTTAGTATAACAACAATAAACCGACACTCTTCAGAGGCATATAAACAGAGTACAGAGTTTCAGTAATATTGGCAATGTGCAGAATGCAATCTAAAGTAAGTCCACATACAGAAAATAAGAAAAATATTATAGGGGGGGCACCTGGGTGGCTCAGTGAGTTAAGCGTCCAACTTCAGCTCAGGTCATGATCTCATCGTTTGTGAGTTCGAGCCCCACGTCAGGCTCTGTGCTGACAACTGGAAGCCTGGAGCCTGATTTGGATTCGGTGTCTTCCTTTCTCTCTGTGCCTCCCTTGCTCGCTCTCTGTCTATCTCTCTCTCTCAAAAGTAAATAAACATTAGAAGAAATTTATAAAAAAGAAAAATATTAGAGGGGCACCTGGGTGGCTCAGTTGGTTAAGCGTCTGACTTCAGTTCAGGTCGTGATTTTGCGGTTAGAGCCCCGTGTCAGCCTCTGTGCTGACAGCTGAGAGCCTGGAGCTTGCTTCAGATTATATGTCAACCTCTCTCTCTGTCCCTTCCCTGCTTGTGCTCTCTCTCTCTCCCTCTCTCTCAGAAATAAACATTAAAAATTTTTAATTTTAATGTTAATCTTAATTAAAAACATTAAGAAATATGTAATACTTTCTCAAATGAAAATATCTGAGATGACTTAGATATTGGAATTATCAGACCGTAATCTTCAAGCAACAATTATATACATGCTAAAATGTATAATAAAACATTATCCCAAGGAAAACAAAGCTAGAAAATCTTTGCAAGACATAAAATATGGACAAAAAACTAAACGGAAAACAACTGAGTAATAAAATATATGAACTTAAAAACTCATTAGATATGCTAAAAAGGAGAATATGAAAGGCAGAAGAAAGTATTAAATTAGCTTATAGATAAATTAATCAAAATTATCCTTTTCTGAAAAATGGAGAGAAAAAATTGTGAAAATCAATTGTCTAGGGGACTGTGGAACAATATCAAACACACTAACATTCATGTAATAGGACTGTCAGGAGAGGAGTGAGAGAATAGGGCAGAGAAGGAATTTGAGGAAATAATGACAAAATTATCTGGATTTTGTTGAAATAAAGAAGCTTAGAGTTTCAATAAGTTCAGTGAAGTCAAACAGAATATGCATGAATAAAACCACATCTATGCACATCATAGTCCAACTGATGAAATGCAAAGATGAAGATAAAATCTTGAAAGCAGGGAAAGGGTAAAGGTAAATCATATATGTGGGAACAGTAACATGGTTGGCCATTGGCTCCTCACCAGAGATTATAGAGCTATAAAACTATGAAACAGCTTCAGAATGCTGAAAGGACCCCCAAACAAATACTAAAACAATTAAAAACCCATCCACCAAAAATTCTACATCCAATAGAAATATACTTCACGAATGAGAGAAAAATAAAGACATATCGGGTAGAAGGAATCTAGGAAATGTTTCACCAGCATACTGGCACTACAAAAAATGTTAAGCAATGTTTTTGAGGCTACACAGAAATGATGACATATGGAAACTGGGTTCTTCAGCAAGAAATGAAGAACAAAGCAAATGGCACTGGTATTTCTTTATAAAAATATTTGTGGTGGACACGGTGATAGCCCACCTTGCTTCTCCTTCAAAGCAGAAATGCTATCTGCAGCAGCCTTCAGTTCAAATCTTCTGTGGCATCTCAAGAACATATTCCTTACATTCAATGATTGTTCAAGGTGGAGATATAAACGTATTGCCATATAAAATAGCTCTGATGGGTCATTCAGCTTCAACACTCCTGTTAGGGTGAACTGCGTGCTGTTGGGCCTCTAATGTGGGTAGGTGTCTCCCTTGCACAATAATCTCCTCTTACCTTCTTTCTGCGGGTGTCATTCAAAGGAACAGTATCTTAAAAATGTCATGCACACTAAAATAATCATAACAATAACAGAATTTGAAGACATTAAAGGACAAATCACTGAGGAGATTAAAAACACGGGTTATAAAAGGCACATAATTTACAAAGAAAACACAATAGTTATCACACATATAAAAAGATACACACTGTTAATATATATGTGTTTGTATGTTCAACTGGGAACATGAATTCATGATTAAGTAGAAAATTTAATACTTAAGCTTGCAATCATGGAAGATTCAGAATAATCTAAAGTGATGGAAAGTTGCAGCTGAATTATACTTCCTCTGAAACTCTCCACATTGAATTTGACTTACAAAAAATGCTAGAAATGAAATTAAGAGCAACCAATCCACCACAAAATATAGCATGTACTTAGATATTTATTTAAATGTAGCTTTATTATTGATTGAATGCAAATGAGCCTAAATTGACAGTCTGCCAGATAGGCCTTCTGCCTTCATCATCCAGTCCCAGTATCACATTTCATTTAGTGATAACAAATTAAATGTGCTTCTTCTTCCCGCACTGCAAGAAGTCTCTTGCCTGGTGTGAGCATCATTTGGCATTAATTAAGCCTACCTACCTCATAAGAGCTCTAGCAGTTCTAAAAACCCTAAGTTCACAGCTGTCATGTAGAATAAGCTACAAGTCAAAACTGCTGCTTCCATTTAAAAATATCACTAACTTTAACTTTGTGGGATTAGAATAAGCAGATACGTAAGTCTGATTATCATGAAGGTAAACATGAACATTGTGAAAAACCAATGGTGAATGGTTTCAAATGATGGGTAAAATAGAGAAATGGAAGATTATAATTGATGGAAATGGCTCTATTCTCAAAAAGCAAATGAAACTGTTGAAATGACCTAATTATAAAATTGCTTCAAGAGAAAAGTAAATGGATATGGTTTTGTTTACTTTTGAATTTTTAACTGCATTTGAAGGACTGTGTTAACATGCTGAATTTTGGTATACTATGAGCTCTGAATGTCATTGTGATATGTAGCTATGCACTTATTTGTCTAACATCCATCTACTGTATCCAATGTATAAAGTCCTAGGAATGCAAAGAATAGCAAGATATTGTTCGTATTTCAAAAAGCCCACCACTTACCTGGTTGTTTTAAATTTGTCTACTATGGTAATCACCTGGTAGGAGTGGGAAGTTATCTATAAATGTCATCTATAAGATGACAAAGTTTCAACTTAGACCAATTAAATATCATTATCTGAAGATGTACTGAAAATGCTATGATCAGAAATACTCCAAGATTGTTCTAATGAGAAACAAGATTTGAGAAACATGCATACAGCCCATAAAAAGGTACATAATTCAGAAGAAATTATATCTTTCAAATACAAAATAAATTTTAACTCATTTTCTAATCAAATTTTAGGCTAAATGTTTAGAACTTTCTAAAAATACCTAACTTTTATCTGATGTTAATGCAAAACAGTCAAAAAATTATAAGGCTACAGAATGTGTCACACATATCTGACAGTGAAAAAAACAAAACAACTAACATTATGTAATTTTGGAGGGCAACATGTTGCAATGCTTTAAAATCTGCTGTTGCTTGAAAAGAAGATTGAGCTATCAATTTATTTAAAATTTTTAAAATGTGCAAGGTAAAAACATTAAAGTAAACGCTAAAAGAGGTTTTTTTTAAGTTAAATACATTCAAATTGATAGCAAGAAATAAAGTGGCATGGATAATCTTAATCAGTTTATTATATGGTAATAAAAGTCAATTAAGGAAGGATAAAAAAGGAAAATGTTTTGGAAGTACACAATCTATAGAAAGAAGTGCATATTATCAGTATCAGTGCCACACACAAAAAAATTAAACATGTTAGATTAGAAACAAAGACAATAATGATCAGTCTGGATGAAAATGTAGAATTAGAGGTGCCTAGGTGGCTTAGTCTGTTAAGTATCTGACTCGGTTTTGGCTCAGGTCTTGGTTTCATGGGTTTGTGAGTTCAAGTCATGTGTTGAGCTCCATGCTGTCAGTGCAGAACCTGCTTGGGACTATCTCTCTCTGTCTCTCTCCCCTCTCCCCACTCCTCAAAATAAATAAATAAACTTAAAAAAAAGAAAATGCATAATCAAGCAAACTTTGTATGAGATAGGCAAAGAGTTCAAACACTGAATGCTTGAAATTCAATGAATGGGGGGAAAACAAAATGTTAAACAAAATTAAGCTATGTTACTCTGATACAAAATAGATTTTAATACAAAATCTTCATGTAGAATTCACTATATAATGATGAAGAATTCAATTACTCAGGAAGTAATAACAATTTTATGCTGGTCTGCATATTGTAATGATGACTCGATATATACAAAGTAGAAAATATTGATGGAAGTTCAAAGAGAAACTAACAAATCTTTATCTTATGAGAGTTGTTAAGACAAATATCCCAATGGCTAGACAAGCTATAATATACTGTAAAATGTACAATTAATAAACACAACATACAGAATCATGCACCAAACAATTACAGAATACATATTACTCTCAAGAATACTCTCAACATTTCCAAAAAGTCACAATATGTATTAGATCCTGAAACAAATTCCAACAAATTTCAAATAACTGTGACACATGGGCAGCCTTCTTGGTGCACAATGTAACTGTACTAAGAAGTAAGCAGAAGCCTGCTTAAACACCCATATATTTAGAAGTATAATTATCCAAAAAAAAAGAAGTTTTAAATCCTATTGGGAATGCAGTGAAACTAAAAATGCCACATAAAGAAATATGAATCATACTCCTAATTCACTATTTTAAAGAATAGTACTTGGAAAAGAGGCTGAAAACTAAGCTTTAAGTACACAGGTAAAATGTTAGAAAAGGAATAACTGAATGAAGGCAAAAAGAATGACATCATAACCATTATTTTCTAATTCTTTCCCTCACTTATTTTTTATATTGTCTTTCTTTAGTAGATATAAGTTCCACAAAACTAGATATTTTTTGTCTTTCTATTAGTTAACAAAACCCTGGTACTTAGAACAGTGCCTGATACGTATTAGGCATTTGATTTGATTCCAACCTTCGTTTTAACAATTTACAGCAATTTGATCTATCTTAGTTGTCTTGTGTGTACTGTTTCTTACATGTTGAGGTTTTATAAGAGATAGAAGAAAAACAAGCACAAAAAACATTTTACATATTGCCCAGCACATATTAGATACTCAGTTGACATTAGCTATACTGTTCTATGTTTTTATCATACATAATTTATTATTTTTATGTCTTATTATGTTAGCCATAATTAACACTAGTTAAAAAGCCCATTCTTAAGAGAATATTAGTTTTCAGATATTTTGTAAAATAATCTCAAGACACACTATAGGACTCTTTTACGGTAGTGTTTTCACTTGTTGCAGTAAATTTAATAGTCTTAGTTTTGCTAAAGCAATCTTTTTTTTTCTGGTAGTGTTTGGGGGAGTTTGGCACTTCTGGAGTCTCTCAAAGTGTCCTCCAAAGACTACCGCATTTCCAATGGTCAAGATCTTTGATTTGGGAAGGGCATACTTCCTTAATATCCCAGGAGACTTCTGTGGGCTCCTATGTTCATGACAGTCAGGTAGGTCCCAAGTTGTATCTAAGCCATATTATTTAGCTAAAAATAGAACTTCTCTATGACCCAGCAATTGCACTACTAGGTATTTACCCAGAGGATACAAAAATACTGATTCGAAGGGGCATATGCACCCTGAAGTTTATAGCAGCATTATTAACAATAGACTTCTTATGGAAAGAACACAAATGTCCATAGACTGATGAATGTATAAAGATGTGAGATACACACACACACACACACACACACACACACACACACACTGGAATATTACTCAGCCATCAAAAAGAATGAAATCTTGCCGTTTGCAATGACGTGGATGTAGTTAGATTGTATCATGCTAAGCACAACAAGTGAGTCAAAGAAAGACGAATACCATATGATTTATCATATAAGGAATTTAAGAAACAAAAGACAAGCACCTAGGTGGCTCAGTTGGTTAAGCATCTGACTTCAGCTCAGGTCATGATCTCATGCTTCCTGAGTTCCAGCCCCACATCAGGCTCTGTGCTGACAGCTCAGAGCCTGGAGACTGCTTCAGATTCTTTGTCTCCCCCTCTCTCTGCCCCTCCCCCATGTGACTCTGTTTATTTCTCTCTCAAAAATAACTAAACATTAAAAAAAGAAACAAAATATGAACATAGAGCAGGGGGGGTGGGCAGAGGGAGGCAAACCACAGAGACTCTTAACTATAAAGAACAAACAGGTTTGATGGATGGGACGTGGGTGGGGGATGGGCTAAGCAGGTGATGGGTATTAAAGAAAGGCACTTGTGATGAGTACTGGGTGTTATATGTGATGAATCATTAAATTCTACTCCGGAAACCAATATTACACTATATTTAAACTAACTAGAATTTACATTTTTTTTAAACTTTTTAACGTTTATTTATTTTTGGGACAGAGAGAGACAGAGCATGAACGGGGGAGGGGCAGAGAGAGAGGGAGACACAGAATCGGAAACTGGCTCCAGGCTCTGAGCCATCAGCCCAGAGCCTGACGCGGGGCTCGAACTCCCGGACCGCGAGATCGTGACCTGGCTGAAGTCGGACGCTTAACCGACTGCGCCACCCAGGTGCCCCGAATTTACATTTATTTATTTTTGAAAGACACAAAGAAACAGCACAAGTTGGGGAGAGGCAGAGGGAGAATGCGACACAGAATCTGAAGCAGGCTCCAGACTCTGAGCTGTCAGCACAGAGCCTGTTGAGGGGCTCAAACTCACAAACCATGAGATCATGATCTGAGCCAAAGTCGGATGCTTAACTGACTAAGTCACCCAGGCACCCCTCAGCTAACTAGAATTTAAATAAAATCTTGAAACTACTACAAAAAATAATAAACTAAAATATTTTCATTGACTTCACCTCCTGAGTTTGTATCACCTCCTATGAATGAAGATCTTATGAATGAAGATGAATGACACTGTAAATGTAAGAAATCTTTTTCTTCCTTCCTTCCTTCCTTCCTTCCTTCCTTCCTTCCTTCCTTCCTTCCTTCCTTTTTCTCTCTTTCTTTCTCTTTCTTTCTTTCTTTCTTTCTTTCTTTCTTTCTTTCTTTCTTTCTCCTTTCATAAAAACCTATCTTTCCATCTATCCCGAGATGATAAATCCTTTATTTCTGGCAGACTATAAGCTATGAAAATATTTTCCAGGCAGGTTATTAATTTTCAACTTAAATGATTCCTGAGACTCTCCTAGTAGTGCAGACAATGAGTTTCCAACTATCCTGAAATTGTCATGCCATATGATGTGGCCAAGTCATCAGCCTCCAAAACTCATCCTTTGCAACCATAAGATAAAAAGGCAATTTTTTAAAATGAACTTTTTGACCATTTCTCACCCTTGTCCTTAACTGTCATAAACCCTTCCTCCTTTTTATGTTAATGATGTTAACAGTTCTTGGTGTTGTGATTCAACTTCATGGAAATGATTAAAGATCGGTAAACTGTTAAGATATTTTTCTTAATCAGTAGCAAAAGCCTATAGGATGTCTTAGGGTGATAAAAGCTGAAGTTAACCAATGAATGTCTCTACTGACATGATTTTAGGATCTTTCTCAAATTTGATGCTCCTTCAGGTTGTATACTAATTATTGCTTGATAAAAATACAAGATCTCAGAAATTAGGAAGACACTTTATGAAATTATGTTGCTTTCTTTCATATATTTCCATCCATCTTTGTAAAGTAAACTATGCTCCACTCCTTCCATTATTGGAAGAAGAGCCTTACACTTGATTGTGTTTGAGAACTATCCAAATTCCAAAGAGATAATCACAAACCCTAAGAAAATCAAAATTATTCTTATTTGTATATAATTGAAACAGTAAACTATCAGGCTATGTAAATTATAAAAGGCCTCAAATCATCCATCAAAAACTAACAGAAGCAAAATCAGGTGAGAAGACATAATGCATTGCCATTACTAAAGATTGCCAATTAAGTACAAACACACAGTTTTATATACAATAATAGCAAGTATGCTTTTAAGTTAATACATAATTTTGAAATACTTTGAAAAGTGACTGGTCTTGACCTCAGAAGAAACCCCATTCAGAAAAATCTATTGCTTCTTCAAGAAAGTGATCATTACAAAAGAGTAACATGGATAAGCAATAAGCAATGTTCTAGCTTATCAACTAGTTTTATAATTAAGATTCAGCTCTTTCCCCATGTAACCCCAAGAGCTAAATCTGTGAAGAAGCTCCCAGAGGCTGTAATGGGATGTCAACCACTGAATCCATAATCAGAAACTAATTCTGTTGCATATTACCTGATGATCACCTCTAGTGTTTTCAGAGTGGTGTTCTATATGGCGCTGGTGGTCTCACATGGAATCCTGAAAAAACTTTGCACAAAATCACTTGTCACACAAGAAACCAAATAACCAGTGTACTCTATCAACATTGGTCTCATCCTGTCACCAACACAAATCCGACTGTAAAGGCTGGACACAGCTGGACCATCGCTCAGGGTTGCTTTGAAAATTTCCATGCGGAATTTACAGAATTATACTCATGCACTAGATTTTTAATATATTCTGTTCATTACTTTCTTGTTCTCCAAATGGATTAAAGCTGTTCCTTTCAGGAAAGCCCTGGCTCTAATAGTAACAACCAAAACAAAATTTCCTGATGTTGTGTTCTCGTTCTGAAGAATTTTAACCCATTTATCCAAACACTGTATGTCCATTTTACTGGAAGTTTCATTTAAAATCTTTTAAAAGCCTTGACATTTTCTCAATAGCTTGACTCTCTATGTTACAACAATCTTCTGAAATAATAGAACAAATGGAATTATGAATTAAGGAAACATTCAGAACTCAAACTTCCATGTCCAAAAAGTAGTGTCAATGGCTTTATGAACAATGAGATCCACTGCTTCTGTTTAATTTTTTCTCCCTTTATAACTTAGTAACAGGCCACCTGTGCATCTAGGAATACTACCTTTGACACTAGATCCTGCTCGATTGCAGGCTGACATGGCAACACCCTTCAAGTGGTTTATGGAATCCACTTTCTATTACCAATTAATACAGGTAACTTTTCCTCAACATCCTCCTAAAGAACCTCTATGTTATTTAAAATCTAATGACTGTGTCTTCTGGAAGAGACATGAAAAGAAAGATATTGAATGCCTACACTGGGTATTATTGGGTATTATCAAGAAAGGCACAGCAATAAAATTATAAGACAGTGATTATTGCATGAATAGTTGTCAAGAATTCATAGAATACTGAGAAAATTGTTCTGGCTAGAGTTTTCAAACTTAAAGTATCAAATGATTTTTAGGACAAGGCAGTTTCCTCCACAGAACTTTCGGATCTAGTCATTCCAGATCCAGCAGATCCCAGTATTTGAAGTACTTTCTTCCTAAATAAAACAAAACAAAATGCAGAACCACATATTATCAAGTTTAATCTTCATAGTCTTTATTTTCTTGGCTATGTAATACCACCATATCTAGTACTGAGAGTTTTGGTTTGAAAATTAGATCAAGAATCTTGGCTTTATTTGGGCACGCTGCAATCTTGGCTTAAAGGTGAAATACCCACTATGATCATAATCTTCTCTTAATCATTATCTGCATTGCACTGTTCATGTACATAATTTCTGTAGTCTCAGATGTGGCTGTGCATTTTCAGCCATGTCACATTATTGATAAATCACCATTAAACAAAAAGTTAAGGAAATCTAACACTTAACAGAAGTTAAACCTCAACTAAAACTAACTATCCTATATAACATGTCAAACAGGAGCCTCTGGGTTGAGCATGTTCTCAAGTTTATGTCCTTAGTTTAGGCTGAAAGATGACTTAACGAGAAGACTAAAACCAGAAATAAAGATTTTACACAACACTGATGGATGTGTAAATTGTTATAAATACTTGATTAAACAGCTTGGCATCATCTATAAAAGAAGAACGTTCCCCTACCCAATGACTCAACATTTCTTCTCCTAGAATATAAAAAAATTACCCTGGCCCATGTGGATCTGAAGATATAAAAAAAAGAAAATAAGCAGCATCTTTCTTCATAATAGCACAAACCTGGAAACAGTGTAAAGGTCTATTGAAAAGAAAATGAAAATATAAGTTGTGGTATATTTATAAAGTGGAGCCATATTTTATTGGAGAAAATGTGTTCCAAGGAATGGAAATAGCTTGTACAAAAGTCTTAAGATCAGTTTTTACAAAATACAATAGGAAGAAATAAATTTTTGGAAAACTCACACTTAGGTAAATAATTTAAGATGTAAATATTTGTTTTTAAATAAAAATGCATAGTTTGGCTCAAAATTGCACCTTGATTATATATATATATATATATATATATATATATATATATATATATATATAATTTTTTAATGTTCATTTGTTTTTGAAAGAGAGACAGAGCCCAAGTGGGAGAGGGGCAGAGAGAAGAGGGTAACACAGAGTCCAAAGCAGGCTCCAGCTCCAAGCCTTCAGCACAGAGCTGGACACAGGGTTCACACTCACAAACTGCAAGATCCTGACCTGAGCCAAAATCTGCTGCTTAACCGACTGAGCCACCCAGGCTTCCCTGATTCTTTATATATTTTTAATTTTCTGTATTTTATGGTTAAAATAATAATTTCTCTAAGGTTAACCAGAGTAAATTAAACATCCTACTCCTACATTTGCTTTAAAACATTAAAATTGTAATTGGGATGAATAAACTACATTTCAACAAGAATTTGTGACAGACACATGAAAAGATGTAGAATAGAAACCCTTTGAGGATGGCTACTACTATTAAGAATTTATTAATAGAACAAGAAGAAATAGTTTTACAGTTAGTATTTCTTTTTAGAAATGTTCATTTTTTTCAGAAAAAATGATCGCAGGCATTGACAATAGTGATAAGATGAAACATGAACTTTACAACATTAACACTTCTCAGCTAAGAAGCATAAATAGCTCCTATTCAACATTCCTAATGGAAATTGTCAGTGATGCCCATTACTTTTGTGGAAATAGAATGAAAGTAAAATTCTGACAGCTAGGTTGATGGAAGAGAAAGCATTGTATCTTCAAATAATAACTGGCATAATAGAAATTCACAATAATGCTTTTGGAAAAGTACCCTCTCATTGATGTCATGTCTGTCGGATACGTCAGTCATGTGAAATGTTTAACTTGCCTAGGCAAGTAAAGATGCTAAAAAAGAAAACAATTTATTTTGAATCCCTTCACATAGAGGATTAAAGATTACCTAGAAAAGCTATAAAATCCCCTTCTTGTGCAATTTGGTAAATGTTTGAAGAGAAAGGAGCAAATCATTAAACATTCTCAGTCGCATCTTCTTTTCTGAGTCTATGTCAAATTAATGTTAACTAAGAGGACTCATTTGTTCTAATCTTTAGCTGGATGTTTTTGGGCATTGTCAGAACACACTTTACTTTCTGCCCCTGAACTGCTTCTGAGAATATATATAGATTTCTGTGGCAAGTTTGTTATCACCAGTTGTTTTCACTTCATAGGGGAGATAACAAAGATCCTTTTCTAAGAGGTTAGCTCAGTTTCAAGGTGATTGTTGCCATCACTCCTATTTATAGCTATTATTTTTCTTTTTGAAGGTATGCCTTTTGGTGTGTACTATCAATTTGGCTGAATTTTTATTCCTTATCTGATTCCCTATATGCTCACTTTTGCTGCCTATCAGAACACTCATTCAAGGGTGCCTATTCTTACTCTGTTCCATCCTTCTAATTATAACCTCTTATTTTATTTAACTTCAAACTTCTGGATTTACATGCTAGCAGCATATACAATGATATATGCTGTATGTATCATACATATGATATAATAGGTATTTAGTGGACAATATAGACTTTAAACCAAGCCTGTTGTTTTCCAAAGTTCATTAATTTCTAGCTATCCATCCCCTAGTGTTACTCATAAGTTTGCGGACAATGCTTTCTTGCATGTTTATAAGGATACAGTACTTTCCGGTGTTATATTGTCAGCTGCCAGCCTCCTGCCAAAGACCACTAGGAAAAATACTAGTCAAGGAAAATTAAGTTGGTTACAACACCTAATACTTTCATAATCTTGAAAAAATTTTAGTAGTATCAATGAAGGGAGGGTAAGAGGAATGTATCTATAGGCTTTAGGGTCTGAACTCAAACAACTTAAGGTGCATCTTTTATGAAGGTATCAGTTTATCATATTATTGGATATTAATTGGGCAAATTTAATAACCTAATAGTTTAGAGTTCATGTAAGGATAGGTTCTTGAAGTTCTCCTTGATAAGTGTTGTTTGATAAACAAGCTGTTTGCCCATGTGAGCAAATTTTTGTCTGAGTACATTAATTTGCAAGATTCTCCAACACCAAGTAATGAAATTATTTGTTGGCTTATAGTGTTATCTTTTTAAAAAATAATTTTGGAATAGTCAACTGGCGTTGAAAGAGATAGTTTCCATTATTGGTTACAATAATTAAGCTGTGTAGATGTAAGTAGTCTCTCAACATACATCATTGCAAACGTCCTATGCTTGCTGAACCTAAAATTAAATTATGCATCTTGAATACAAGTTTGAATATATTAGTGCACACAAAAAGGTGCATTGGGTTTCCTTGCTTGTGAAAGTGTAGTGATCAGAGAAGATAAAATCCCCTTAAATTCTGGAATTATCTCCCCATGAAATAATAGATAAGTTTTGAGGTCATAATCTTGGGACTATAGCTAAAATATTTAGAGAACCATTATCAGTTTCATGATGGTTTAAGTGAGGGAGCACGTACCTGTATATACGTTCAAGGTGGGGAGAGACTATTATAATATGTCCTTGAGAAATATCCCCAGGAAAAGAAAACTCAGCTTATGTCAGGATTTTACTTCCTCTTAATTACATTGAGTTCCATCAACAATCTTCTTAGCACTATTTTCCCCATCTAAGTATCTCACTTTTCCCTTCCTGAGGATCCTCACCATAGATAGCATTTATTTAAATAGTTCTATTTCATTTTCCCAATAATTAGAATTTTGCCTAATTCTTGAGGAGTCCCTGTCATGAACCCCAATTTTGGAGATTGAATCTCTGTCATTTTCTTAGTGCTTAGGTCTGTTTTGATAATCTATTATCTTTGATGCCATATAAAATTTTCTTTGAAATATATAATTAGTATTCCAGGCTATTTGTTGCTATTATTTTTTAATGGATTAACTGATTGATATTTTGCACAGTTCAAGGAAAATATAAGTCAAGTTACAGAGAAAAAACCACACTATTGTAAAATAAAGCAGACAAATAGATAAATGGACCAAAGCATAAGAAAAATAATACTATAATACTATAAAAAGAAGAAACTGGAACTAAGACTCCATGTAATAAAGTATAATTGCTAGAGGTAGATTCCAAATGGGTTTTGGACTTTTTAGGAAAACAAAGAGAAAATCATAAGCATTTATAAAAGTTTCTGTTCATAAAATAAAGCAAACTAGTTGTTTGAGAAAACATGGCCTTAAAGGAGGTCTATATGATATAGTAAATATTGTACTCAGTATGTTATCATTAACATGATATTTAGTGACCAATTACTCTTCCTAATAATGACCCTTAAGCAAGCTGATAATATAGTATCTAAGGAGAATCATTTACAAAAAAAATACCAGAAGACAAGACATCTAGTCCAAATCAACAACTTCTATGTGGTCATTATATGATAATATATATTTTGAGTTTACTAAACATTAAGAGAAGGAATTTTAGGGGTGCCTGGGTGGCTCAGTTGGTTACACATCCATCCAACTTCAGCTCTGTTCATGATCTCGTGGTTCATGAGTTCGAGCCCCATATCAGATTCTTTCCTGGAAGTGTGGAGCCTGCTTAGGATTCTTGCTGTCTCCTCTCTCTCTGCCTCTCCCCTCTTCATGCTTTCTCTCTCTCAAAATAAATAAATAAAAACTAAAAGAGAGAGGGAAAGAGAGAAGGAATTTTAGAAATAGTTACAGTGATCCAGAAGCTACACTATCCAAGAAATAATGGTGAATTACCTGAGGAAAACGAAAGAATTATCTGTATAGAAACCATTGTGAAGACAATGATTCCTATTTTACATATAACTCTAATGGTGTAAGGACTTGAAGACAAAATCATTACCAAGGAAGTATGCAGAGGAAGCTATGTACCTGAGTAAATCCAAATTAATATTGATAAAGGCATGTGGAAAATGTAGTATAAAGAAAGAGTATGGTAGTTAATTTTATGTGTCATTTTGACTGGGCTAAGGAATGCCCAGATAGCTGCTAAAACATTATTTCTGGGTGTGTCTGTGAGGGTGTCTCTGGAAGAAATTAGCATTTGAATTAATAGACTGAGTAAAGATCTCCATACAATTCAAAAAGGCTGAGAAAGGGCAAATTCACTCTGAGACATTATCTTTTCTTGTTCTTGGACATCAGTGCTCCTGGTTCTTGAGCCTTAGGACTTGGACCAGGACTTATGCGATTTTAACTAGCCCCTGCTACTCCCCATCTTCCACGATTCTTAGGTTTATTAACTTGGACTGAATTATACAATTGGCTTTCCTCGTTCTCCAGCTTGCATATTTATAGGTGGTAGGTCATGGGACTCAGCCTCTTTAATAATATAAACCAATTCGTATAATGAATTTCCTTTTATATGTATCTATATATCTATACATATATCTGTTGAATCTCTTTCTCTGGAGAACCCTAATACAGGAAATTAAAGATATAAAAGAATTTGTTGATGGTGGACCATGATTTTGAAAGTGATAGGTTGAACAGTTTTAGGACTTGGGGAGAGATAGTGTTACTGGAATAAAGTAAGAACATATAGAGCCTTATGGGAATTTTAATGTAGAAATTGAGAGCAAATGTGGGAATCTGAGGTTTATTTTCACCAAAATAAAGATCTGGTATAAAGACCTTGGTGATCTCAAGGCAAGTAAGAGTGGTAAAGCTCCAAGTTTCAGAAAATTAAAATCAATACTAAACTCATTGGTGGAAGAGAATAGTCCTGAGGAAGACAGATCTTGAAATTATGAATAGTTTTTACTTAAATTTTTAGTATATTATCCTAATTTCTGGATAAATGCTAAACAATATGTATGTACTGTCTGTTGCTAAATTAAAATTAATCACACTGAAAGATATTAAAATTAATTAAACATTTTTCTAGGTCATTTACACTTAAAAATCATGGAATCTTGGGGTGCATGGGTGGCTTAGTCGGTTGAGTGTCTGATTTCATCTCAGGTCATGATCTTGAGGTTCATGCGTTCGAGCCCCCTATCAGGCTCTGTGCTGACAGCTCAGAGCCTGGAACCAGCTGTGGATTCTGTTTCCCTCTCTCTCTGCCCCTCCCCTGCTCGCATTTGGTCTCTTTCTCTCAAAAATAAACATTGAAATATAATGAAATCTTAAAATTAAATTGGTAAACATCCCATATTTTAGAAACAAAGGACAGAGTTAAATAATTTGTTCAATATGTCTATAACTGTGGAATAGAAAAGTCAGGATTAAAGCCAATGTATATTGAATCCTAGCCCAATTTCTTTTCTGATTCCCAGCATCTTCATATATTGAATGCAGGCATGTACCTAGCTTTTTTACCACATCTTAAGTACATTGCAGTTAGAAATAATTTGAAGTAATTTAAAAGAAATAGATCAGTGTGTGTGTGTGTGTGTGTGTGTGTGTGTGTGTGTTAACTTTCAAACTTCCAGTTAGAACAGGTTAGGATATAAACAACCCCAGGTTTGGGGTACCTGTGTGGCTCAGTCGGTTAAGCATCTGACTCCAGCTCAGGTCATGATCTCTCAGTTTGTGAGTTTGAGCCCTGTGTTGGGCTCTGGTGCTGACAGCTCAGAGCCTGGAGCCTGCTTCAGATTCTGTGTCCCTCTTTCTCTCTGCCCCACCCCTGTTTGTGCTCTGTCTTCTGTGTCATTTCAAAAATAAATAAACATAAAAATATTTTAAACAACCCCAGGTTCACTTGTTCATGTGACATATGGATATTATCATTTATTTTCAGTTCTTCTCCATATTTTCCTCTTGAACAACACTAGTTGTTATATAAGAAACAAAAAGAACATGCAGACTACATACAGTAGAAAGGAGAAGGGACCTCAACGGTTACTTAGGTACCTTAAAACACTTCTGTCTAGAAGCAGTGCATATTATGTCCACTCACATTTCATAACCAAGTAAATCACCTGATCACATTTACCTTCAGGGTTCCAGGCAGTGCAATCCTATCATGTGTCAAGATAGAGGAGAGCTGTAACTATTGGTAAAAAGTACTTCTAACTACCACATAGGTCAAGGTAATCTTATATTAGAATTTTTCAAATTAAGAGAATATGGTAATGCCTTATTTTGTCTATCCATAAATATTAAACATCAAAATTGTTTGGTAAACTTTGATTCAATTCATATAAACAAAATGATCTCATTAGTGCTTCAAATAATCAAAATTCATCATGTTAAAATCAATGACAACATTAAGTGGCAAATTGCAATGCTGCTTCCTTTCCTACTTAGTATCTGCTTCTGAACTCTAAACTAGTCCACTCTGAATTAAAATGATCAGAAATATCCTTGAAGATATACCTGCCTTAAAAGTAGTTGCCCTTTAAGTAATAAAATCACTAAGAAACATCATCATGATCTCTGGATCTAAGACTCTGTAACTGACTCCATAAGTTGCACCAATATTCTTTATTCACTGACACTAACACAATCATAAGGGATGTTGTAGTCATAAAGAATTGTATTCTTTGTCTTTTAAGGGACTATAGGGCCACTCCATTCCTCATGTAAAGTTAAAAAGCCCCTGAGGCCTAAGTGGTGGCATGCCATCCTTGCCCCAAGTTGTATGTATAATATAGGCCTTGCACATAAAATACTAAGAGAGAGAGAGAGAGAGAGAGAGAGAGAGAGAGAGAGAGAGAGAGAAATACTCTTGTCAGTCTTTATTTTTCCTATTGCAATGCTAGGGAGGAAAAAGGCTTTGAAAGAGTAAGAAATTTCTTCTCAGAAGCATTCTGTCTCTATTATAAACTCAGAGAATCTAATTTTTTTTCCCGTGAGTCAGAGTTTGCACATAGTGGAGACAGAATTAATTATCAGACCTGTGTCAACAAGTCCACATGTCATTTTATGTTACACATCATCTCAAAGTACATAGAAGGTACTCAGTGTGTGTTCATTGAAAGCACTATGCTAGATCCAGTGTAGGGGCACAAAAATAAAAAAGTGTTCAGCCTTTTCCTTAAGTAATTTATGATCTTATAAGGACTGTACACATAGAGGTAATATTCGGGATGGTCTTTGGAGAGTAAGGTTTCACGTCCTGAGCTCTGTAAGTTTTCATTACGTGCTGAGAACAGCATGTGAAAAGTTGCAAAGGGGAGTACACACTATCTCTATATGGCCGGTGCCTGCAATGGAAAGCAAATCTGGTGAGGACGCAGCAGTGGAAAGCAGCCTTGAAAATCATGCTAGAGAATTTGAACTTTTACCATGAACTTTACGATGAATTATTCTTGCCTTCTTACAAATAACATAGTTTGTTTCTAAAGACACTCACTCCCTCTCCACACGCTCTTGCTTGAATGTTTGCCACAAAACAATGAATTTGTCCCATGCTTTTCAATCATTTTTTGGGATGGCCCCTTAACACTGAACCAAACTACAAATACTATTCTCAGCAGCCTTATGAAATTGCAAAACTGTTTCTGGGAACACAACATAACTTTTGGTCTGAAGATTTCCTTTGGATCCTGATATTTTTGTATGAATTCTACTCCTATCCATTAGCACAGTGTCCTCCCTAATGTCCTTGTTTACTCCAAACCCAATATTCTGAAAAGAGAAATGGGATGATGTATTTGGCTTAAGCTAGACACTGACTGAGTGATGACATTTAAGCACATTGTGAGTTAGAACTAGTGCAGTATAAACAGCAATTGTGGCTGAGGAGTAAGGAGGATGGGCAATTATGCTTCCAGTGGGCTATTTTTCATGTCCATAACTGGACATAAATATAGGCAATTCAGAGCAGGAAGAAATATGACTAGAACTCAGCTTGGCTGACTTAGTTGCAAACAGAAAAAAGGAACCTAAAAAGGGCTGGGAGTTGGTCCATTTTTGCCTCATTTGTTTTCAAGAGGAGTCTGTTTCTGCCTCATTGATTTCTACTCTTCGTTGAGTCATGCTCCCATGCTTGTTAAATATCACTTCATTGCTTTCAATTTCATTCTTCTTAGTCAGCATCTCTTAAGTAAGCCACTGCATAGTAGCACCAAGTTTCAGCTCCCAATCAAGTACATCATGGCCCTATTTTTCCCACTGTGTTGATTTACCACACTGATCTGAGCCATGCAGACTTCTTTCCTTGTCAACCACTCTGTTACATCACATCAAGGGCCTTGTCATCACCAGGAGCAGTGACACACTTGAAACAGTTGTCACCTTGCAGTATTTCACTAGCACATGAAGGTGAGACACAGGATACAGGAAAGAAAATGGTTTTCCCCTGCCATAAGTAAAAGTGCTTTCACTTTCCTATCCTCACAGACATATCTCTGAGAGCTTCTAGAGAGAGAAATTACTATGAGCTCCCCATGCTGAATGCTTATGACCAGAGTTTGAATCAACTGAACGTTTACTTTACAGCAAGAAATTGATCAGGACTTATATTATCATCTCTTTTATCCCTGTTCATCACAGGCCATCAGTTATCCAGAGGATACTCATATTCTCATAAATCGAATGCCCCAATCCTCTCTTCCATCCAAACTCTTTAGACATGTGATTTTAAAAAGTCCTTGCTGACCCCAAGTCCTTCTCTTGAAGGACTCCAAGTCCTTAGTCTCACTCTTAGTGAGAACTGGAATTCTCTTGCTTCATGACAAGCAGCTTCACTTGTAGGCTTCTCTGGTGGAAGATTTTTAGCCCTTTTATTTCTTATAACTATATGCCAGGAGTAGTGTAGGTATTTTCCTGTACTCCATTCTACAATGCAAACCATTTCGGGGTACCGGGGTGGCTCAGTTGGTTCGGAGTCTGACTTCACGTCAGGTCATGATCTCACAGTTGGTGAGTTCAAGCCCCCACTGGGCTCTGTGCTGAGAGCTCAGAGCCTGGAGCCTGTTTTAGATTCTGTGTCTCCCTCTCTCTCTGCCACTCCCCACTCATACTCTGGCTCTGTCTCTCTCTCGAAAATAAATAAACACTAAAAAATATTTAAAATGCAAACCATTTATCTTACCTGCTTCTCAAAAAATCAGCTTCTTTGAACTTCATGCCATCTGGCTACTAAAACAAAAAATATTAGCCTTTCTTCTACTTTGCCATTTACCAACACCTTAACTATCAACATCACCCTTCTTAAATACTGAATAGTATTTTGTGTCCTACCTCACTTTTCTCTTCTTTTTCTCTACTTCTGTCACCACCCCCAATGACCTCAGCCTCATTATGGATAGCCACAAACACAAGGTCCTCAGTTTCTTGAACTATTCACTTTGAATTAAGTTTTTCTCTATTTCATCTATCTCTGTCATGATCACACCTTAGAATTGGTCATATCTATTATTTTATATAATTTCCTGGTTATATCTATTTCTTATTTCATTACATAGAATAAAAATGATTGAGATTTCATAAAAATAATTTTTACTGCTTTGTAAAGACAATCTTAAGGTAAAGAGTTTTTTTTTCTAAGAGCACAATGATGATGATGACTAGTATGGTTTGATGCCACTGCTGTGATTCATGGAGTGATGTCAGCATATTTGTATACTATTGTTTTTGTACTAACAGTTCAAATGTGAATGCAGTAAAAGGCAAATAACATTTTAGCATTATTTTTAAAATAATTTTTATATTGCAAATCCCCTGAAAGTGTTCTGGAGTGGTCATGGGTCTGTGAACTAAACTGAGAATAATAGTTATAGAATATTTATTTAAAATTAAATAAAAACTCATGTGAAGCATGAATTTTAAATTAGATACAGAATTCTTGATGTTCTGAAATTTGTATGATGCTAGAGTGGACAAAAAGTTGTATTTTAAAGTAGTTATTATTATAGAGCAAGATATAGTTTATCTTGTTTCTTAAGATGGCCAAGAGTTTGAAAAACAGAAGAAAAGGAGGTCTAAAAGAAAGCTGTACATTTGGCTTTGAAGTGTTTGGATATAATGTTCATGAGAGAATGATTTAAGGAACAGAGAATGATTAACTTGTAGCATACAAGTGGAGATAGAGTAGAAATATTCAGCTATTAAATATATTGTATTATGTAATTGGGAGACTTGGTTCTATGTTGTTCCAAGGGCAAAACCAAAGACTAGAGATACAAGGAGACATAATTAGCTTAAAGAAGGTGTTTCTAACATTATGCCAATCTTATAAATGGTAATGTTCTCACCAAAAATATTCATGTTTAAAACAAATTCTCATTTTTTCCAGCATTTTTCCAGGGCTGGAAAAAAAGTTTGCCTAGCACTCTATGATCTCTAAAACCCATCCCCAAAATAAAATGTTACATTTTTTTTAATGATTCATTGTGGTGCCCAAATGCATCATCTAAGGTCAAAATGCATTGCAGCTTAGATATTCAACCAAATTATTTTTCTTCTAATATTGCCTATGCCAGCAAACTTGCTTTTATTTAGGTTTGGGCTTTTATTACATCACACAGAAGCTATCTGTTTCTCCAGGAACTCATCTCATAGTTTAAACTTCATAACATGTTCTCGTTTTCACCCACCTTGGACTAGCAAATAAAGAAGTTATTTAAAGTGATTCCAATTATGTGTGCCCAATACCTAGACTCTAAGAGACACTGAAGAGATCAATGTTCTTTTTTTGGGTAAAAAAGTATACTTGGTAAGGACTTCGGCATTGGGAGGAAAGAAGAGAGCAAGAAGGTCATATTTTAAAAGTTCGAGAGCCAGAATAGCTAATGAAAGTTACTTGCCAGAGGACGTTTTTTATTAGGTTTATTTCACGTTTGGGATCTATGATGCACTTATTTGGAGACTCAGTGGTTTCTAAATATCTATATGCTGCCTCTGAACTTGGGTTTGGCTCCTCATAACCTGATTTGGCTCTTTGCTAAGCAATCATTCTGAAATGTGCTGGAAACGTCTAAATATTCAGATACAGAATCTAACGTTTTCTAGCCAACGGGGTATGGGTGACACATCTGATTACTACATATCTGTAATGCATGGAGGGAACATACCTAGGGCTCCTTTGTTCCTATGCGTAGCTCCCTAGGGCAATATATTTCACATAGAAACAAGAGTTGATGGAAGGACAAAATAGTCTCACATGCATTCCCAAACTACCCAATATATTTAACTTGAATTCTCTTGTTCTAAGGAATCAAACAACCCAAAGAGAAAAAAATAATAAACAAAAAAACAAAACAACTTAAATGACTATTTGATGCCAAAATTTAAAAAAAAAATTTTTTTTTCAACGTTTATTTATTTTTGGGACAGAGAGAGACACAGCATGAACGGGGGAGGGGCAGAGAGAGAGGGAGACACAGAATCGGAAACAGGCTCCAGGCTCTGAGCCATCAGCCCAGAGCCTGACGCGGGGCTCGAACTCACAGACCGCGAGATCGTGACCTGGCTGAAGTCGGACGCTTAACCGACTGCGCCACCCAGGCGCCCCAATGCCAAAAATTTTTGAAGCTTCTACAATTTGAATCTAACTGTTTGGGCAAAAGCAAATCTTTGAGTATAAAAAATTGAATCACGTCTTTTCTATGCATTATTTTTTTCTTGATTTAGAGACATTTAATGATTTACCTTTGCACATGTATTATTTTGCTTTAACTGCTTATTATAGAAGCAGTATGTGTATACTTAAAAATATTACTAAAATTTAAAAAAGAATTCTTTCCCATTGACTTAAGATCCTCTGTATAGGGTAAAATTTCTCGCATATTCCCCCTCTCAGAAATTCTATGAGGGCATATATTAATTTTCAAATGGGATATTTTATTTATTTATTTATTTATTTATTTATTTATTTATATGAAATTTACTGTCAAATTGGTTTCCATACAACACCTAGTGCTCATCCCAACAGGTGTCCTCCTCAATGCCCATGACCCACCCTCCCCTCCCTTCCACTCCCCATCAACCCTCAGTTTGTTCTCAGTTTTTAAGAGTCTCTTATGTTTTGGATCCCTCCCTCTGTAACTTTTTTATTCCTTCCCCTCCCCCATGGTCTTCTGTTAAGTTTCTCAGGATGCACATAAAAATGAAAACATATGGGGGGCGCCTGGGTGGCGCAGTCGGTTAAGCGTCCGACTTCAGCCAGGTCACGATCTCGCGGTCCATGAGTTCGAGCCCCGCGTCGGGCTCTGGGCTGATGGCTCAGAGCCTGGAGCCTGTTTCCGATTCTGTGTCTCCCTCTCTCTCTGCCCCTCCCCCGTTCGTGCTCTGTCTCTCTCTGTCCCAAAAATAAAATAAACGTTGAAAAAAAAAATTTAAAAAAAAAATGAAAACATATGGTATCTGTCTTTTTCTGTATGACTTATTTCACTTAGCATAACACTGTCAAGTTCCACTCACGTTGCTACAAAAGGCCATATTTCAATCTTTATCATTGCCAAGTAGTATTCCATTGTATTTATAAACCACAATTTCTTTATTCATTCATCAGTTGATGGACATTTAGCCTCTTTTCATATATTGGCTATTGTTGAAAGTGCTGCTATAAACATTGGGGTATAAGTGCCCCTATGCATCAACACTCCTATATCCCTTGGGTAAATTCCAAGCAGTGCTATTGCTGGGTCATAGGATATATCTATTTTTAATTTTTTGAGGAACATCCACACTGTTTTCCAAAGTGGCTGCACCAGTTTGCATTCCCACCAACAGTGCAAGAGGGTTCCCATTTCTCCACATCCTCTCCAGCATCTATAGTCTCCTGATTTGTTCATTTTGGCCACTCTGACCGGCATGAGATGGTATCTCAGCGTGGTTTTGATTTGTATTTCCTTGATGAGGAGCAACATTGAGCATCTTTTCATGTGCCTGTTAGCCATCTGGATGTCTTCTTTAGAGAAGTCTCTATTCATGTTTTCTGCCCATTTCTTCACTGAATTATTTGTTTTTTTGGGTGTGGAGTTTGGTGAACTCTTTATAGATTTTGGATACTAGCCCTTTGTCTGATATGTCATTTGCAAATATCTTTTCCCATTCTGTCAGTTGCCTTTTAGATTTATTGATTGTTTCCTTTGCAGTGCAGAAGCTTTTTATCTTCATGAGGTCTCAGTACTTAACTTTTGCTTTTAATTCCCTTGCCTTTGGAGATGTATCAAGTGAGAAATTGCTGTGGGTGAGGTCAGAGAGTTTTTCCTGCTTTCTCTTCTAGTGTTTTGATGGTTTCCTGTCTCACATTCAGGTCCTTTATCCATTTTGAGTTTATTTTTGTGAATGGTGTAAGAAAGTGGTCTAGTTTCATTCTTCTGCATGTTGCTGTCCAGTTCTCCCAGCACCATTTGTTAAAGAGACTCTTTTTTCCACTGGATATTCTTTCCTGCCTTGTCAAAGATTAGTTGGCCATACTTTGTGGGTCCAACTCTGGAGTCTCTATTCTATTCCATTAGTGTTTGTGGCTGCTTTTGTGCCAATACCATGCTGTCTTGATGATTACAGCTTTGGAGTAGAGTCTAAAGTCAGGGTCTTTTGTGGTCCCATACAAATTTTAGGATTGCTTGTTCTAGCTTCAAGAAGAATGCTGGTGCAATTTTGATTGGAATTGCATTGAATGTGTAGATAGCTTTGGGTAGTATTGACATTTTAACAGCATTTATTCTTCCAGTCCATGAGCATGGATTGTATTTCCATTTCTTTGTATCTTTTTCAATTTCCTTCATAAGATTTCTATAGTTTTCAGCATGCAGATCTTTTATATCTTTGGTTAGGTTTATTCCTAGGTATTTGATGATTCTTGGTACAATTGTGAATGGGACCAGTTTCTTTATTTGTCTTTCTGTTGATTCATTATTTGTGTGTAAGAATGCAATGATTTCTGTACATTAATTTTGTATCCTGAGACTTTGTTGAATTCCTGTATTGTATCTGTTCTAGCAGACTTTTGGTAGAGTCTGTCGGGTTTCCATGTATAGTATCATATCATTCTGCAAAAAGTGAAAGATTGACTTCATCTTTGCCAATTTTGAGGCCTTTGATTTCCTTTTGTTGTTTGATTGCTGATGCTAGAACTTCCAACCGTATGTTAAACAACAGCAGTGAGAGTGGACATCCCTGTTGTGCTCCTAATCTCAGGGAATAAGCTTTCAGTTTTTTCCCATTGAGGATGATATTAGTTGTGGGCTATTCATAAATGGCTTTTATGATGTTGAATTATGTTCCTTCTAGCCCGACTTTCTCCAGGGTTTTTATTAAGAAACAATGCTGAATTTTGTTCAATGCTTTTTCTGCATCAAATTACAAGAGATATATGGTTCTTATCTTTCTTTTATTATTGTTATATATCACACTGATTGATTTGCGAATATTGAACCAGGCCTGCAGCTCAGGAGTGAATCCCACTTGATCATGGTGAATAATTCTTTTTATATGCTGTTGAATTCAATTTGCTAGGATCTTGTTGAGAAATTTTGCATCCATATTCATCAGGGATATTGGCCTGTAGTTCTCGTTTTTGCTGGGTCTCTGTCTGGATTGGGAATCAAAATAATGCTGGCTTCATAGAAAGAGTCTGGAAGTTTTCCTTCCCTTTCTATTTTTTGGAAGACCATGAGAAGGATAGGTATTATCTCTGCTTTAAATGTCTGGTAGAATTCCCCAGGGAAGCCGTCTGGTCCTGGACTCTTATTTATTGGGAGATTTTGATAACTGATTCAATATCTTCACTGGTTATGTGTCCGTTCAAGCTTTCTATTTCCTCCAGTTTGAGTTTTGGAAGTGTGTGGGTGCTTAGGAATTTGTCCATTTCTTCCAGTTTGTCCAGTTTGTTGGTATATAATTTTTCAGAGTATTCCATGATATTTGCTTGTATTTCTGAGGGATTGGTTGTAATAATTCCATTTTCATTCATGATTTTATCTATTTGGATCATCTCCCTCTTCTTTTTGAGAAGCCTGGCTAAAATTGAGGTTTATCAATTTTGTTTATTTTTTCAAAAAACCATCTGTTCATTTCATTGATCTTCTCTATAGTTTTTTTTTTAGATTCTATATTGTTTATTTCTGCTCTGATCTTTATTATTTCCCTTCTTCTTCTGGGTTTGGGGTGTCTTTGCTGTTCTGCTTCTATTTCCTTTAGGTGTGCTGTTAGATTTCATATTTGGGATTTTTCTTGTTTCTTGAGTTGACCTGGATTGCAATGTATTTTCCTCTCAGGACTGCCTTTGCTGCATCCCAAAGCATTTGGATTGTTGCATTTTCATTTTCATTTGTTTCCATTTTTTTTTTAATTTCTTCTCTAATTGCCTGGTTGACCCATTCATTCTTTAGTAGGGTGTTCTTTAACCTCCATGCTTTTGGAAGTTTTCCAGACTTTTTCCTGTGGTTTATTTCAAGCTTCATAGCATTGTGGTCTGAAAGTATGCATGGTATGATCTCAATTCGTGTATACTTATGAGGGTTGTTTTGTGACCCAGGATGTGATCTATCTTGGAGAAACTTCATGTGCATGTGAGAGGAAAGTATACTCTTTGGAATAGAGTTCTAAATATATCTTTCAAGTCCATCTGATCCAATGTATCATTCAGGGCCCTTGTTTCTTTATTGATCCTGTGTCTAGATGATCTGTCCATTGCTGTGAGTGGGATTTTAAAGTCCCCTGCAATTACCACATTCTTATCAATAAGGTTGCTTATGTTTATGATTAATTATTTTATATATTTGGGGGCTCCCATATTTGGCGCATAGACATTTACAATTGTTAGCTCTTCCTGATGGATAGACCCTGTAATTATTATATAGTGCCCTTCTTCATCTCTTGTTACAGTCTTTAATTTAAGGTCTAGTTTGTCCAATATAAGTATGGCTACTCCAGCTTTCTTTTGACTTCCAGTAGCATGATAGATAGTTCTCCATCCCCTCACTTTCAATCTGAAGTTGTCCTCAGGTCTAAAATGAGTCTCTTGTAGACAGCAAATAGATGGGTCTTGTTTTTTTTTATCCATTCTGATACCCTATGTCTTTTGGTTGGAACATTTATTCCATTTACATTCAGTGTTATTATAGAAAGATATGTGTTTAGAGTCATTGTGATGTCTGTAGGTTTCATGTTTGTAGTGATGTCTCTGGTACTTTGTGGTCCTTGCAACATTTCATTGAAAGAATCCTCCTTAGGCTATCTTGTAGGGCTGGTTTAGTGGTGATGAATTCCTTCAGTTTTTGTTTGTTTGGGAAAACCTGTATCTCTCCTTCTATTCTGAATGACAGACTTGGTGGATAAAGGATTTTTGCCTGCATATTTATTCTGTTCATCACATTGAAGATTTCCTGCCATTCCTTTCTGGCCTGCCAAGTTTCAGTAGATAGGTCTGTCACTACTCTTATGTGTCTACCTTTGCAAGTTAGAGCCTGTTTATCCCTAGCTGCTTTCAGACTTTTCTCTTTATCCTTGTATTTTGCCAGTTTCACTATGATATGTTGTGCAGAAGATCGATTCAAGTTATGTCTGAAGGGAGTTCTCTGTGCCTCTTGGATTTCAATGCCTTTTTTCTTCCACAGATCAGGGAAGCTATCAGCTATGATTTGTTCAAATATACCTTCAACCCCTCTTTCTCTCTCTTCTTCTTCTGGAATACCTATGATACAGATATTTTTCCATTTGTTTGTATCACTTAGTTCTCTAATTCTCCCATCATACTCCTAAATTTTTTTATTTCTCTTTTTCCCTAATTTTATCTTCTAATTTACCTATTCTGTCCTCTGCCTCTTCAATCCATGCAATGAGTGCCTCCATTTTATTTTGCACCTCATTTATGGCATTTTTTAGCTCCTCATGACTATTTCTTAGTCCCTTCATCTCTGTAGCAATAGATTCTCTACTGTCCTCTATGCTTTTTTCAAGCCCAGCGACTAATTTTATGACTATTATTCTAAATTCTTGTTCCGTTATATTGTTTAAATTGTTTTTGATCTATTCATCAGCTGTCGCTACTCCCTGGAGTTTCTTTTCAGGAGAATTCTTCTGTCTTGTCATTTTGGGTAGTCCCTGTGGTAGCTCCATACTGCAGGGCACTTCCCCTGTGCTGTCCAGAGTAACTTGTGTTGGTGGGCATGGCTGCAGTCAGACCCGATGTGTGCCCACAGCCCACTGCTGGGGCCACAGTCAGACTGCTGTGTACCTTATCTTCCCCTCTCCAAAGGGCAGAACTCGCTCTGGAGTGGTGTGGCATCTGTCTGGGCTACTTGCACACTGCCAGGCCGGTGGTGCTGCTTCAATGGGATCTGGCCAAGGGCGTATTAGCTGGGGTGGATCTGCAAGGTGCACAGGGGTGGGAAAGGTAGGCTTAGCTCACTTTGCCTTTGGTGGTCCCCTGAGGGAGGGGCCCTGCAGCACCAGGAGGGAGGAAGACCCGTTGGAGGGATGGATCCACAAAAGCACAGCTTGGGGTTTGAGCCTTGCAAGCAAGTTCGGTGATGGGAACTGGTTCCCTTTGGAATTTCGGCTGGGGTATGGGAGAGGGAGATGGCCCTTGCCAGCTGAGCTGGGTTCCCCTGCTGAGCTGAGCTCTGTCTTCTGGGGCTCAACAACTCTTCCTCCCAGTGTCCTCTCGCCCTCCCCGCTCTCTGAGAGCAGAGCTGTTGACTTTTAACATTCCAGATGTTAAGTCCACTGGCTGTCAGAAGTCACAGAGTCCGGCCCTTCCACTATGCAAGCCAGATTTCAGGGACTCTGCCTTGCTGGGTGGGCTGCCCCTCTACTGCCCTGGCTCCCTCCCGCCAGTCTGTGTACCATGCACCACCTCTCTGCCCTTCCTACCCTGTTCCATGGGCCTTTTGTCTACATGTGGCTCCAGAAAGTCCATTCTGCTAGTCTTCTGGCAGTTTTCTGGGTTATTTAGGCAGATGTGGGTGGAATCTAAGTGATCCGCAGGACAAGGTGAGCCCAGCTTCCTCCTGTGCCACCATCTTCCCGTCTGAGTACTATTATACATATTTTAAAATCATTTCACTTTCACCATATTTCTGAGATCCTTCCATGTGAACACATACTAATTTTCATTTTCTTTTTAACAATTTAATATTATTCCATTATATAGATACATTGTAATTTACATAAGAAATCCTGGATGAACAAATTGATTCTCCCCAGGTTTTGATACATGTTTCAATGAACAATAATGATGAACATTATTGCTGATATATTTTTACACACTTATTATATTTATGACTTTTTAAAAGTGAACTTGCTGAGATAAAATGTATATGCATTTTATATATGTATATATATATATATATATATATATATATATAATGTATGCTGCATTCTTATAGACAGATTCTTATATATTAGTTTCAGTTGCTGTTATTCTATGGTAGCTTTAGTGAGACCTACTAACATTTTCAGTAAATAGAAATTTGTGAACTGAGAATTAGAACTCCAAAATATAGAAGAGTAGTCGAGCAAAAGAGGATAACTTTTTAGTAATATAAAATGATGCTTTCTGGTCATAACTGTTAAATACAAATGAAAGTTGTTCTGATTTATTCATTAAATAGTTTTAATGTAAGTTACAAATGAGATCCAACTGGATAGATCTTATTTGCTAAACACAAAATATCATAATTTATTAATTCTATTTTTTTATATTTATGGAAGTGATATGGGTATTGTCTTTTGCCCTAAAAGCTATTGTTAAAAAAATACCTAGTAACACTGTTATGGGGTTTTGCAACTAAAAAATAGAGGATTAAAAAATTGTTGTCTTTGGGGCACCTGGGTGGCTCAGTCAGTTAGTTATGCATCCCACTCTTGATTTCGGTTCAGGTAATGTCTCATGGTTTGTGAGATTGAGTCCGAAGTCAGGCTCTGTGCACTGAGCCTGCTTGGGATTCTCTCCCCACCTCTCTCTGCCCCTTCCCCCACCTTTCCCAATAAATAAATAAACTTAAAAAATTGTCTTTCTATTAATAGGCTTAAGACAAATTGTTATGGTTATTTTCATAAAAGCCAAAAGGAAAAAAAAAAAAACCTTTTCAACAATACCCATTTGTGATTAACACACACTTGCAGAATAATATATTATATGATAGTTTCTTTTTTATGTTATTTTTTATTTTTTAAAGTTTACATCCAAATTAGTTAGCATATAGTGCAACAATGATTTCAGGAGTAGATTCCTTAGTGCCCCTTACCCATTTGGCCCATCCCCCCCTCCCATAACCCCTCCAGTAACCCTCAATTTGTTTTCCATATTTATGGGTCTACTCCACTGTGTGTATATATATATATATATATATATATATATATATATATATCACATCTTCTTTATCCATTCATCCATCGATAGACATTTGGGCTCTTTCCATACTTTTGTTATTGTTGATAGTGCTGCTATAAACACGGAAGGGTGCATGTGTCCCTTTGAAACAGCACACCTGTATCCCATGGATAAATGCCTAGTAGTGCAATTGCAGGGTTGTAGAGTAGTTCTATTTTTAGTTTTTTGAGGAACCTCCATACTGTTTTCCAGAATGGCTGCATGAGCTTTCGATAGTGTCTTTCTTACCATGATAAACCACATATGCTTTATTTTGGACTAACATCTTTCTTGATGGGGAAAGCTGAAGTATTTCCACCATGGAAAAGAAAAGGGAAGAAATGACCACTGCATTCCTCACTAATAATATATAGGTTCTCATGGAAAAATGGATATTTCTAGATGTAAGGCAGGGAAATTACAAGACAAACTGGTGCATTTGGGCTATCAAAAGACCAAAAGTTTTAAAGATTAATTTGGGGCACAGATGTCAAATTGAAGGAGTTTCCTTGACAAGTTAGAAATAATTTAAGCATTAGAAAGCATATTATTCTAATTGATTGTAATACACTAAATATATAAAATATGTAAGTACATATTTATGCTCATAAAGAAATAAACTGATTCATCACATCAATAAAAGAAAGGACAAGAACCATATGATCCTCTCAATAGATGCAGAGACAACATTTGAGAAAATACAGCATTGTTTCTTGATAAAAACCCTCAAGGAAGGAGGGATAGAAGTAGCATACCTTGAGATCATAAATTCCATATATGAATGACCCAAAACTAATATTATCCTCAATGGGGAAAAACTGAAAGCTTTCCTCTTAAGGTCAGGAAGAAGACAGGGATGTCCACTCTCACCACTGTTATTCAACATAGTACTGGAAGACTTAGCCTCTGCAGTCAGACAACACAAAGAAATAAAAGGCATCCAAATCGGCCAGGAGGAGGTCAAACTTTCACTCTTCACAGATGACATGATACTTTATATGGAAAATCCAAAAGATTCCACCAAAAAACTGCTAGAATTGATTCATGAATTCATCAAAATTGCAGGATATAAAATCAATGTAAAGACATTGGTTGCATTCCTATACACCAACAGCAAAGCAACAGAAAGAGAAATCAAGGAATCAATCCCAGTTACAGTTGCACAAAAAACCATAAAATACCTAGGAATAAATCTAACCACAGAGGTGAAAAATCTGTATGCTGAAAACTATAGAAAGCTTATGAAAGAATTGAAGAAGACACAAAAAAATGGAAAAAGATTCCATGCTCCTGGATAAGAAGAACAAATATTGTTAAAATGTTGACACTACCCAAAGCAATCTACCTATTACATGCAATCCCTATCAAAATAACAACAGCATTCTTCACAGAGCTAGAACAAATAATCCTAAAATTTGTATGGAACCAGAAAAGACCCCGAATAGCCAAAGCAGTCTTGAAAAAGAAAACGAAAGCAGGAGACATCACAATTTCAGACTTCAAGCTATACTACAAAGCTGTAATCATCAAGACAGTATGGTACTGGGACAAGAACAGACACTCAGATCAATGGAACAGAATAGAGAACCCAGAAGTGGACCCACAAACATATGGCCAACTAATCTTTGACAAAGCAGGAAAGAATATCAAATGGAATAAAGACAGTCTCTTCAGCAAGTGGTGCTGGGACAACTCTACAGTGACATGCAGAAGAATGAACCTGGACCACTTTCCTACACCATACACAAAAATAAACTCAAAGTCGATGAAAGACCTCAATGTAAGACAGGAAGCCATCAAAATCCTCGAGGAGAAAGCAAGCAAAAACCTCTTTGATCTTGGCTGCAGCAACTTCTTATTCAACACGTCTCCAAAGGCAAGGGAAACTAAACAAAAAGGAACTACTGGGACCTTATCAAAATAAAAAGCTTCTGCACAGTGAAGGAAACAATCAGCAAAACTAAAAGGCACCCAACAGAATGGGAGAAGATATTTGCAAATGACATATCAGATAAAGGGTTAGTATCCAAAATCTATAAAGAACTTATCAAACTCACCACCCAAAAAAACAAATAATCCAGTGAAGAAATGGGCAAAAGACATGAATAGACATTTCTCCAAAGAAGACATCCAGATGGCCAATTGACACATGAAAAATGTTCAACATCACTCATCATCAGGGAAATACAAATCAAAACCACAATGTGATACCACCATACACCTGTCAGAATGGCTGACATTAACTCAGGCAACACCCAATGTTAGTGAGGATGCGGAGAAAGAGGATCCCTTTTACATTGTTGGTGGGATTGCAAGCTGGTGTAGCCACTCTGGAAAACAGTTTGGAGGTTCCTCAAAAAACTAAAAATAGAACTTCCCTACAATGTAGCAATTGCACTACTAGGCATTTATCCATGGGATACAGGTGTTCTGTTTCGAAGGGACACATGCACCCCCATGTTTATAGCAGCACTATCAACAATAGCCAACATATGGAAAGATCCCAAATGTCTATCAATGGATGAATGGATAAAGAAGATGTGGTATATATATATATACAATGGAGTATTACTTGGCATTCAAAAAGAATGAAATCTTGCCATTTGCAAGTATGTGGATGGAATTGGAGGGTATTATGCTAAGTGAAATTAGTCAGAGAAAGACAAATATATGACTTCACTCATATGAAGTCTTTATGAGACAAAACAGATGAACATAAGGGAAGGGAAACAAAAATAATATAAAAACAGGGAGGGGGACAAAACAGAAGAGACTCATAAATATGGAGAACAAACTGTGGGTTACTGGAGGGGTTTTGGGTGTGGGGAGGGGCTAAATGGGTAAGGGGCACTAAGGAATCTATTCCTGAAATCATTGTTGCACTGCATGCTAACTAATTTGGGCATAAGATTAAAAAAAAAAAGTAAAAAAAAAAAGGAGAAAGGAAAAAATGAAATAAACTGAAAATAAATGACTCACAAATTCTTATGGAAGAAATGTTAAAAAAAAGAGTTAAGCTTATATCTTACTTAGAAAGGGAGCATTGTAGTTCATCAAAGTTGGTGAGATTAGCCCTATGAGATTAGCTCTAGTCATTTGTAAAGAATATTTATTAATAAATAGGGGGGAAAACAAGATGAATTAAGATAAGTTATATGATTTAGCCCTCAAAACAATTATTATTCAAGTATATATCATTAGTCAGTTAGGCAACATCCTAAATGTTACTAATATCAGAGGTGAAAATGAAACTTTACAATGAAAAGATTTCACTGTCTCCAATGAAATCAATCGATCCAACTTAGCATGATTAGTAGCAGAACAATTTGATAATAAATGGTTGGTCACGAGTTTCAGTGAACTAGCTTCAGTGAACACTACAAAGATAAAAGCAGACAAATCTAGACTTTAGTAGAGTCCACAAAGCAGCTATCTTGGTCTTTTCAAAAATTGAATAATGTAGAAATACTTATATTACATTTGAAGAATCTAAAGAAACTTAAGGGCCAAATGTAATGTGTGATTTTTGAGTGAATAACATCAACAAATTTAAACATGGGCTAATTACTTGCAAATGACTCAATAAAACAAAAAAGGCAAAGTTAGATGGACAGAGGAATAAGTATAGATAGTTTAAACAGATGATGATAATATGTATAGACAGATAGCAATAGATGTTAAAGGAAATGTGAAAAATATTAATTTATGAGTTTATATGATAGTTTTATTATTTTAACCTGCTCTCTATTTTTGGAAACTTTCATAATAAAAAGATGAAAATATAAGTTTTAAAAAATAAGTTAATTCCCCAGATTTAATTGGATAAGAGAATTAAGTATAAAGGATGCAAACTTTGCTGCCAGTTACCAACATTTTGTGACTAATTCAAAAACACCTGTATGGAATGAAAGTTAAATTAGATACAATAAATATTGCCTTATTCATTATCATAATCCCTTTTGTTCTTGATACATAAATGGTTGTCAATAAATAACTGAATTGAATGGAAATAACACAAATACAACTGGCCTTTGGCTTCTATTTGCTCATATTTAATATGCTTGTGTTTTTTTTTAGCATGTTATATTTTTCTCAAAGCTATTAATTGGAGATTTTAGATCAAACTTTATTTTTTTTTAATTTTTTTTTAGATCAAACTTTTACACTTGATAAAAAGTTACTTTGCAATATATTGATGTGAAAATATATTTGAACAAGAGTTAAGTAATACATTAATATTTATAGAATAGGGGGCAGGAAATGACCCAGTGTAACCCCTATGCTCAGCCCCTTATAGGTTAGAAAGCCTTCAAAGTGTGATTTTAATAGCTGTTAATCAGATTTTTGAGAAAAAGTTCTCAACTTGTTTGATAAAGTAAGTGCAACATATTTTTGCCTCTCAAAACTGTAATGTATATTCAAGAAAATGTTCAGTCTAAATGGCCGGCATGCTAGTAGAGTAGACTCAGTTCATAAATTGATCTACTTTGTCATGCCAAGGTTTCTTGGAGGAGATCCAGCTTTTGTGCTGATCTTTGTGGTTTTTAGTAATTTTATTTTATTATGTTAAGAGTCCTTGGCCTCTCTTAAAACATATTTTAATATTGCCTAAGTGAGATTCTGACCCATAATTCAGAAAGGGCTTTTATGATTTTTTAAAATTAAACACATTAATAAGTTTTCTAGAGTCTTTCAGTCTGCATTCAGAAATTCTTTTATTCTTAAATGATTTCGATCTCAATCTATACTTACATATGAAAACTGAAGAGCTTATTACTTTCCTTAATCTTAGTAACTTTCAAGTTTTTGATTTTAGAATCTGTTGGTTTTCTTGTTCTTGTTGTTTTCTTTGCTGTATTGTTTTTATTACACCGTGACTGTACAATAAATGTATCTGCTTTGTATTCATTAAAATTATCCTAATATGTATACTAATGATAAAATCAATTGCCTGCCTTCATTGCTCCTTCACAGCAACCTCTTCTCCTCCATTTCATTCTTCTGATAGCACACACAATTATACTAAGTATATTATTGTAGCTCCTTTTTCTTTTTCTAGCTTAGCTTTAGTTACTACACTTCCATTGTCTTGTAAGACATTTGTGTTGGGCTTTTATTACCCATTGTCAGGCTAGTGAATCATGTGGGAATAACATTTGCCCATGCCCTAATGCAGGTCTCGATTTCCAAATCCCAGGAGGGGCCATGGAGCCAGAGCCAGAATACTTCAGGTATAGCACGATTGAAATAAACATGTCTTCTACATTCCGTAGACAAGTACGCCAGTTATCCACTTCAAACTCTGGTCTTATGTTCAGTTGCTGACATTATCAACACACTATGAAATAATAACATTGTGTGAAAATACTAGTATTTAAAAAGAAAAAAAGACCTTCTTATTTAAAATTTTTTAAATGTTTATTTATTTTCGAAGTAAAGAGAGACAGAGTGTGAGTATGGGAGGGGCAGAGAGAGAGGGAGACACAGAATCCAAAGCAGGCTCCAGGATCTGAGCCGTCAGCACAGAGCTCAACACTGGCGTGAACTCACAAACCGCGAGATCATGACCTGTGCCAAAATCGGAGGCTCAACCGACTGAGCCACCCAGGCACCCTGAGACCTTCTTATTTTAAAAACATCTTTCCAAGCATAAATAAGTAAATTAACCTTATCTGATTTAGGACTCTTAAACATAACTTGTCTATACAGACAAGCCTTGAATCTTACCAAGAAGGAGTTTTACATCTGGATTTGGAGACCGACATGGCATCTGCCCATGGCTGTTTGGTGGCTGGTGTTCAGTAATAACCTTGTTTAAAATTTCCATTAAGATATGACTTTACAAACGCCATCACCTGTAGCTGCATTAAACCTACATATATCAACTTTTAATTCACTCTTTCCAAAATATAAATCAGATCTTCACTAATTTTGAATCAATATCTATATCCTCTCATTTCTAAGCATGTGTTTAGATAGATGTTGATGAACTTCCAACCTCCCTTTGAATCATATTACATATAAGATCTGGATTTTTTTTAATCTAGTTTTTCAAGTAGTGACTCATTAAATTGTATCATTTTTTGCTCCTTTACCCATTTAAGTAATATTTGTTGAACATTTTCAATAACAATATTTTACACTAGTTCCTTTCTTTACTTTTAAACAACTTTTTAATAGTGTAATAATGGGGCACCTGGGTGGCTCAGTTGGTTGAATGTCTGACTTTGGCTTGGGTCGTGATCTCCTGATTTGTGGGCCCGAGCCCTATGTCAGCTCTCTGCTATCAGCACAGAGCCTGCCTTGGATCCTCTGTCCCTCTTTCTCTGCCCCTCCCCTGCACTATCTTTCCCTGTCTCAAAAGTAAATAAACTTTAAAAAAATAGTGTAATGATGTGTTATGAACAGCTGAAGTCTTGGAATGTTAAATGTTGATTTACCCTTACTATCTGCATAAATGTGAGATGTCAAGTTCAGTCTCTGAGCCTTAGTTTTCTATGATATATGGTGTGTGTATGTATGTGGGGGGGGGGGTTGCTCCTACTTCATAAGGTATATTTGAAAAAAAGAAACATCAGAAAAGGTAATAATTAAGATCTCATCTTTTTTGAAACCTTTTGTTCAATTCTTTCTACCTCACTACATTGTCTTCAAAAGTTAACTCGTATTTCTCTTAAATCTTTATCTTTGATCCTGATGCCACTTTCACACTTTGCGCCTAAATTTTTATTTCCATGTATTAATCAGACTCATATTTGTTCAGGAAAAACTGCTTCTGTCCAGTTTCACCTAAGAGATGATGTTTGTACTATTCTTCTAATTATACAAAGCGAGAACTGAGTTACGTTTTATTGTTCCATCATTCATTCCAATACTCTGCTTGGTACAATATAAATTTCTTTTACATATCTCCAAATACTCTTCCTCTCTTTTAATTATATATTTATTTATCTTATTTTGAAGACACATTATAACTCTGTAGAAAAATTTCATGGGTGACTGGGTGTCTTTGTTGGTTAAGTGTCTGACTTTGGCTCAGATCATGATCTCCCAGTTTGTGAGGTTGAGCCCTATTGTCAGCTCAGAGCCCACCTCATCCTCTGTCTCCCTCTCTCTGCCCCTCCCCCACGCATTCAATCTCTCTCTCAAAAATAAATAAACATTAAAAAATAAAATAAAATCACTTTAAAGGCTACTGAGTATTTACGTTTAGGAAAAGTTTTTGTTTGTATAACACTGCTTAGATATTTTAACCTCTTTAGGAATTAAGCCATGACACTCTCATTTTTAATTTTGGTGGCATTTAGAAATAGGAGTATGACTGGAAATGTTTTGGGCCTTGGTTTTGTTAAATGAGAAAAATGACAGTGGTTTTTAATACTGTAGACATAATGAACTTGTCTATATTTCTTCAAAATATTTTTTTTTAAATTTTTTTTTCAACGTTTATTTATTTTTCGGACAGAGAGAGACAGAGCATGAACGGGGGAGGGGTAGAGAGAGAGGGAGACACAGAATCGGAAACAGGCTCCAGGCTCTGAGCCATCAGCCCAGAGCCTGACGCGGGGCTCAAACTCCCGGACCGCGAGATCGTGACCTGGCTGAAGTCGGACGCTCAACCGACTGCGCCACCCAGGCGCCCCTATTTCTTCAAAATATTTTTGTTTCTACCCTGAAACTCTAACAAAACAAAAAGTTTTATTATTGGAAAATGATGATTTGCACTAAAATAGGCTGCACAGAAGTTAATTCATTTAAAATTTTCCTCATGTATTAGCAAGAGAGGGTTAGCCATTATTTCAGAACTTTTATAATTTATGTTTTTAAACAAATTCCTATTGTTCTCAAGTATTCTGTATTTTAGATATCAGTGAGACTATTAATAACTATAGAAAAGTAAACATCATTCTGTATTCCTGAGCATTCATGTTCAGACATTTAAATCAATGGGGCACCTGGATGGTTTTGTCCGTTAAGCGTCCAACTTTGGCTTAGGTCATAATCTCATGGTTTGTGAGTTCAAGCCCCAAGTTGGGCTCTGTGCTGACAGCTCAGAGCCTGGAACCTGCTTCGGATTCTTTGCCTCCCTCTCTCTCTCTGCCCCTCCCCCACTCAGGCTCTGTCTCTCAAAATAAATAAACTTAAAAATTAAAATCAAGATAATTTATTTAAAAGTAACTTAGAATGGACTTTATTGTTATTCTCTAAGTAAGTTATTTTAAGAAAGACATTGGTTTTAAAGTGGTTGAAAAATTGTTTTGAGCCATTAGCTTCTTTTTCTTGGTAACGTCACCTTTGAACAAATCCATTATACCTCACAACCTCAGTCAGTATCTATAATCTATGTAGAAATTACCACGTTAGATGAACCAGTTTCTCCTACTATTAGATGTAGTGAATTAAGAGAATCATTTCGATTTCTTTAGAAAATGATTCTTTTTTTTTTCTTTTTAATACAAAATATACTAGTATTAAATTACGGCTTTGACCAAGTCACCTCTATCAAAATGTCTTTTTGGGACAATGTGACCTTTAATTTTGAGACTTTTACATCCAGGATAATTTTGAAATAGTTTCTTCCTTTTAAAAATTAGTTGTATACAAGGGTGCCTGGGCAGCTCAGTTCAACATCTGATTTTGGCTCACGTCATGATCCTGCAGTTCATGGGTTTGAGCCCAGTGTTGGACTCTGTGCTGACAGCTCAGAGCTTGGAGCCAGTTTCGGATTCTCTGTCTCCCTCTATCTCTGTGACCCTCCCCTGCTCATGCTCTATCTATCTCAAAAATAAATAAGATTAAATTTTTTAAAATTAATTGTATACAAAAACACCAAAGAAAGCAATGTCTTGGATATTGTGATATTGAAAATTAATTTTCTTAATACTCCAAATTTTCTTATAATATAGGAAAATATATGCTTAACTTAGGCAAATTTTTCAGAAGTCTATATTTTTGAGACATGCAGAAGATTATAAACCATTCAATCAGTAAGTTTTATTTTACTAAAATCTCAACATTTATTCCTGTTTTTAGAGAACAGAATTTTAAACAGTATCAGTTATTTAGTTTTTCAAAATCTTTGAAGATCTATTCTGTAGCTTTAAGATGAGAGTCTTTAAACATCAAAATAATGTTCTAAAGTTATTTTCAAAATTATATGAGATATAAAAATCTAAAAAGATTGTGATGAATATTGGTATACCTGCAGATATAAAAGTCTCTATCTAATCATATTACATTTGTTATCATGATGATATAGAATACAGATCATTTTCAGTCGCTTTTTAGATTTAGTCTATTCAGATGGTTGTTCCTTGTTTTTTTTTTTAATTTTTTTTAACGTTTATTTATTTTTGAGACAGAGAGAGACAGAACATGAACGGAGGAGGGTCAGAGAGAGAGGGAGACACAGAATCTGAAATAGGCTCCAGGCTCTGAGCTGTCAGCACAGAGCCCAACGCAGGGCTTGAACTCAGGAACTGCAAGATCACGATCTGAGCCGAAGTCGGACGCTTAACCGACTGAGCCACCCAGGCACCCCGTTGTTCCTTGTTTTTTATTGTTTCTTGTATTTTAAGTAATATAACTTAGCCTCTGGAGAAAAAAATTAAAAAAAGTAGAGGAAGGAAATAGGAAAGAGAAAAAAGAGATAGCTGGGAGAATAGAGAAGAGAAAAATAATTAAAAGATAGTGAAGAAGGAAAAGAAAATTTGGTTTTTTATGTATGCATTTTGTCACTTCAAAAATTTAAATATATGTCTTAATTTTGAATCAGTTATATAATATTTATGTGTATGTGTACACAGATTACCAAACATATTTTTTATTGGCCTGGATTTAAATGTCTGAATTTAAAAATTATAGCTGGTTAAAATGAGTAAGTTTTCTGTTATTTATTCAAGTTTTTACAACTAATTATTAGAAACAGGGGATTTATGGAGTGTTCATGGTATTGGATTGTCTCTTCATATTAAGTTTAGTGGCTTCCTATATAGTGATATAGAATCAAACCAAAACTCCATTTGTAGACATCTAACCTCAGTAAATATTATGAAGTTGGCCATTAATTTTCTACTAACAATATACTGCCAAACAGTGTAAATTTATTTTATTTTATTTTTTACTGTTTATATTTTTATTTTTGAGAGAGAGTCAGAGCACGAGTGAGGGAGAGACAGAGAGAGAAGTAGACACAGAATCCAAAGCATTCTCCAGGCTCTGAGCTGTCCCACAGAGCCCAGTGCAGGGCTCAAACCCACGAACCACAGGATCGTGACCTGAACCGAAGTCAGATGCTTAACCGACTGAGCCATCCGACTCTGCCCCTGTAAATTTTTAATATTTGAAATTTTTATGATTTTTAGAGATGATAATTCAAGAGTTCTTTAATAAAATATTAAATGATACTATGCTTAATATGGAAAATAATCTTCGCATCACTACAACCAACTGCAATTCACCCACCTTGGTTAGATGGTTCTTATTGATGATGTATGCTGTCATTCAGTTAGATCCTTCTTCACAGCTTGAAGGGCATGAAGTCTACTGACTGTTATATACATTATTCTCTTACACTACCGTCTTACTAGTCATAAAGTAAACTGGGAAAGTTGTGCATTTAAATAAAAATCATACGTGGAATGGGACACCTGGTGGCTCAGCTGGTTAAGTGTCCAACTCTTGATTTTAGTCTGCATCTGACTTGTGCTGACAGTGCGGAGCCTGCTTGGGATTCTCTCTCTCAAAAAATCATATGTGGAATCCTTTTTTTGTTTTAAATTTTACATTATTGTTTAGTATTTCAGTCTGGAAGGATTATATAAATTTAATAAAATTTCCCAATTTTAATATTATTTATGTTATTTTCTCAGAAACTTTAAGATCGTATGGAATTTTGTGAATTTATATTTACCTCCATGAAGAAAATTCATGTGTTTCTCTTTCTAATTTAAAAATAGTTTAAAAAGCCCTCTTTGACCTATTCATATTTTATTTAACACAGTCTCCCTGATTCCAAGAATACTTTGAAACTGAATAATACTATCTGAATCTTGACAATCATGACAGAGATGTCTGGACATCCCAGTACAGACTAAGTGATTCCTTACTTTACTTGTGGCAAATAAAACTAAACATTTAATCCTAGAGAATATTGTTGTTTTAGCTGTAAGCATTGAAAACTTGGCAAATTTTTAATTAATTCTAAAGATACGCTTTGCCAATTTGCTTTGATACTTTGGCAGTAGGCCATCATTTTTATCTCGGTTTTTATGTGGACAAAGTACTGAAGGCTATCTCTTTGCAGAATATGTTATTATTGATTTCAGAGCAACATAAAGAAAAAACTAAAATGCAATATCAGTCCTTTATAATATGAGATGTAAGAAGTTGTAGTCTCAGATAATATGAGATAATTGTTGAACCCATAATTAAGACACTTGTATATGATTTAATAGACATTTTTGGCAGTAAATGCATTGTTACTATTTTTTGTGTATAAGACACTGAAATGTCTTACATGGTTTTTAATGTATACTAAGGAGTGTATATATTTGTATGGTTGAATAGATAAAATGAGATAATGAATTAATGCATTGAGCACAGTATTGGGCACATGGAAGATAATTGACGAATATTAGCTAACATCAGTCTCATTAGTTAGAATACTTGATCTTTCCCTGAATGAAATCTTGATTAGATTAAGCATTATTTCCTGTTATGTGGTTTTGCTAAATATTCAGGGGAAATGTGTCTACAGTTTTGTTTTGTTTTTTTCTCCTGGTTTTGGTTATTTCTTAACCATCCACTGGCTCTTTTTTTTCCCTGTTTATTCACTTTCTAAAATTTCTGGATTCAAACCTGGAGTTTTCCACTCCTGGCTATTAGTCTCAATCAAACTTTATGTCTTATTTAATCAAGGGAATCTAAAACTGTAATGTAATTTGACTTTATGTCCTAAGACTTCCTTCTAATTTTAAAATAACAACACATACTTGTTCACTGTTGAAAATCACTATCTTAAGATCAGGACAGCAGGAGCAGGACTTCTAATCTGAGTCTTTGTTTAATGTAGCAATTTAGAACACTGCACTTCTTAACGGGAGAAGTTACATACCAGCTAATCTGTGTTGCTCGAAACTGTTGTCAGGTAGGAGACTGTAAAATTGTTAAGCCACCAAAGTAATTAGCCACTGCATTAGGTCTTACCAGGCTGTGGTGCATAGAAGATTAAAAAGCATTTGTCAACAGACTGGAGTCTGCAGCTGAACAAAATTCACTCTGTCTCTTAAAAGATTAGGATGGGGAACATTTCTCTGGGGTGAATGCTTCTGAAAAATAATTCGCATTCACAGTCCTTCCAAAGTCCAGGGAGCCTGATTTCTCACAGCAGTCTTTTGAGTGGCAGTACTTGAACTTCCCATTCCAATACTAATGATTAATGTATAAGAGTTGTGCAGTTTAATATCATTTTTTTTCTCCCTGAAGCTTCTTGGATCCTGATTTCAGTAACTGATTTAACATATAAATTGGCCCAAACTTGGCAAAAATCAAGAATATTTAACAGGGCACAGATGGTACAGCAGAAAGCAATATCCAGAGATTTGGTGACTTGAGTGCTCTCTAACCCTCCAGCAGCTGCTTTAGCTCAAGTGTGAATAAAGACCTTTTAAGAATCAATGAAAATGTCTCATGTTGTGCCTAAGTATTGCCCACACAACCAAATTGACACCAAAAACAGAAACAACCATATGGTTTTAAGTGTATTAGGGAAAAGTAGGCCGCAGCTTGATACTTAAGATTAAGTATGTTAAGGTATTACTGCCGATTGCTTGCACATTGCATATTTCTAAGAAATACATACTCAGCTCTGACACATTAGGCTATCTTTTAGTTTTCTGCTTTAAATATAGAAGAAAGTAAAACAGATAAGCATTGCCCAGGACCAGGGGTTAATACAGAAGATGTTGCAGGGGTTCCTTTAAGAACTGAAACAAAATAACAATCAATATATTTTTAATAAATGTGGGTCCTGATACCACATGAACTGAACACTTAATTATCTTTCAGTGGTAGAGGTGTTCTGTATGGTTTCTTCAAGTTGCAGGAAATGATGCCTGTACACACTGATTACACTTAACATGTGAACTTTGATACCTCTTTATGTCGCAGAAGATCTCCAGCAACAGCTCTCATTTTCAGCTGGTAATATTAAATAAATGGGTCATATTTCTCGAAACATGCATTAAAATTCAAAAGGCTATGTTTCTAGCCCAGATAATAAAGTATATTTTATTTAAGCCAGAATTGTATATTTTTTCTAGGACGTTTTATTAATCACAGAGAGTGAATATATGGAAAGAACTTGCTAAAGTAGTAGAAAATTAAAGAAGCATTATTTGTGGTGCCTGGGTGGCTCAATCTGTTGAGTGTCTGATTCTTGATTTCAGATTAGGTCATGATCCCAGGGTCATGGATTCGAGCCCTGCATTGGGCTCTGTGCTGAGCCTCAAGCCTGCTTGGGATTCTCTCTCTCTCTCTTTTTCTCTCTCTCTCTCTCTTTCTCTTCCTCTGTCCCTCTCCCCTGCTTGCATGCTCTCTGTCTCCGTAAAACAACAACAAGAACCCCAGAAAAAAAAACCACAAGCATTATTAAAATGAGTAAAAAAAAAAGAATGGATGTGAACCTAATATGTACAGAAAATTATTGATTTATACCACATACTAAAATATTCCATTAAAAGAATAAATTTACCATGTGTTTGTTTTTTTAAGTTTATTTTGAAAGATAGAGAAGAGAGAGCATGAGGGGAGGAAGAGCAGAGAGAGAGGAAAAGAGAGAATCCCAAGCAGGTTTTGTGATGTCAGCACAGAGGGCAATGCAGGGCTCCATCTCATGAACCATGAGATTATGATCTGAGCCAAAAACAAGAGTTGGAGGTTTAACTGATCCACACAGGTGCCTCCAAAATTAAGTGTTTTAAATTACCTAGTTGCCGCCATAATTGTATGTATGTAATGATTTATCACAATTGTGTATTTAAAATGATTTAATATTTGGATCTATTTAAGAAAAAATAATTGCTTATAATTTCTCCTGGTTCCTAATTGGATTATTCTATAAAGTAAAATAGGAACATACTTTAAATGACTATTTGCTGTTCCAAATACAATTTTATGTTTTTTTAGTTGAATGCCCTTTTTGAATATCATAGTGAAACAGTAGTATGAGTCTTATCTTCAAGCAAAATAGTGTAAGATTTAGGGGGGCCTAGGTGGCTCAGTTGGTTAAGTGTCCAACTTCAACACAGGTCACAGTTGGTGGGATCCGGGTGAGAGCCAGCATCGGGCTCTGTACTCACAGCTCAGAGCATGGAACCTGCTTTGGATTCTATGCCTCTCTCTCTCTCTCTCTCTCTCTCCCTCTGCCCCTCCTCCACTCATGCTCTCTCTGTCTCTCGAAAATAAATAAACGTTAAAAAATTAAAATAGTGTAAGATTTAGGTTAGGATAAAACTGCTGAAAATTGAAAGTAGGTAAAAGATACTGATGACAAATTTGTTGGTGTTTATTTGGGGCCTTTAACAGAATCTTATTTATAAATACCTAAAAAAAGATGTGATGAAGTATTTGGGGCTATAGTGAATGAGAGAATAGAGGAGAAAAATAGGAAATCTCAATCTTAAATTTTCATTGGAAATTAACCAAGTAAATTAATCAGTGGTTATTTAGGAGAACAAAGAGCAGAGATAATAGAATTAAGAGCCGAGAATAAAATAGGCTGCTATCTAAGATGCTGCTTCATTTATGTGACTAAAAATTTTACAATAGAGGTGATAAAATCTGTAGTCAGCTTCTACAAGGGAACAATTGCAACCTTTCCTTTACTTTTTAGACCCAATTCTGTAATCAGACGCAAAGCACACTGATTAAAGTAGGGGCTGGGTTCTTTGAGGAGGAACATTGCAATGGCCTTCAATCCTTCCTCAGAGGAGAGCACTGGGGAAAGAGAAATACCAGATATTTTGCCTGATAAATGCAATCTCATTAAGCATTGATAAAAGATGTCCTGAATTGCTGTTAATGCATCATTGTTAGAAGGTAGCTTACAGGATAAAATAGTATATTGAGTTCTGGCACAAAGATCTCACATTGAATACAATTAGTGCTTATTTACTTGGTGTTTTAATGCATATTTAGAATGGACACATGTAGCTGGTGGAATAGTTCTCACAGGAGTTTCCTAACCTGAGATATAGAAAGGTGATGTTAGAAAAAGCCAGGTTGAAGTCCCCCCAAATACCCCATGTATCCTTACCTAGTTAGTAATACTTTATCCTGGAAAAAATTGTTGAAATTTTGAATGCAGCCCATAACTTTACAAGATGCAGAAGTTTGTGATCCCCATTATATTCCCTTTAGTTCACTTGCTTACCTTCCCTTCTTGAAAAGCAGTAAACATAGTCAAGTGGTATTTCCAGATACTCATATGTTATCTATACTGGGAGAGTTTATAGAAATTCTCCATTGGTATCATTCTTCCAGGTGATCAGAGTTATTTGATTTCAATTTAATTTGATTATATTTCTTCTATCTTGACAAATTAGTAATCTGTACTCACCAGAGTTGATAAGTAATACAAGTAAGGTTTTGCTTTTCCTGCTTGAAGTGTCTTTGCCAACAGCAGTGTCTAAAGTCTTATAGAAAATTACATTTACTGACATAGAAGGTCACATAATATTGTCTCAGATCAATGTGCTTATTTAATGGCAAAAGTAGTGCTACAATTGGCACATGGCTGTGGATGACTCTTCCTACCATATAACACATCGCTAGAAGTGACAGTACTAAAAAATGGTAGAATGACTTCTAGAAGGCTTAGCTGAATTGCCACCTCAGGGAAAACACCTTGAGAGATTAAGACTTTCTTGTAGTAAATACAATTAGTCAAGTGCAGATATATGATGTTTTAACTTCAGCAGGTATATTGGGGGAAAAAATGGAAGTAGGATTGTCTTCCACCTCACTCACATTGATTTTCTCCATAAATATGCTTTCCATTCTTGGTACTCTAAGTCCTAATGGATTAGATGTCCTATTTTCTAGGCAGAACCCTTCCCCCAAGGAATACAGTAAAGATTGCCCGAATCTGAAGTAATGACTTTTTTCTGGTCACTTTGGGTATTATAATCTAGCATATTAAAAAAAGAAAAATGAGTTATAATGCTGGCAGGGGTAATACATTTATATTATTATTAGGAGCTAGATATGGAGTTACACAAAAAAGTCCTACAAGCATGTCTAGATCTCAGGTTTCACTGGGAAATCTCTTGGTGTTTTCATGATCTATGATACTCTTGAATGTGTATTTTATGGAACCATTTCCCAATAAAGAGCAAGAAAAAACATGTATTAAACCCTTCTGGAATGAAGGATGTGGATTGCTCTATCAGGAAATACACTAGACTAGCTGAAGAAATAACCAAAAATGAAGGGATCCTAGAAAGAGTTGTAGAGAGGGGACATAACGAAAATCAGTCAAAGCAATGCAATCATTAATGGACTCAGGAACAGTTGTAGCAGCACAGTGAAAAACCAGTCACAGAGACTTATAATGGAGCACAAATTATCTCAACAGTAAGGGATCTTTTATTTAGATGTTTATTGTACTGTGACTCACATTGTCTCTGCTTTAAATCTGATTTTTGCTCGACTCTGGTGTCGAGAGTTCCATGTAGCAAAAATAAATAAAATAAAATAAAATAAAATAAAATAAAATAATGGCCAATTTTACTATAAATAGTGAAGCATATATCATAACTAAATTATTTGAAAACTATTATAAATGTAATTCTACATTATTTAGTGGAATTAATTCAAGAAATGTAAGGTTGCGGATGCCTGACTGACTCAGTTAGAAAAGCATGCAACTCTTGCTCTCAGGATTGTGAGTTTGAGCCCCACAAGGGATAGAGATTACTTAAATAACTAAAACTTAAAAAAAAGAAATGTAACATTGGATTGATAATAGATAATATCAGGTAAAAACATTGAGTTGTAAAATTCATAGAAAGTAAATAGATACTTTTCTTAATATTTCAAAAATAATTAAGTGAAAAGACATGCACCCTAAGAGAGAAAGGTGTAAAGAGAAATAAACTGACAGTTCACAAAAAAGAAATAAGAATAGATGTCATACACATGAAAATATTGTTTGCTTCACACATATTTAAGGGTACTAAAAACTGGATTATTTTTATTACCAATGAAATTGGCAAACATTAAAATGATTAATAATAAGTTTTTCAAGATTATGGAGAAACAGTTCTCACATACTATTGATATTTTTATAAATTGTTGCAATTTTTAAAGGCTATTGCCAATGTGTTATATAACAAATTCACATTACTTTTGATTAAGCAGTTCCATTTGTAGGGATTTATCTAGTATAACCACAGGTTGTAGAAGACACAATAAGGTGTATAAAGAACTGCTTACTGCTGTAAAAAAAATTAGCAGAACATAAATGTCCACTGAGAGAATATAGCATCAATATGAAATCTCATGTCTATATGATAGGATTATTGTTATGTTAGAGTATGAGATCAAGTAATATGACCTCACAGAGTATAAGACTTGCAGTATAAAGTTTCTTGATAAAATGTACCCATGTATATGTACAATGCTTTTAGTAAAACACTAGACATAGTAAATAGTGATTATCTCTGGGGACTGTGGAAGAATTTTGCTTACCAGGAGAGGTCTATTTTCACTACATAGCCTTTGATCCATTTGAACTTAATGTATATTTATTATATTAGTATATATTTATATTGACCCTGTAACATAAATTTTAGTTTTTCATTGAAAAACAACTTAAGCCCTTTATAATTACATTTATAGGCTAAAGGAAAAAGTTACCCATAAGCTTAAGACATATATTTAAAGTAATTAAACTATTAGGTGTAGAAGAGGATACATTCAAGATAAATACCCCACATTTGTCATGGACTTTTGTGCAGACATTCATTCATATGAGCAGTAACAGTTTAACAAGACAAAGACAGTTTTCTTCACTTCAAGGAGTACTTCCTCACTGTTTGACATAAGGCTGGTCTTCTGGGTAGATGAGGTAGACAAGATAACCTCCAGGTTTACTTTCTGCCCTTAGTTTCTAAAATGGTCTAGTTTCTAAGAAACTTAATTTCATTGATCAGTAAGTCACAAATAAAATATCCTAAGGAACTGTCAAATGTATTTCCTTTAAGAGAGACTATTTTATTAACTACATTTTCAAATTATATTTCCATTTTTAATTGAATTAGAAAATCAACCCACAGGATGGTCTAAAGGGAGTACTTTCAAATCAATAATAATGTATATTTTATATGTTCTGTTCTAATATTGGGGCTTCCTTACAATAAAGTTGAGGCATCTGTAGCTACCTTTTTTTTGTATTTCCCAATTAGTATCTAGAGAATCATTCCTGTTCACATCTTGAAGGTCAACAGTACCAATTTATTCACCCTGATATTAGAAGTGTGAATGTAATGATTATTTACTTTTCGACTGAAAATGTATAAACAACTACTCAAATTTACATTACTGCACCACAGGACCCCACTTCAGCACAAAGCCTCTGCATCAATGAAGTCTGAATCCAAAACTGAAGACCCATTCAAAAGGAGAAATACAGGCCAGTATCCCTGATGAAATTGAATACAAAAATTCTCAACAGGATACTACCAAATTGAACCCAAAGTACACTAAAAGAATTATTCACCACAATCAAGTAGGACTTATTTCTGGGCTGTGAGGCTGGTTCAATGTTCCAAATCAGTCAACATGATACACCACATTAATAGGAAAGGATAAGAGCAATATGATCGTCTCAAGAGATGCAGAAAATGCTTTTGGCAAAATACAGCATCCATTCTTGATAAAAACCATCAGGAATAGAAGGAACATACCTCAACATACTACAGGGATGTATGAAACACCCACAGCTAATATCATCCTCAATGGGGAAAACTGAGAGCTTTTTCTGTACAGTTAGGAACAAGACTGGGATGTCCATTGTCACCATTTTTATATATCATAGTACTGGAAGTTCCAGCCTCAGAAATCCAAGAACAATAAGAAATAAATGGCATCCCAATTGGTAAACAAGAAGGCAAACTTTCTCTATTCACAGATGACATGATACTCTATGTAGAAAACCTGAAAGTCTCTACCCCAAAATTGCTAGAACTGATACAGAAATTCAGCAAAGTCATAGAACATAATATCAATGTGTAGAAATCTGCTGTGTTTTGATACAGCAATAATTAAGCAGCAGAAAGAGAAATCAAAGAATGGATCCTATTTACAACTGCACCAAAACCACAAGATACCTGGGAATAAACCTAACCAAAGACATAAAATATCTATACTTTGAAAACAATAGAAATCTTTGAAAGATATTGAAGATGACACAAAGAAATGGACAATCCTTTCATGCTCATGGGTTGAAAGAACAAATATTGTTAAAATGTCTACACTATGCAAAGTAATTTACATGTTTTTTTTTAACATTTATTTATTTTTGAGACAGAGAGAGACAGAGCATGAATGGGGGAGGGGCAGAGAGAGAGGGAGACACAGAATCGGAAGCAGGCTCCAGGCTCTGAGCCATCAGCCCAGAGCCCGATGCGGGGCTCGAACTCACGGTCCGTGAGATTGTGACCTGAACTGAAGTCGGACGCTCAACCGACTGAGCCACCCAGGCGCCCCAAAAGTAATTTACATGTTTAATGCAATCCCTATCAAAATACCACAAGCATTTTTCACAGAGCTAGAACAAACCTAAAATATTTATGGACCATAAAACCCTGAATAGCCAAAGCAGTCTAGCAAAAGCAAAGTAAACCTGGAGTTATCACAATTCCAACCCTCAAGCTATATTACAAAGGTATTGTCATCAAGACAGTATGGTGCTGGCACAAAAACAGACACACAGATCAGTGGAACAGAATAGAAAACCTGGAAAAGGACTCACAATTAAATGGCCAACTAATATCTAACAAAGCAGGGAAGTATCCAGTGGAAAAAATACTGTCTCTTCAACAAATGGTGTTGGGAAAAATGGACAGCAACATGGAGAAGAATGAAACTGGACCACTTTCTTATACCATACACAAAAATAAATTAAAATGGATCCAGCAATTGCACTAATAGGTATTTATCCAAAGGATACAAAAATACTTATTGAAAGGGGCACGTGCACCCCAATGTTTATAGAAGTACTATCAACAATAGCCAAATTATGGAAAGGGCCCAAACATCCATCAACTAGTGAATGGATAAAGTAGATGAGATATATATATGTATGTATGTATGTATGTATGTATTTACACATATAATGGAATGTTACTCAGTGATCAAAAAAAAATGAAAATTTGCCATTTGCAACAACATAGATGGAACTAGAATGTATTATGAAAAGTGATATAAGTCACTGAGAAAAAGATAAATGCCATATGATTTTACTCACATGTGGAATTTAAGAAACAAAACAGATGAACATGGGGAAGGGAAGGCAAAATAAGGTAAAAACAGAGGGAGACAAAGTATAAGAGACTCTTAAACACAGAGAACAAACTGAGGGTTGCTGGAGGGGTGTTAGGTGGGGGGATGGGCTAAATGGGTGGTGGGCATTAAAGAGGGCACTTGTTAGGATGAGCACTGAGTGTTATATGTAAGTGATGAGTCACTAAACTTTACTCCTGAAATCATTATTACACTATACGTTAACTAACTTGGATTAAAAAAAAAAAAAGACCTAAATGTGAGACAAGAAACCATCAAAATCCTAGAGGAGAAAACAGGCAGCAACCTCTTTGACCTCAGCTGTGGCAACTTCTTATTACACATGTTTCTGGAGGCAAGAAAAACAAAAGCAAAAATGAACTATTGGGACTTTAACAAAATAAAAAGTTTCTGCACAGGAAAGGAAACCATCGACAAAATTAAAAGGCAGCCTACAGAATGAGAGAAGATATTTGCAAATGACATATCTGATATGGGGTTAGTATCCAAAATCTATAAAGAACTTTTGAAACTTAACATCCAAAAAATAAATAATCCAGTTAAGAAATGGGCAAAAGACATGAATAAACATTTTTCCAAAGAAGACATCCAGATGGTCAACAGACACATGAAAAGATGCTCAACATCACTCATCATCAGGGAAATACAAATCAAAACCACAATGATATATTGTAAGAATATACATTCCATAAGAATGGCTTAATTTAGGAGGGGGCCTGGGTGGTTCAGTCGGTTAAACGTCTGACTTCAGTTCAGGTCATGATCTCACAGTCTGTGAGTTCAAGCCCCATGTCAGGCTCTGTGTGGACAGCTCAGAGCCTGAAGCCTGCTTCAGATTCTGTGTCTCCCTCTCTCTCTGCCTCTCCCCTGCCTGCACTCTCTGTCTTTCAAAAATAAAAAATAAAAATAAATAAAGAATGGCTAAATTTAAAAACACAGGAAACAATAGACATTGGTGAGGACCTAGAGAAAGAGGAATACTTTTACACAGTTAGTGGGAATGCAAACTGGTCTGAAACTGCTCTGAAAACAGTATGGAGTTTCTTCAAAAAGTTAAAAATAGGTCTACCCTATGACCCAGCAATTGCACTAATAGGTATTTACCCCAAGGATATGAAAATGCTGATTCAAAGCAGTGCATGCACATTGATGTGTATAGTGGCATTATCTACAAATTATGGAAAGAGTCCAAATGTCCATTGACTGATGAATAGATAAAAGAAAAAGTAGTATATATATTCAATGCAATATTACTCAGCCATAAAAAAGAATTAAACCCTGCCATTTGCAATGATGTAGTTGGAGCTCAAGTGTATTATGCCAAGTAAACTACGTCAGTCAGAAAAGACAAATATCATATGATTTCACTCATATGTGGAATTCAAGAAAGAAAACAGATGAACATAGGGGAACAGGAAAACAAAAAGAGAGGGAAGTAAACCATAATAGACTCTTAAGTATAGAGAACAAAGTGAGAGTTACTGGAGGGAAGATGGTGAGGGATGAGCTAAATGGGTGATGAGTATTAAGAAGGACACTTATTGTGATGAGCACTGTATGCTACATGTAAGTGATGAATCACTAAATTCTACTCCTGAAACCAATATTACTATATTGTAACTAACTAGAATTTAAGTAAAATTTTGAAATGTGAAAAAAAATGACACCTGCAGATTAAAAGTGAGGCGATGGAGATATATTTACTAAGCAAATGGATGTTAAAAAAAAAAAAGCCAGACAAGCAGTGCTTATTCTGGACAAAATATATTTTATTTTATTTATTTTATTTTATTTTATTTTATTTTATTTTATTTTATTTCATGACTAACTTCTTAATGTATATTTATTTTCGAGAGAGAGAGATGGGAAGAGAGAGAAGCAGAGAGAGGGAGACACAGAATCCGAAGCAGGCTCCAGGCTCTGAGTTGTCAGCACAGAGCCCAATAAGGGTTTCAAACCCAGAAACCATGAGACCATGACTTGAGCCAAAGTTGGATGCTTAACCAACTGAGCCATCCAGGCAATCCTGGACAAAATAGATTTTAAAGCAAAAACTGAAACAAGAAATAAAGTAGGACAGTAATAATAAAGGAGATAATCCAAAAAGAACTTATAACAATTGTAAATATTTATGAGCCAACATTGAAGCACAAAAATACATAAAACAGTTAATGCAAAAAAATAAAGGAATTAATCTATTATAACAGAAGGGGATTTTAAATCCCAGCTTGCATTGACTGATAGATCATCTAAACAGAAAATCAAGACGGAAACAGTGTCTTTGAATGACACACTGGAAAAAATGGATTTAATAAATATATTCAGAACTTTCCATCCTAAAACAGCATAGTACACATTCTTTTCAAGTGCCATGGAACATTATTCATGAGAATGGATCTCATATTATACTCATAAAACAAGCCTCAATAAATTCAAGATCAGAGATATACCATGCATCTTTTCTGACCACAACACTGTGGAACTAGACGTTAAATACAAGAAAAAATATGGAAAGTCCACAAATTCATGGAGGTTAAATAATATGATACTAAGTAAAGAATGGGTCATCGAGGAAATGAAATTAAAAAATTAAAGGTGTATGGAAAAAAATGAAAATGAAAACACGTTGGGCCAAAATCTTTGGAGTGTAGCAAAAACAGTTCTAAGAAGGAAGTTCATAACAACACAGGCCTTCCTTAAGATGCAAGAAACATTTCAAATAAATAACCTAATTTTACATCTAAAGGAGCTAGAAAAATAACAACAAAACATAAAGCCAGCAGAAGGAAGGAAATATTAAGATTAGAGCAAAAAAACCAAGATGGGAAATAAAAAAAACAATATAACAGACTAATAAAACTAGGAGTTAGTTCTTTGAAAACATAAAAAAAATTATAAAATTCTATATACAGTTACCAGAAAAAAAGAGAAAAGATAAATTAGAGCAAGGCAAAATAACAAGAACACCACAGAAATACAATTATAAGAGAATATTATGAAAAACTATATGCCAAAAAACTAGACAACCTAGAAGTGGTCAAGTTCCCAGAAACATATAAACTACCAAAACTGAAACAGGAAGAAATAGAAAACTTGAATAGCCTAAAACCAGGTTAATAAAAAAAAAATGAATCAGTAATCCAAAACTTCCAACAAACAAAAGTCTAGGACCAGATGGTTTCACAGGTGAATTCTACCAAACATCTGAAGAAGAGTTAATACCTATTCTCAAACTATTCCAAATTCTTGGGGCATCTGGGTGGCTCAGTTAAGTGGCTGACTCTTGATTTCAGCTTAGGTCATGACCTCACAGTTTGTGAGTTTGAGCCCTGCATTGGATGCTGCTCTGAGAGCTTGAAGCCTGCTTGGGATTCTCTCTCTCTGTTCCTTCCCCACTTGTGCTCTCTCTCTCTCTCTCTCTCTCTCTCTCTCTCTCTCTCTCTGGGTCTCTCTCTCTCTCTCTAAAAATACATAAAATTAAAAAAAATTCCAAAAAATAAGAGAGGAAGGAAAAATTCCAAACTCATTCTATGAGGCCAGAATTACCCTGATACCAAACCCAGTTAAAGATATCACAAAATAGAGAGAAGCACAGGCCACTATCCTTGATAAACACAGATGCAACATTCTTCAACAAAATACTAGCTAACCAAATCCAACAGCACTTTAAAAAATTATTATCATGTCAAGTGGGATTTATTACTGTGTTGCAAGAGTGGTTCAGTATTCAAAAGCAATCAACGTGATACATCTCATCACTAAGAGAAAAATAAGAAATATATGATAATTTCAATAGACTCAGAAAAACATTTGAGAAAGTACAACATCCATTTGTGATAAAAACTCTCAACAAGGTAGGTTTAGAGTGAATGTATCTCAACTTAATGAAGGCCACATATAAAAAAAAACACAATGAACATCTTTCTTTTTAAAAACAAAATTTAATGGTTTTATTTATTTTTGAGACAGAGAGGTCAGAGCATAAGCAGGGGAGGGGCAGAGAGAGAGGGAGGCACAGAATCTGAAGCAGGCTCCATGCTCTGAGCTTTCAGCACAGAGCCCGTTGCGGGGCTCGAACTCACAGACTATGAGATCATGACCTGAGCTAAAGTTGGACGCTTAACCAACTGAGTCACCCAGGTGCCCTGAACATCTTTCTTAACGTGGAAAACTTGAGAGCTTTTCAACTAAGGTCAAGAACAAGACAAGGATGTCTACTCTTACCACTTTCATTCAACATAGTACTGCAAGTCCTAATCATAGCAATGAGACAACAAAAAGAAATTAAAGTCATCCAAATTGGCAAGGAAGAAGTAAAAGCTTCACAAATTGCAAATGACATGATACTTTATATAGAAAACCCAAAACTCCACCCAAAAATCTGCTCACAGTGATAAAGGTATTAAATAAAGTCACAGGATACAAAATCAATGTACAGAAATCCATTGCATTTCTATATGCCAATAATGAAGCAATATGATGAAATATTAAGAAAATAACCCAATTTAAAATTACACCCCAAATAATTAGATACTTAGGAATAACCTATAAAAAACTATAAAATACTGATGAAACCAGTTTCATACTGTTTTCCACAGAAGTGACACAACTTTGCATTTCACTAATAGTGTGCAAGTTCCAATTTTTCCACATCCTGTCCAATACTTATCTTTTTAAAAATAATAGTTATACTAATATGAAGTAATATCTCCTTGTGGTTTTGATTTTTATTTTCCTAATTATTAGTAATGTTGATCATTTTTTTCATGTATTTTTTACCATTTTTATGTCTTCTTTGGAGAGACATCTGTTCAATTCCTTTGCTCATTTTTATTGGGTTATTGGGTTTTTTGGTTTTTTTTGTGATTGAGCTGTGGAGTTCCTTATATATTTTGAGCACTAACTGTTGGTATTAGTGATATTTTACCATTATATAATGTTCTTCTTTGTCTTCTCTTTTGTGGCAGTATTTGAAGTCTATTTTATGTGATATAAGTAATACTAGTTGTTTTCTTTTGATTTCCATTTATATGGATATCTTTTTATCCATTCAAGCTTAGTTCATATGTGTTCTTATACTTAAAGTATTTCTTCTTCAAATAGCATATATTTGGATCTTGGGGTTGGTTGTAGGTTTTCTTTTCCTTTTTTTTAATTTTTGGTTTGGTTTGGTTTGGTTTATTTTAGGTCCTCTATGTCTTTGGATTAGGAGGTTTAATTTTAATCCATTTAAATTTAAAGTAATTCTTGTAAGGGAACAATTTACTATTGCAATTTTGTTAAATTATTTTGCCTGCTTTATAGTTTTGTGTCCCTCTATTCCTCTTTTGCTCTTTCCTTTGTGTTTTATTGATTTTCTTTTCTTTTTTAAATTGATATGCTTTATTTTTTTTCCTTTTGTATGTGTTCTACAGGTATTTTCCTTGTGATTATGATGGGGCTTACCTAAAACAGTTTATAGTAATAACAATGTTTAAAGCTGATAATAACTTCAATAGCATACGAAAACTCTATACATTTCCTTCTCCTCCCAATTTATATTACTAATGAAACAATCACATTGATTTATATTTTGTATCCTTTAATGTCTTTTTATAGTTATAGTTATTTTAATCTTTTTGTATTTTATTATTTTTTTAAAATTTTTATGACATTTATTTATCTTTGAGAGAGAGAGAGAGACAGAGACGAGACAGAGAGTGAGAGGGGTAGGGGCAGAGAGAGAGGGAGACACAGAAACGGAAGCAGGAGGCTCCAGGCTCCGAGCTGTCAGCACAGAGCCCGACGTGGGGCTTGAACTCACAAGCTGTGAGATCATGACTTGAGCTGAAGTGGGATGCTCAACCCACTGAGCCACCCAGGCGCCCCAATCTTTTTGTATTTTAAATGATATACTAGAAATAAGAGTGATTTATTCACCACCATTAAGGAATTACAGTATTCTGTGTTTGAATATATATATTTACTTTTACCAGTGAGTTTTATACTTAATATGCTTTTGTACTGCTGCTTAACATTTCCCCCTAACATAGAATTCCCTTTAGCATTTCTTATAATTCAGGTCTAGTAATGATCTCTTTAAGCAATTGCTTGTCTGGGAAAGTCTGTATCTTCCTCATTTTAGAAGTTCAGTTTTACCAGTTCATTGTCATGTTTTTCTTTCAACACTTTAAATATATTATCCCACCTCCCCTTTCCCAGTTGACAATGTTTCTGCTAAGAAATCCTCAGGGCGCCTGGGTGGCTCAGTCGGTTAAGCATCCGACTTCGGCTCAGGTCATGATCTTGTGGTTCATGAGTTTGAGCCCCACATTGGGCTCTGTGCTGACAGCTCAGAGCCTGGAGCCTGTTTCAGATTCTGTGTCTCCCTCTTCCTCTGACCCTCCCCTGTTCATGCTCTCTCTCTCTCTCTCTCTCTGTCTCAAAAATAAATAAATGTTAAAAAAAAATTAGAAATCTTCTAAGAGTCTCATGGGAGTTCCTAGTATGTGACATTTCACTCTACTTGCTGCTTTCATAATTTTCCTTTTGCCTTTGACATTGGTCATTTTAGTGGGTGTCTTGGTATGGATTTCTTTGGGCTTCACTACTGATATTCACTGGGTTTCCTGGATCTAGATGTCAATTTCCTTCACCAGATTTGGGAAGTTTGGGACATTATTTCTTTCAACAGCTTACTACATATTTTTTCTATTGGCCCTATTATGGTATCTCATAAGTCTCTCATGGTTTCTTAATTCTTTTTCATCTTTTATTTTTCCCTTTTTGCACCTCTTACTGAATAATTTTCAATGACTTGTCTTTGATTTACTGATCCTTTCTTTTTTCCTGTTTTATCTAGTCTTCTGTTCAACTTCTGTAGTGAACTGTTCAGTTTAGTTGTATTCTTCATCTCTGTGATATTTGTTTGTACTTTAAAAATATTTCCTATCTCTGTTAAAATTCTCAGTTTATACATACATTATTCTCCAGCCCTCATTGAGTATGTTTATAATTGTTATTTTGAGTTTTCTTTCAGGTAAATAATATACGTCCATTTCATTAGGATCATTCATTAGAATTTCTAGAGGTATATTGCATTCCTTTGTTTAGAATATATTTCCATTTGTTTTTATTTCCCTTGATTCTTTGTGTTGGCTTCTGCACATTAGACAATACAGCTAACTATCTCAGTCTTCATGGACTGGTCTTGTGCAAGAGAAAGCTCACACCAATCAGCACAGAGATCACGGGGAGCTGTTCAAATCTTCATGCTAGTTCAAACTGATCTTGTTCTCAGTGATCCTCAGGCATGTAGAGTTTACTGGATCCCATCAGAGCCCTGAGATAATCAAAACTGAATCCAGTGCCTTTGGGAACAACCAGAAAGAGAAGATTATTGGATATATGGTCTGATATTTTTCTCTCCTTGAAAGAAGCCTAGAACTGGATTTCTTTTTTCTTCTGAGCTTGGGTATATAGCTGTGACATGAGTTAGTTTTCTAAGTCAAACATCAATCCTTCTTTTCAATGCCCCCCCCCCCCCACCGCCAAATGAAGGTATGCCAGTTCTCATTGAAGCTCAGAAACAGGTGAGGCAGAAGTCAGTGTGTCTGGAAGCCCCCAGCATAATCAGAGTTTTGGATCTGTGATTTAATCCTTTTATTGTATACCCAAGAAGAATCTGGGGGCTGAGAGTTTTCTTCGAATAGTATGGTATTGTGCAGATGTAGGGCTTATGGTGAAAGAGTGTCTCAAATGTTTCTACCAGTTTTGATGTGGTTAATTCTATGCTTACCCAGAATGCAGGAACCTCTCAATTAGTTTCTTGATTTCTCGCAATTGGAACTATTCTGTGTATTTACATTAAATTGGTGTGTTCATGGGGGAGGGGAGGGCATTTCAGGGCTTCCTTTTCACCCTAATTATATATTATGTCTTAGATATTTTAAAGATCCAAGCAGGGTCTAGATGACACACACAAATTAGGATAATTCAAGAAATGTTTAGTAAAGGAGTTATTTACAAAGCTATAAGTGAGTAAATGTGCAAGAAATAGTGCTGAATCACAGGGTTAATATGAAGAAGTTGTAGCTCCCTATAGAATAGAAGAAATGTTGGGGAAGACATGGTTACCAGAATCTGGAAAAAGAGCAGAGTGGAGAAGGACAGAGAGTGTTGTAAGCTAAATAATGTCCTTTCCCTAGGGCCTCTTGGTAGCTCAGTTGGTTAAGTGTCAGACTTCAGATCAGATCATGATCTAATGGTTCATGAGTTCAAGCCCAAAGTCAGGCTCTGTGCTGACAGCTCAGAGCCTGGAGCCTGTTTTAGATTCTTGCCCCTCCCCTGCTTGCACTCTGTCTCTCTCTCTCAAAAATAAATTTAAAAAAATAATGTACTTTCCCCAAAATATATCTGCATCCTATGCCCTGGAACCTATAGATGTTATCTTATAGGACAAAGATGACTTTATAGGTGTGATTAGGTTAAAGATCTTGAAATGGGGAGATTATCCTGAATGATAAGATGGGCTTTAAATGCTACTATATGTATTACTGAAAGAGAGAGGCAAAGAGAGATTTGACATAGACAGAAGAGGTTAAAGTGATGTGATGATGGAAGCAGAGACTTGAATTATATAATGATAAGCCAAAAAATGCTGGCAATCACCAACATGTGGAGGAGGCAAGGAATGTATTTTCCCTTAAGAGCTACTGGAGGGAATGTGGCCTTGTCTACCATTTCATTTTGGCCAGTGATATTGATTTCAGACTTTTGATTCCCAAAACTGTAAGGGGATAAATTTCTGTTATTCTAAGCTCCTACATTTATGGTAACTTCTTATATCAGCTGTAGGAATCTAATAAAGGGAATGGGAAAATAGAGGATTAAAAAGTATGAAGTCAGAAATACAGTGGAAATATAACTGAGTTTGGAACCAGAAAGATTTGATTTGAATTTCATATCTCATACCTTTTATTTCTATGACTTTGTTGTTAGTAAAACAGTTATAATTTTCAATAAGCAATATTCCTTGCAGTCTACAATGCACCATGTATCTTGTGTCAAGCTACTTTTGGCACTATGGTGCCAAACTGTCATGTAGGATAATTAATATATAGCTAAGTAGAAGATATTGGCACAATAGTTATGGAAAGGGGAATGAAACTATACAAAGTGAAGAAAAATTGAAAGAACCAAGACCATATATTAATAAGATCACTGAGTAGAAGCAATAAAACTACAGCAGAAACAATATGTCCAAAGTGTGTAATGAGAGCTAAGAAGGAATATTCTAGGAAAGTATGCATAGCATTCAGGAATATGTGTCCAGAATGTCAAAGAGAAATAGAAAAAAGTCCTCCTGAATGTTGAAACATCACAGTTTAAAGACATTTTAAAATCCCTTATGTAGGCAAGAATTAGTTGTGCATGCCAGTGTAAGACTATGGTTAAAAATTGTGTGAATGTATAGGGCAGGAGACTGGAAATGAACTTCTGTGCAGATTTGGTGGTTTTATCAGTCCAGAAAGTGTAAGAAGGTGACATTATGACATATATATGTATGTATATATACACCTATCTTGATATTCTTCTTGACACCTTTAGGTGTTCTTTTTTTAATATACAGACCTTCTCCCCTAACTCTTACCAGGTTTCTGTGGTTTTATGTATTCAATCTGCTTTCACCAACTTTTCTCTTTTTGTTTGTTTGTTGTAGCTATAGGCAAAATCACAAAATCTTGCACTTAAATAAGAGGATATATTTTATTTTAAACTAAAATTATATGTCAGATAAGCTTTTAACCTTGGTCTCAGTAGATCATCAGCCTCCAAAGATTCCCTACTCTCTTACTACTGCCCATTCATTGTGGACCAAGGATCAGACATGGAAAATATGTCAATAGACAGGAAAGGCCAGATTGATTTCCAGCTGGTGGGGTCACAACTTTGTTAGTTTTATGAAAGGAGTTTCCCATAAAAATATCCCAGGCCACTGACTGACTAACCAGGCCACAAATGAGCCTCTGGAATTTAGTAAATAAGAGATGGCAAAATATGCTGTTGCTTGAATTTGAGGGAGCAAGGCATGTCTGTGTCAACATGCTCCAGCTTCAGCATTGGCTGAAATCAGCAGCAGCATATAAAGTTGAGGTTACAGTTATTTATTATTTAAGCACAGAACATCTGAGAAACCAATAACCTCATTCTTACAAAAATATATTCTTAAATTCTTTGATTTAAAAATTAGGGTTATTTTTGTGATCACCAAACATAATTACAAGACAGTAAAGAGAGAGAACAGAGAGAACAGAGTGGCTAGATCATAAAAATAATTCAAAATGACCTTTCCAAATTTCTAGAGTATATGTGTACAACTTGATTAAGTATTTAAATCCATTCTATAAACTACTGTGGTTTCCCTTGATTGTTTTCTTCTTTAATAATGTTGAGTCTAGAGGACTGCTAATAAACAGAATTATTGATTATATTTTATTAATATATTTTATATTTATTTCATACTGTATGGATTTCATATTTATATTTATTCTTTGTATATATTTATATCCTATCAATATGTTTGTTAATTATATTGTAGATTTAATTTACAGTACAAAAGGTGAATCATTATGAGCAATGAAAGAATGACTGAAAATAATATAAATAAATTATATTTCATTGATTACAAAATAGTTGTTATAAGTCTTCTAATGAAGAATAGTAATCATGAAGATTCATATATTCATTGAAGAATAAATGTATTAATGTATTCAATCATTTGTTTATGTAATGAAATTTCTGTAGATGATTTCTTTAATATGTCTTTCAGGTTTCCCCTATCGGGATGATCTCTTCCTCAATATCATGTAACTCCATTCTCTTACATCCTTCAAATTTCTCAAATATCACTTTTCCTTTGAGGCATTGTTTTACTCTCTTTAAAAATTTAGTTCTTCTATCCTGACAATACCTCTTCCATGTCCCTACTTTCTTCTTACTCGCTGGTGCTTGTCATTTATTTATTTGTTTGTTTATTTATTTATTTATTTATTCATTTATTTATTCATTTATTGGTTCTTGTAACTTTGTAATAGACTATATATTTTATTTACTTTTCTTGTGTATTAGCCATTTTCCACACTAAAATGTAACTTCATGAGATCACAGTTTTTAATAGGCTTTTATCAACCTCCAGCACCTGAAAGAGTATTTGACACAGAATAGTTAGTTAAGAAAATGTTTGTGTAATGAAAAAGTGAATGTATTAGATGGTTTAGGAAGATAATATAGCTGGAGATACAAGTGTAGCCTTGAAGGAAAAAGAAAATGTGAGAGTTATATAAAAGAGTAACAGCTTCCAAAAAAGACATACCTAAGTCAAAGATATGGGCTGAAAATTCAGAGAATTATTCTGTTAGGTAGGGCAAGGGAAGAGATTATTTTAAGATAGTGGTCAATAGTGTCAAGAGGTAAACGGGTAAAGAAAGAGGATTAATGAAATGTCATATGTGACTTTGTGACATCGATATCATTGATACATTCAGTGGGAGATGTTGTATCAGAATTGTTGTAAAACCTGATTGAATTAGGCTTCTGAATAAATGAGGGCCACCGAAGTGGAGACTCAGATTCAGCAACACTTTCAGGAATGTTTGAGATATAGCAGAAGAGTAGTTTTGGTGGAGTAAGTTGTGAAATCAGAGTTAAGGGTAAGGAAATATTAAAGCAAATGTTGATGAGTCAAATGATAATTGTTGGCTGATAGTCTCTTATCCCCCAATTTCTAATGATTCAACTAAGATTAAAATTTTTAAATATGGTATCATAATTATGAATGATATTTCTTCCCATTTATGTTCTTATATTTTTTCTTATATTAGGCAGTTTTTATTATAAAATAAAAGAACAAAAATAAAATATTGGACCTTTGTAATTTTGTCTCATTTGAGTATTAATTTATTAAAAACAATGTACCATTCTTTTTGTGCTTTTTAATTTACTTTCTATTCCTTGTGATATATTTAATCTTACCTTTTTATTTGTAGCCTTTATGGTTTCCTTTATTAACATAATTACTCTGCCTTTTACTTGTAATCTTCAACTATGATCTTCTCTCCACTTGCACATTTCCCTTGGGGCTCTTTTGAACTTACTTTGTCAAAAAATTGATTTGGGGTTTCTGGGTGGATCAATAGGTTGAGTGTCCAACTCTCCAATCCAGCTCAGGTCATGAGCTTCCAGTTCATGAGATCGAACCCCACATTGGGACACACAGCATGGAGCCTGCTGGGAATTTTCTCTCTCTCTCTCTCTGCTCCTCCCCTCCCTTTCAAAATAAGTAAGTAAACCTTAAAAAAGAGAGAAATTTTAAAAACAATTTATTCCCTTCAATTCTCAAACTTTAGTATTAACCAGAATCCACTGTGGAAACAATTTTAGCTAATGCTTCCATTTCCCTGTTTAGTTTCTTTTTTTTTTTTTTTAATAAATTGAAAGATTCAACTTCATTTTTTTTAAAGCATTAATTTTAATTCGGTGGCTCCACATTGCCAGTAACTACCATGCATATTCAGTGTATTTCAGCAAGTATTTATTATGGATTAAACATGTGAAAGTTTCAAGACTAGGAACTAAGAAAGAAAAATGTAAAATCTTTTTCAAATTTTCAGTATCTTCAGCAAGAAGCTCATGTCTATATAAGAAATCATAGCTCAGGGGAGGGGCGCATGGGTGGCTCAGTCGGTTAAGTGTCTGACTTCTGCTCAGGTCATTATCTCAAGGGTCGTAAGTTTGAGCCCCACATCAGGCTCTGTGCTGTCAGAGCAGAGCCCACTTTGATCTTCTGTCTCTCTCTCTCTCTCTCTTTCTCTGCGCCTCCCCCTCACATGCTGGTGCTCTCTCTCTTTCTCTTTCTCTCTCAAAAATAAATGGACATTAAAAAAAATAAACCATAGCCCAACGGAGATGGTAATTTATGCCATAAGAATAACAAAAACACAGCCTTAGATTTGCACAAAGAGGTGCAGAATTATTCATAATAAGGTGGTCTGTTAGGAAACGAATTGGATATCGGAAAAAGATAATAACTCTGATCAGATAAAGAATGAGGAAGAGAAGGATGAAGATGAGAAGGAGAAAAAGAAGATTAATAGAAGTATGTCATGGGAAAGGAGGAGGGGGTAAGAACTCAAAATAGAAAAAGGAGAGAGATGGCAATTCAAGAAAGAGTAAAGACATTCAACAAATTCAGTCATAAAAGAACAAGGCACTTTCTGGCAGTGGGAAGGAAGTAGTTGTGGCAGGACTACAAGGGGTGCAGAGTCAGAACAATTTTGGAGAAACTGGGAAATATTTTGAATGTCCTTTTATGGCATTTGACAGATTAAAATACAGTGGTTTTAGGTTTGCCAAAATCAAGCAAGCTATTGTTAAAAACACAATATATAAAAAATAATTCTAAATGTAGTTTGCAGTCCTTTAAGCCAGCGTTCTGCATCTCTAATCATTGGATAGTGATTTTATTTTTGAAATTGTGGTCTATGAGAATATCATTTTAGTATACAAAATTAGAAATAAAAAGCAAGTAGCATGATTCATATATGCTTTTCTCATTCTCTAAAAAACAAATACTTATAAATAATGGTTATTCCATTTAATGTTTAAGAGATTATTGCTTTTGTTACATGAACAGAGATTAATATAATACATTTAATTAGGTGGAACTAATTATTCACCCGCTTAGTGCTGTTGCTATCATATTAGGTATGCTAATCCATACAATTAACCTTATATAATTGGTTTAAAGACCTTGTCTAACAGGGCAGTATATTAGTTCATTGATGGAATAAATGAAGAAGTCTCAAATTTGAAGTAACATCTTAGAAAACTGTTATTACAATATACACTTTCTTTTTGGTTTTCTTTTTTTTTCTCTTTAGATATTTAAAGTTATTATTTAAGGAAAATAAATCCTAGCAGTATTGTTCAGAATCTCCCAAATAAATTTAATTTCTTTCTCATTAAGTGTGTGTTCATACTATTTAAGAATAGCAAGTACTGGACAGTCATTATTCAAGGTAAAAACTGGTTTATTTCAATCTTCTCAATTACAGCCTTTTAGGAAAAGAAAGACAATAAATACAGTAGTAAAGCCCTATGTATTTGTGTATTAAAATTAAGGCTCCATATGCAATTTTTGTGCTTCATTGCCCAACACATGCTGATGGAGAGAAAAAAGCTAGTGAAAGGCATTAACTGGGTAATAGGTTCTGGAAATACTGGCTTGGTAACAGACTACCAGATCAATCAATTCAGCACAACAAAAGCATTGTGTTCTAAAATAAAGCCAAGGCAATGAATATGGAGAAATTAAAGTATAACTTATGATTTTAGTCACAAACTTCTATCAGATCATCTCCTAGATACTTGAGACTACATATGCAGAACAGAATTCATTATCTCTTTTCAAAAAAAAAAAATCCAAAAAAAAACCCCAATCATTTCTACTGTACTACTTCCTCCACGTAAGCTGCTCTTCAGGGAGAATTTTAGTCAAGGAACTTTGAAGTCATAATCAAATTTCACTCTGGCTCATTCCTTACATTCAATTTATTATCAACTTGTATGTTATGTTCTTTTATGTTATGATGCTTGTTCTGTTTTATTGGATCCTATCATATCCTAATATATCCTTCTTTGTATGCTTTAAAATGTCATTTCTTCTTTCTCATTTCCATGGTTCTATTTCTAATGTGTCTTGGAATGTAACTACAAATTAATATGGATTAAAACTCTCTTTATGTCCAGCTGCCCCTAATCTCTGCTTCCTGAGATGCTTCTTAACACAAACTTTATTCTTTTACTATTTTACTCAAAATAAATAAATGTTTCCATTATTCTTAGGAAAACAAAATCCTTGGTAGGACTTTCAGATCTTCTGCTAATACATCAAGGTACCTTCTAGAATCATCTTTGTCAATAAGCTCATTTTCAATAAGTTCATTCAAACCCCTCTAGAATCCTACACTGAAGCCATAATAAATCATCTTCAACCTCTCGAAAATGCAAACTTCTGTCATACTTCATATTTCGCTTATGTGTTTTGCTTGCCTAATTTGCTATGTTATTATTTTCTTTAAGACTGTCCAATGTCTTTGATGCAAAATTGATGATGATAATACTCATGCCTCTCCCAAATCCATACTTGCTTTCAGAGTTTTATTGGACATATGGTTTGTCTGCTAGAAACTACATTTCCTGGCTTCATTTGAAGCTTTGTGTGCCACATGAATAAATTCTGGCTAAATATGAAAAGAAAATAATGGACACAATTTCAGTGCCATAGCATTAAAAGAAAATTAATTCTCTATGTCCTCTTCTTCCTTCTAACAGTGAAAAATATAGGTATAATGATGTTATGCCAGTTTTAACCATGTGGATTAAATCAGCACACAGTGTGGCAGAAGAACAAGATAGATAATATCTGGGTCCTGTTGTTATTGCTTGTACTGCAGAACTACAGCTCTGGACAATTTGGTTATTTTTACAAATTTATATGAAAGGAAAAAAATCCAACTTATTTAGTACACTATATTTTGAGGTCTCTTCATTCTGTCAGATGAGTGATTCCCCGAGTATTTCTTTTCTGCATTTTTTTTTAGTGTATGTATAATGTTAGAACATTGAAGATGTAATAGTAAATGTTTAAGGGCTTGAAGCAGAAAATCTTTGCCTTCTTCATCTGATTCTCCTACTATTTATTTTTCTAATGGTGATTCTGGGTCTTAGTGTGCAATATTTTAATAGTTATCAGTTGCTGCATAACAAACTATCCAAAAATTAGAATTTTACAACAACACACATTTATTATGTTATAATATCTGTGGGGCGGAAATCCACATGTGGCTTAGGTCAGTTCTCAGACTCAGGGACTCTCACAAGCCTGCAATCCAAGATGCAGTCTTGTCAATACTTGATATTGATAGGTTCCAAGATCCACTCAAATACAATTGATAGTTATTGGGAGCATTCAATTCCTTGCAAATTTTTGGACTGTAGGCTTCAGTTCCATGCTGGCTATTTGCCAGAGACTGTCCTCAATTCCTTGTAATACAGGGCTGCCCATAATGCAGCCTAAAACATGGCAGCTGGCTTCATCAATTTGAGCAAGTGGGAGCAAACAAGAAAGAGAAAGTGAATGTGAACAAGAAAGAAGTCACAATAATTTACAACCTAATCCTGGAAGAGCATTCCATCACAGTGGAGCATTCTGTTTGTTGGAATCAAATCCTTAGATCCAGTCCACACTTGAGGGGAAATGATTATACAAAGGTTGAACTACAAGGAGGTGGAGATCATTGAGAAGCATTTCAGAAGCTAACACAATGTTTTTCTTAAATTCCTGCTAAGTATGAAGATTCCATTGCCTCATTCCCATTGATTGCATTTTCTCGTATCTTACGGGAGGAGTAATGGCCACTGCAACTAATTATGATCAAAAAAGACTGATTATACAGTGCTCTAATTTTAAAATGTTCAAAATTGTTAATGAAATTAGTAAAATATACAATTACAAGACAAATTAATTTTGGTTTTCATAATATATTGCAATTAAGCAACAATTATATAGCTAACAAAACTCAGGAGCTGTATTTCTTTAGTCTACTTCTGGGGAAAGAAATACCTCAATATCCTATTATTATTGGCTACATTTAGTTTTCTGCTCCCCATAAAAATTAAAGATGTAATTTTCAAATAATACTCTGGCTATTCATCTTAGTGAGCATATGTTCTGGATACTGAAAACTGTTATGAAAAGCACAACAAAAGCAAATTTTAAAAATAGCACACAATGAAAAAAAATTCCAAATTTTATGAATATATCTGAGATCTTTGTCACACAGTGGGTATGCAAAGAAAAAGAAGCTTCCTGATTTTCTCTACTAGGATTCAAGAATATATATATGTGTGTGTGTGTGTATATATATATATATATATATATATATGTGTGTGTGTGTGTGTGCGCGTGTGTGTATATGCACACATATATATCTATCTCACATAAATAAATAAATAAATAAATAAATAAATAAATAATATATGGATAAATAAAAACACATACATTGATATAGATATAAGTATAAATATATAGAATATAAACAATGGCATCTGAAAGTCGCATGAATATGTCCATATGTAAACAAAAGCATTCTCTTCTGTAATCACCTCTAGGATATTCCCAAAAGCTCCCTGATTTCTCTCCTTCCATTTCTTTATCTTCTTTTCCTTTCCCTTCTCTTACTCTGCAGAAGCCTTTGGCAGTATTATTCACCCTCATTATTGCTACTACTATCTATATTATCATGACTTAAAACTCTTTATTTTCAACCCAAAATTTATTCATAAAATAAAACCAGTTATTCAGCTCCTTGCATCTCTATCTGGATTTGATTGAAGATTCTGCTTCTACTTTTCCTACCAATTTTACTAGTTGCATGTATGGATTTCTTATAGATGATGTTCTAAAAAATCTACACAATTTGCAAATGTAATAATAATCATCTACACATCATTGTCTTATCCACATTTAAACATATAGAAGTAACCTTCTCTTGAATACAAAAAATAAAACAAAAAATCTAACCCCACCCACCATGGATTTTATTACTGCTTGCAATTATCACTTTATTTCTTTCATTTTCTTTATGAACAAACTTCTGGAATAAGCATCCTCAATCATCTATGTCCATGTTCTCAACTCCTACTCCAACCTAGTTCTCATTCACATCACACCGCTGAAAATTCTCTTCCACAGGTTACCAACAGATTGTCTTATTAATTTATTAAGAATGTAGATTTTGGAACTGTTCTTTTTGCTTTTTCATTAAGACTTAAGTCTTCTAACCATTGCTCTCTTTTGATTAACTCTTCCTGATACCTCCTATTTTCCTCCTAATTTATTTTCACATGCCAGGCACATTTTTATTTTCTTATGTTCTGACCTAGATTTTATTGAAACTATTATTTCTGCTTACATTTCACTGGTGGAAGCAAAATGGATAGCCACATCTCATTTCCAAGGGAGCGAGGAAGAGTAAACCAGCAATGTTCTCAGAAGATGGAGTATCTGCAACACCACTCTGTTAATAATGCATCCTAGCTCAATGGACTATCAAGTCTAAGTATGAATTGAAATCTTAAAGCGTTTTTAAGAACCTTCAACTTTCTAGGGGTGCCTGTGTGGCAAAGTCAGTGGAGCATCCAGCTTCAACTCAGGTCATGATCTCACGGTCTATGAGTTCGAGCCCCACACCGGGCTCTGTGCTGCCAGCTCAGAACCTGGAGCCTGCTTTGGATTCTGTGTCTCCCTCTCTCTCTGCGCCCCCAGCCACCCCTCTCCCCAACTCTCTGTCTCTCTGTCTCTCTCTTAAAAATAAATAAACATCACAAAATGTAAAAAATGAATTTTCAACTTTCTGTCTCTTTATTAACCTTATTACACTTGCAGATTGAGAGTCAAAAAGAACTTAATCACTTACTAGGCTATTGAGTGCCAATGTGACTGGTCTTCTTCCTTCCCAGTTAGTAAATACCTGAAAGCCCAATAATAACAAAGAAGCTTTCCATGAAAAATATAATCCTCAACTTCTTAGCACCAATTCTGAATCAAAATCTTCTGGCTACCTAGGAAAAGACTGCTGTAACTTCTCTGTGTGGGTGAGCCTAGAGGTAAACCATCAGGATCACAGATGTTTTATGGCTTTAGCACAGGCACATGATTTCATTCTCTCAAACTCAGTATCTCCAAAACCAGGTATTTTCACTAAGGATGTATTCCAAGGGAAAAATATATATGTGCAAATATATTTATTGTGGTACAGTATAGACAAAATCCGAAACCATGCTACGTGTTCAGAAGCTGGAGCATGGCTACATAAATATCTACAAACCAAATTAATGAAGTATTGTTAGACACACAAGTGATCATTGTGGAGAATAATGTGAAAATAGTTCATTATTTTTGATATATTAGGTAACAGAACTAAATTAAATAATATCCTGTACCAATTAAAACATGAAGGTATCAGGCAATAAACCATAATATGAGGGCAGTTACTATCTTGCAACTCTATATATTTATCATTTTAAATTTACCATTGTAATTGTTGTATTATGCATGATGACTATAATAGAAAGAAAATAAATATCAGATATTAAGCAGGTGGCGATAGGAGATGGAGCCAAAGTTCTGCCAATGGGAGCTATTTCCCTGGAATTATGCATTTACTTATGATTAAGACCTCGAAGAGGGCATATATGATCAGGGAAAGATTTTAAGGAAGCTACCAAAACCATGAAGGTCAAAAGATAAGACTGGAAAATTTAGAAGTGATAATATTCTCTGTTGAAGGTTTTAGATATGGAGCTACAGAAGGCAGGGATCATAAGTATTACCAATATCACATTTTCTGCTTAGACCTGATTACCGATTTTATGCTTTTGGTGGCTGATAGCAAATTTGTAATGAATAATTCTTAACTAGGTTTGACAGTGTTAAATAGGTAATTGGAAAGGCACAGAGAGAATACCAAGGCATTATAAGGTAACAATTGCATGAAACACTTGTCACCTTTAGGACCAATGGGACAAAGGAAGTGGTTTGGATTAGTAAAACTTAAGAGTTTGGAGAAAGGGTCCTGTACAATTGAAACTCAGATAACTGAGAAGGTGTGTCCTGGCCAGTTACTACAGGTATATCTGAGCTGGAAGGGTGCCATATTTCTGAAGATGAGGTGTTAGTCTAAGTCTCTGGGTGAGCTACAATGGTATATTTGTGACTTGTTAAAAATCTTTATATTAGCTTCAATTGCTACTATTGGAAATAATTGCTGCTATGATGGTGAAGAAACAGAGTTGCTAAACAAACAAACAAACAAAAACAAAACAGGGTCCTTCCTCCCACCTCCAACGTCTTAGTCTTTCTCAGGCGTCCATTATTGGCAGAGCCTTGAAAGGGAGCAAGAAGGCAAAACAAAAATGCGGTGAGCAAATTCCCATCCCCAGCATTGTAAAACAAATTTCTGAGGGAAAGAAATTTGTTAAATAGTACCAAAGGAGTCACCAAAGGTCACTGGCCAGAATATATATACATTAAGTTATTTATGGACTCATTTGAGTATTTAGTGCTATGAACATCAACACACATTAATTATAGGAAAAGAAAATTGCTAATCTCCTCATATATAAGTATGTGTCCCCAAGCTCCATATGATTATTATTTAGTGGTTAATTTGATCCTTGGTCCTAAGTTATTATCTGAATTTATATCAGTCAGCCTGAAATTGCAGTTTGCCTGACATTGTTACTAATGTTATCACATTTTACTTTCGAAAGTATCCCAGTTTGGATAAGAAATTATATGGTTACTGAATATATAGCTTACACATAAATAGACATTAATTTGTGTTTTATGATCAACATATACAAAAAATATTAGTAACGAAAAAACTATATTGGTATAGATAGAGAAAATGATGTGAAAGGAGAGATTTTTAGAGGAAGAAATGTAGGTGATTAGTGGAAGTTCTCCATCATTGAGACAAATAAGGACGCTTTAAATAGCAGAGACAACATCAGACACATAGGAAATACATCAAGTTTTAACCAAGACAGGGAATGAATTTTCAAGTTCACATGAAGACATAACCAATCAAAGGGGTCTATTGCTGACTGTGAATCTACCCAAACATTTCACTTAAGACTCCACAATGTCGATAATGCTAGGGACATTGCAGATATTATTTAATTGAAAGTTGTGAACAATAAAATCAGGGATGTTTACAGTTTTTCACTATTATTAATAAAGCTTCTATAAATGTTTGTGTACAGATTTTTGCTTACCATAGATCTTCATTTATCTTGGAAAAATGCCAAGGATTGTAATTGCTGGTTTGATGATACATCATTTTCATTGGGGTATTTTAGCTGTTCTGCTCATACATCTATATTTTATTTCTCATTTCAGAATTTGAATAACTGCTGTAATCTTTTATTTGAACTTGGCAGGGTATGTGACTGACTAATGCTCATACATGTGTGCATGAGTGTGTGTGTCTGTGTGTGTCTGTGTAGAAGTGACCCTCATGGAAGAAGTACTTGCCAAAGGGACTATAATTATGAAAGGAAAGAAAGAGAAAGCTTCCACAATATGCTTCAGGATTTTTCCAGGTCTAAACATCTGGTGAATGGATGCTAATAGGCAACTTGCTATTGAATAAAACATGTGCAAGGAAAGCAGTAGACTTTTCTTCCACATATTTGAGATAGTATCTATCGTCCCTTGTTTAGGGACATATTTATTTCTTTTACACCAGTGTAAATAAGTACCATGATGTTTAGACGTATTGGAGATACCCATCTGGGTATTTTTTTTCAGGGATAACCACACATGGGAACTGAATAATGCTGCACATCACTAAGCTGTAACATTAATGGTGTGGGGGAAAGCCATACTGACTGGGTCAGGTTTTAGAGAATGCTGCTTTATATGGCTCTCCTGTCAAGCTATCCACTTGTCATTTGCACAGCTGCTGAAGGATGCTTTCATTCATCAGGTGTTTGAAAGCAGTAGTCCTTTGGAGGACAGTGATTAGTACAGAGGCTTGAAAATAAAACCTGGAGAAATGGGCTGGAGGAGAGCTCTAATTCACATCTCCAGGAAATAGCAAAAACGTGGTAATCTGAGTCCTGTGCAACAATCTCATGGAGACCAATAAACGACATTCAAAACAATGGATACTAGTTTCAATCTCCTTAACAATACCTAAGAAAAAATTAAAAGCTCTCATTTGATGTCTGAACATTTCTCCTATCCATTTGATAATTTCTATCAGCTTTCTTCTTTTTCAGTTTTTATTTCATACAATCTTTCAGTTGAAAGCTGTATTTTAAGCTTCCTAGATAAAGTGTATGATCTAATTAATTATCTGTCAGTCACTCAAAACAACAAAAATAACAATTTTTCAGAAAGATAAAAGAGTCATTTTCTTAAATTTCTGCTAACGTTTAATATAGGTAAATAAAAACCCTTAGTGGATAATTTAAACAAACACAGTGATGAAACATTGGGGAGTTTAGGAGTTTATCAGGCTACTCAGCTAGTAGAAATAATTTTGCTTTACCCTAGAAATTCTTGGTTATAAATATAACTCATATACTCTTTGATATAAAAATACAATTTACTTGATGGGCCCCTGGGTGGCTCAGTTGGTCGAGTGTCCGACTTCGCTCAGGTCATGATCTCACAGTCCCTGAGTTCGAGCCCCACGTTGGGCTCTGTGCTGACAGCTCAGAGCCTGGAGCCTGCTTTGGATTCTGTGTTACCCCCTTGCTCTGCCCCTCTCCCATTCGTGCTCTCACTCTATCTGTAAAAAATAAATAAATGTTAGATTTTTTTTTAAATACTATTTACTTGAAAAGTATACCATTGGACAAAACTTCATTAGTGCATTTAGATATTTTAAAAACTATTTTCTATAAACAATTGTCATTGCAACATAAAACTTTTCTAAACATTGATCTTTTTTTTTAAATCTAAATTTTCAGAAAATGGTTCAATATAACAGTTTTAAACACATTTTAGAAAGAATATACTAAAGCTCCACACTTTTTACTTCCATTAGTCTTAAGAGATTTTTTTTCAATTCTTTCTTTGCTGACAGGTTCTTTAAAGAAGTTACGTATGTCTCCCACCACAATGTATATTATTGATAGTAGTCTTGTGACCACATACTCATGGTACATATTCATACCACATCTCATAACAGACTCTAAAGGCCATATATTGTACTGTGCATAATTCTCTCCAAGATAGTTATGATTTTATTGTATTATTTTCCATTCAAGAGAGCACATAGTGATTCAAACTAGTGATAATGAAGCAGTTATTAGCAAAAGCACAATATTGAATTTTAATGTTATAATTATTATTAATAATCATTTGTAACACACCTCAGAAGTGATCATGACATACCTGCGTCATAATGCAACAGATTAAAAATACTACTTTTTAAAAAGTATTTACACATATACACAATTGACAATTGCTGCAATGGGAAAGAGCTTACTTTAGATATAGACATGCATTGGGCAAAGCTTGTAAACCTGTTGCCAAACTTTTAAGTTACATATCCCTGTTCTCTCAATTTTGTTTTTTAAAGTACAAACTATTAGGGAATGCACATTATAGGTGAATTTTTTTCAATATCAATCTTACGATTAGAGATGATAACTAAGGAAAAATTCATTGGATTGAGATTTACTTTATAAAATAAAATATACACTTCCTTCAAAAAACACAGACATGCAGAAATAATAAAGATACATTTACAGACAAAACTACTTAAAGTTGGATGCAAGGGTCTTAGCTGTACTTTATACTATATGCCCCGATACTCAACCTAGTACAAATTCTCCCTCCTCTGTAACGTTTCCCCTTCCTGTCTTCTATGATTATTTTCTCTCCTGTGTTCCTACAAGACCTTCTGTTCATGTCATCCTTTAGATACCTAATCTTGTACTGCTTTATACTATCTCATATTATTATCATTAACTGTTATATATCCTTCCATCTAATTTTTGGGAGGGTGGATTGCTAAAGCTCATTTCCCTCAAGGAGTCCATAAACTCCTTCAAATCAGAGGCCTTTTGTCATACGTCTTTGTTCATGAGTATATAATTGGCTAAGCTAAACAGTTGTGGTGTTAAATGAATGGTGTTAGAGACAGGTGTGGCCTTATAGCAATGCCAGTGCTGCATGTTATATCCTGTAAATCAAGGGTGGTATGATAGTCACAGAAATATGTATTTTTAGTCCTCTCTGATATAATGAGACATTTGGAAAGGCTATTTGTATGGATTTGTTTGATTGCTACATCTAGAATATTTAATTCTTCCAGGTAAAACACAATATATAGATTGGGATGATCCTGAAATAGTAGTTTGTACATTATCTAATGGCATATAGTTCTATATATCTATGGAAATATCACCCATTATCCTTAGGTATGTTTAACCAAATATCTTGTTATAATTATCCAGCTTTAATTGTTTTGTTACAATAGAAGTATATGTTCTGTTTTTCTATAGGGGATTATTAATTTGTATATTCATCAATTATCTAACATTCTAAACCACTGGGCTCAGTGGAATTACATATTATTCAAATATATTATGTATAAGTTTAAAAAGTAGAATATGTACTTTATTTCAAAAGTGTTTTAATAGTTTGTTTTGTAAGACTAAACATTCCATAGATGGAAACCATGCATTGTTTGAAGGACAGACAGCACCACAAAATAAAATGATACTCTTGGCCTCCTGAAAATGAAACCAAAGACATAATAGGTGTATGAGAAAAAAGTATTTTTTAGTAATTAAAGATAAGACCTGGATTTTGTTCTCAGTTCTTTCCCCTACCAACCCATATTTTTTTTATTTTTATAATTTGTGCTAAGAAGACATTAAATAAGATTTATCCTATTAAAAGATTTGTAACTTTATAATACAGTATTGATAATTATAGGCCCCATGTTGCACAGATCTCTAGAATTTGTCTCATATAACTGAAACTTCACAACTCTTTATTTTCCGCCAGTCAGCTCCTGACAACTCTCATTCTGCTCTCTGCTTTTAGAAGTTTGATTATTTTAGACATCTTGTGTAAGTAGAATCATGCAGTATTTGTTCTTCTGTAACTAGAGAACTTCTGTTAACATTTTTGCCAAGGCAGGTCTACTGGCAAAAACTCTTTCAATTTTTGTTTATCTGAGAAAGTCTATTTCTCCTTCACTTTTGGAGGATAATTTCCCATGGTACAGAATTCTAGATTGGTGGGTATTTCTTTCAACATATTAAGTATTTCAGTCCATGCTTGTCTTGCTTGCGTGGTTTCTGAGGACAAGTTGGATATAATTTTAATCTTTGCTCCTCTATAGGTAGTGTTTTGTTCCTTTGGCTTCTTTCATGATTTTTTTCTTCATCTTTGTTTTTCTGTAGTTTGAAAATGTTATTCCTATGTATAGTTTTGTTATTGTTTTCATTTTTCCTGCTGGGTGTTCTCTGAGCTTCCAGGGTCTTTGATCTGTGGTTTGGTGTATTAGATGAATCAGGGAAGATTCATATCCATATTGTTCCAAATAATTCTGTTCCTTTCTCTTTTTCTTCTCCTCTTGTGCTCCCATTACATATATGTTACACTTTTTGTAGCTGTCCCACAAAACTTGGTTATTCTTGTTTTTTTTTTCTTGCTTGCTTGTAGATTTATTTGTTTCACTCTTGTTCTTTTTACTTTTTTAGTTTTGGGGAGTTTCTATTGATACATTCTCAAGTTCCAAATTCTTTGTGCAGTCATAATAACCCCATTAAAGACATTCTTCATTTCTGTTACAGTGTATTTGATCAGTAACATTTTTTTTTATTTCAATCTCTATGCTTATACTGTCTATCTGTTTTTACATGCTGTCTACTGTATTCACTATCATCTTTAGACTGTTAATCATAGTTGTCTTAAATTCCTATTTTGATAATTCCAATATCCTGACATACCTGGTTCTTATGCTTGCTCTATCTTGTCAAAATTTGTGGGGCTTTTTTTTTTTTTGCCTTTTTGTATGCCTTGTAATTTTGTTTCTTGGTTACTGCAAATGATGAACTCCAAGCAGAATTCATACAAATGGGCCTTTAGTAACACATGGTGTGGTATTATGAGAGGAGAAGTGTTCTCTATTCCTGTGATTAGGTCTCAGACATCCAGTGAGCCTGTGCCTGTGTACATTGAATTTCACAAGCTTCTAATTTTTTTCTTCCTCATTACGTGGGACAGGATTGGGAGAGTAGGCTGGACTTGGGTATTTCCCTTCTATCACAAGGAAGCCTAGAGACAGCTGAAGTTGGTTGTTTTCCTTCCTGAGTTCTCAGCCTGTGATAATACCCAGCTGATCAGACTGCAAGTGACTAGTTTCCTGTTTGGGCAAGCCTTTTAAAGAACAGATCGCTCATGGGGGTCCTGTGTGTCTCGGTAGGTTAAACATCTGCCTGAAGCTCAGATCACGATCTGACAGTTTCATGAGTTCAAGTCCCATATCAGGCCTTGTGCTGGCAGCACAGAGCCAGCTTCGGATCCCGTATCTGCCTCTCTCAAGGCCCTTCCTCCACTTGTTCTCCTTCCCTCCCTCCCTCGCCCTCTCCTTCGAAAATAATAAACATTTAAAAAGTCAAAAGAATGGATTGCTCAGGGTTAGTTCAATGTGATTCCTGTTCTCCTTATCCTGCCAGAAGCAGGAGGGTATTTTTTCTCAGATATTTGCTCTTAGGAACCCGGTCCAGCTCTTGGGGGCAAATCTCACAATGTTGTTAGGTGCTCCCTGTAAAATGGGTTTCCCTGGAGTTTTCAACTCTCAGAATTGTTCAGTCTGAGCCTCTAGCAATTTATCAATTACAGTTTGAATCTTCCTTTCCCAGCACTGGTTTCACAAACAGCTTCTACTCCCAAACCTATCCTTAGGTAAACTATGATATGTGCCTGTTTCTGTAGTCTTGAAGTAGTTGTCCTGAGTCCTTCCCTCTTTTATAAATCTAAGGAGAGTTGTTGATTTTTAAATCTCTTCATCTTTTCACTTGTCGGAATGGAGTGGCAACTTCCAAATTCTTTACACACAGAAATGAAAACTGGAAGTCTAAGGTTTGCTTCTGAGATGATGAAGTGGTCTAAAATTGACTGTAATGGTGGCATACATGCCTGTGATTATAATACAAAAATTGAATTAACTACTTTGCTTGGATGAATTTTACGGCATAACTCTATCTCAATAATGCTATTTTTAAATGGTTAGTATGAATACATTTTTGTTTGAAACTACTTTTCAAAATCCTATGTGATTTAAAAGGCAACTGCAAAAAGCTATAATAATAAATATTTTTTGATTGAAGCACAATGATAAAGGTAAGGATTCTGACAAAACAGAAAAGGAGAATGGAACAGATATATACATGAAAGTTTTTGTATACTGCGTAAGATGTTATTAAAATGAACTAGAATCTTGTGATTGTAATCCTCAATGCAGCCACTTATAAAGTAACTCAAAATGTATAGTAAAAGAAAAATTAAAATGGTACTTTATGAGATATTTATTTAACACAAAAGAAGGAAGTCATATAGGAACTGTGGAACAAAAATATAAAAGCTATGTGGAAATGACAAATAATATAAAGTAATAAAGAAAACAACCTGTTGAATTTTAACATATATAAATTTATTATGTATAACAACAATAGCACAGAAAAGTAAGGCAAGGGGAATAGTTATAAAAGAATGGCAATTATACATTACACATATCACTGTAATCAAATTAGCATAAACCAGAAGGAGATTTTGGTAAAATAAGTTGTATATTGTGAGCCCTACAGCAAACACTAAGATATTAAGTACAAAGTATGTCATGAAAAAATCTTTAAAGGCATATATTCAATTAAGACGAAATGACATTATCAAAAGGGAAAAAGAAGAAAAAATGAAATATATAATAAAACAAAATGTAACATGGCAGATGTGTACAGCTGTCTCATAGTTATTATCTCCTGGGGAAGACAACTTTACCAACCAGTATGCAGTGTTTATGTACAGTTTCTTTTGTTTTAATCTTAGCTCACACATTTCCAAAGTTACTTATGCTTACATTTTCCCCCTAATCCTCTAGAGAGATTAATTAATACATTTCTAAAATGGATACTTTTTTTTCTGCATACCTTCCTTGGATCCTCTGGTCTCTTAAGTGATAATTATTTTTAAATTTTGGACTCCTTGAGTTTCATTCTTTGTATTTTCAAATTCCATGAATTTTCACAAATTCAAAATATCGTATGTCCACCATTATAGTAATATACAGAATAATTTCACTGCGTGAAAAATCCCCTGTGCTATATCTATTCAGTCCATTCTCTCTCTCCCCCTCTAGTACTTCAACAACCACTGATTATTTCACTGTCTGTATAGCATTGTCTGTTCTACATTGTCCTAAATTTGGAGAATAATATAACATGGAGCATTGTCTGACTGGCTTATTTCACTTAGCAATTAAATTTAAGCCTCTTCTATATACTTTTTATAAAATTGTAGTTCATTTTTTTCTTTTTATCATAGAATGTTTTTCAATTTTACAGATTAATACTGCTTTTTTTTTATCCATTCAGCTATTGAAGATCATTTTAGTATTTTGGGGTTCTCAGTGATTATGAAAAAGAATAAGTTGCTATAAGAATTTGCATGTTTGGTCTTATTTTGGGCATAGGTTTCAACACGGTTGGATAAATACCCAGGAGTATGATTAGTTGACTGTACGGTAAGAATTGGCTACATTTTGTAAAAAAAAACCTGCCAGACGTTCTTCCAGAATGCCCATTTTGTATATTCACCAGCAAATGAGTGAAAGTTGTGTTTGCTTTGCATCTTTGCTAGTAGATTGAGATTGCATTGAATCTATACATCCGTAGTTAGAATTTAGCTATTCTAACATATGTGTAGTGTATTTGGTTTATGTTGCATTTTTCTAGTGACAAATAACTTTGAGCATATTTTCATGTACTTGTTTTTCCTCTGTTGTCTTAATAATATGACCACTAGATAATTTGCTCATTTTTAAATTAGACTTTCTGTTTTTCATTTGTTGAGTTTCAAGGGTTCTTTGTATATTTTGGATATGAGTCCTTTATCAAATATGATATTTTTACAAATATTCTTCTTCAGTCTGTTGGTTATCTTTTTGTCTTTTCATTATCTTAACATATTTTTTGAAGCAGAAACATTTCATTTCATAAAATCCAAATCAATTTATTTTTTAATGGATCATATTTTCTTGTTTTGTATCAAAAAATCATTGCCAAACGCAAGATCATAATCTCTTATATTTTCATCTGAAAGTTTTAAAAGCTTTTGTTTTGTATGTAGGCCCTATGGTCAATAATTTTGAATTAATATTATGAAAGGTGTCGGTCTATGTCTACATTTCTTTTTTTTTAATTTTTTTTCATATTATTGTCCAATTATTTCAGCACCATTTGTTGAAAGAGTATCTTATCTCCATTAAATTGACTTTGTCCCTTTGTCAAATGTAAATTGGTTATATTTGTGTTGGTGTAGTTCTAGGATTTTTATTCTGTTCCATTTAACTGTGTCCATTCTTTTGCCAATAAAATTCTGTGTTAATTGTTGTAGCTTTATGGTGAACCTTGGAATTTGACTTGTGTGAGTCCATTGGCTTTCCTTCTCTACTTTAGTTTTGTAATGGGTTATCTTGTCTTTAGCCCTCCCATGTAAACCTGAGAATCAGTTGGTAGCTATCTACAAAATAGCATGCTAGGATTATGATTGAGATTTCATTGAATCTATAGATCAAAATAGGAAGATTTGACTTCTTACAGTTTTCTAATACATGAGTACAGAATATCCTTCTATTTATTTATATATTACATTGTTTCTTTCATTGGGGTTTTGTAATTTGTGAAAATAGATCTAAAAATAAATGCAAATAATGTAGTATATTTATATTTAAGTATTTTAGATGCAGCGCTAAATAGTATTATTTTTATTTTCAAAATCCAATTGTTAATTAATAATATATAGGAAAGCAATTGAGTTTTGTAAAATAACTTGGCATAGCACAAATTTGTTATAATAACTTATTAGCTTCAGGAGTTTTTTTATTGATACTTTAGGTTTTCAACATAGACAATCATGTCATCTATGAACAAATGCAGTTGTACTTTTCCTTCCCGATCTGTATATTCTTTTTCTTTTTCTTTTTCTTTTTCTTTTTCTTTTTCTTTTTCTTTTCTTTTCTTTTCTTTTCTTTTCTTTTCTTTTTTCTTTCTTTTCTTTTCTTCTCCCCTTCCCTTCTCTTTTCTTTTTTCTTTTTTCTTCTTTTCCTTTTCTTTCTTTTCTTTTCTTTTCTTTTCTTTTCCTTTCTTTTCTTTTATCTTTTATAACTGCACTTGTTAACATTTCCAGTATGATGTTGAAAAAAGAGTGGTAAGATAGGATATATTTGCCTGTTCCTCATCTTAATTGAAAAGCATCTGGTTTCTATCATTAAGTATAATGTTAGCTGTGAGTCTTTTATAGGTATTCTCTATCAGCTTGAAGAAGTTCCCCTCTATTTCTTGTTTGCTGAAGGTGTTTATCATAAATGGGTATTAGAATTTATAAAATGCCTTTAAAAATCTATTGATATGATTGTATGAATTTTTCTTTAGCCTAATGTTATGACAAATTATATTAATTGATTTTTACATATTAAACAAGCTTTGTATATGTGAAATAAATCCTATTTGGTCATAGTTTATAATTCTTTTTTTTTAAAAGGTTTTTAAATTTTTTTTTTCAACGTTTATTTATTTTTGGGACAGAGAGAGACAGAGCATGAACGGGGGAGGGGCAGAGAGAGAGGGAGACACAGAATCGGAATCAGGCTCCAGGCTCTGAGCCATCAGCCCAGAGCCTGACGCGGGGCTCGAACTCATGGACCGCGAGATCGTGACCTGGCTGAAGTCGGACGCTCAACCGACTGCGCCCCCCAGGCGCCCCCATAGTTTATAATTCTTGTTATACATTTTTAGATTTGATTTGCTAATACTATGTTGCAGATTTTTGCATCTTTTCATAAGATATATAGGTTAGTAGTTTTCCATTCTTGTAATATCCTTACTGGTGTTGGTATTAGGGTAATGTTGGTATCATAGAATGAGTCAGGACATATTCCTTCTGCTTTTATATTTCTGGAGGAGATTTTAAAGAATTGATTACCTTTTTTAAACATTTGTGAGAGTACACTGTGAAATCAACTGGGCCTGATGGTTTCATTTTGGCAGGGCATTAATTATTTTTGTTTGTTTTTTATTGTGTAAGATCACTTGACATAAAATCTACCCTTTTAACTAACTTATATGTGTACCATATAGCATGGACAACTATAGGCATGATGATATACAGCATGTCTCTATAACTTAATCATATTCATAACTGAAACTTTTAACTCATTGAGTAATAATTCCCTGTTACCATTTTCTCTTGATTCCTGGTAACCACTGTTCTACTCTCTGCTCCAAAGTATTTGACTATTTTATATATCTCAAGTGAGGGAAATCATTTGCTTTTCTATGACTGGCTTATTTCACTTAATATAATATCCTCAGTGTTCGTTAATTTTATCACATATGGTAGGATTTCCATTTTTTAAAGGTGAATAATATTTCACTGTATGTATATACTACATTTTTTTTCCTTTTTTTCTTTTTTTCTTTTTCAAGGAGGCACCAACATCTATTTATTAGTTATAGCTCAAAATGAGAAATATACAAATGCTACTTTTTCAATATAATTGTATACATACTGTATCTATTAGTCTCTTCAGATATCACAATATGTTCCTTTTTAAAAAAATAACCATGTTTATTTATTTTTTAAAATTTACATCCAAGTTAGTTAGCATATAGTACAACAATGATTTCAGGAGTAGATTCCTTCATGACCATTACCCATTTAGTCCATCCCCCCTTCCACAACCCCTCCAGTAACCCTCTGTTTCTTCTCCATATTTAAAAGTCTCTTATGTTTTGTCTCTCCCCCTGTTTTTATGTTATTTTTGCTTCCCTTCCCTTATGTTCATCTGTTTTATATCTTAAAGTACTCATATGAGTGAAGTCCTATGATATTTGTCTTTCTCTGACTGACTAATTTCACTTAGCATAATACTTAGCAAGATAATAATCTTGCAAATGGCAAGATTTTATTCTTTTTGATTGCCAAGTAATACTCCAATGTGTGTGTGTGTGTATGTCTGTGTGTGTGTGTGTGTGTGTGTGTGTGTGTGTGTATTACCACATCTTCTTTATCCATTCATCCATGGATGGACATTTGGGCCCTTTCCATACTTTGGCTATTGTTGATAGTGCTGCTATAAACATGGGGGTGCATGTGTCCCTTTGAAACAGCATACCTATATCCCGTGGATAAATGCCTAGTAGTGCAATTCCTGGGTCGTAGGGTAGTTCTATTTTTAGTTTTTTGAGGAACCTCCATACTGTTTTCCAGAGTGGCTGCACCAGCTTGCATTGCCACCAACAATGCAAAAGAGATCCTTTTTCTCCACATCCTCACCAACATCTGTTGTTGCCCGAGTTGTTAATGTTATCCATTCTGACAGGTGTCAGGTGGTATCTCCTTGTGGTTTTGATTTGTATTTCCCTGATGATGAGTGATGTTGAGCATTTTTTCATGTGTCGGTTGGCCATATGGATATCTTCTTTGGAGAAGTGTCTCTTCATGTCTTTTGCCCATTTCTTCACTGGATTGTTTTTTGAGTGTTGAATTTGATAAGTTCTTTATAGATTTTGGATACTAACCCTTTATCTGATATGTTGTTTGCAAATATCTTCTCCCATTCTGTTGGTTGCCTTTTAGTTTTGCTGATTGTTTCCTTCACTGTGTAGAAGGTTTTTATTTTGATGAGGTCCCAATAGTTCATTTTTGCTTTTGTTTCCCTTGCATCCAGAGACGTGTTGAGTAAGAAGTTGCTGTGGCCAAAGTCAAAGAAGTTTTTGCCTGCTTTCTCCTCAAGGATTTTGATGGCTTCTTGTCTTACATTTAGGTCTTTCATCCATTTTGAGTTTATTTTTGTGTATGGTGTAAGAAAGTGGTCTAGATTCATTCTTCTGCGTGTCGCCGTCCAGTTTTCCCAGCACCACTTACTGAAGAGACCATCTTTATTCCATTGGATATTCTTTCCTGCTTTGTCAAAGATTAGTGGCCATATGTTTGTGGGTCCACTTCTGGGTTCTCTATTCTGTTCCGTTTATTGGAGTGTCTGTTCTTGTCCCAGTACCATACTGTCTTGATGGTTACAGCTTTGTAATGTAGCTTGAAGTCTAGGATTGTGATGCCTCCAGCTTTTGTTTTCTTTTTCAAGATTGATTTGGCTATTCAGGGTCTTTTCTGGTTCCATACAAATTTTAGGATTGTTTGTTCTAGCTCTGTGAAGAATGCTGGTGTTATTTTGATAGGAATTGTATTTAATATGTAGATTGCTTTGGGTAGTTAAAATTGACATTTTAACAATATTTGTTCTTCCTGTCCAGGAGCATGGAATATTTTTCCATTTTTTTGTGTGTCTTCTTCAATTTCTTTCATAAGCTTTCTATCGTTTTCAGCGTATATGTTTTTCACCTCTTTGGTTAGATTTATTACTAGGTATTTTATGGTTTTTGGTGCAACTGTAAATGGGATCGATTCCTTGGTTTCTCTTTCTGTTGCTTCATTATTGCTGTCTAGGAATGTAACCGATTTCTGTGCACTGATTTTATATCCTGCCACTTCACTGAATTCATGGATCAGTTCAGCAGTTTTTTGGTGGAATCTTTTGAGTTTTCCATGTGCTCTGGAGAAGAATGTGTATTCCACTGCTTTAGGATGAAATGTTCTGAATATATCTGTTAAGTTCATCTGGTCCAGTGTGTCACTCAAACCATTGTTTCCTTGTTGATTCTCTGTTTAGAGGTCTGTCCATTGTTGTAAGTGGAGTTTTGAAGTCCCCTACAATGATAGTATTATTATCAATGAGTTTCTTTATGTTTGTGTTTAGTTGATTTATATATTTGGATGCCTTTACATTTGGAGCATAAATGTTTACAATTGTCAGGTCTTCTTAGTGGATAGACCCTTTAATTATGATATAATGCCCTTCTTCACTTCTTGTTATAGTCGTTAGTTTAAAGTCTGGATTGAAAAAGTATGACAGCTCCCGCTTTCTTTTGTCAACCATTAGCATGATAGATGGTTCTCCATCTATCTTTCAATCTGAAGTTGTCTTTAGGTCTAAAGTGGGTCTCTTGTAAACAGCATATAGATGGATGTTGTTTTCTTATCCATTCTCTTACCCTATGTCTTTTAATTGGAGCATTTAGTCATTGATTTAGAGTGAGTACTGAAGATATGAATTAATTGCCATCATGTTGCCTGTAGAGTTGGAGTTTCTGGTGGTGTTCTCTTTTGTCCTTTCTAGTTTGTTGCTTTTGGTCTCTTTTTTTCCCCGTCTTTTCTCCTCTCAGAGAGTCCCCCTTAAAATTTCTTGCAGGGCTGGTTCAGTAGTCACAAACTCCTTTAATTTTTGCTGGTCTTGGGAAACTGTTTATCTCTCCTTCTATTTTGAATAACAGCTTTGCTGGATAAAGAATTTGTGGCTCCATATTTTTCTGATTCAGCACATTGAATGTATTCTGCCACTCCTTTCTGGCCTGCCAAGTTTCTGTAGATAGGTCTGCTGCAAACTTGATCTGTCTTCCCTTGTAGGTTAAGGGCTTTTTTTCCCCTTGTTGCTTTCATGATTCTTTGCTTGTCTCAGTATTTTGTGAATTTGACTATGGTATGCCTTGCGGATGGTTGGTTTTTGTTGAATCTAATGGGAGTCCTCTGTGTTTCCTGGATTTTGATGTCTGTGTCTTTCCCCAGGGTTGGAAAGTTTTCTGCTATGATTTTCTCACATAGCTTTTCTACCCCTTTTTCTCTCCATCTTCTAAGACCCCTATGGTTCTGATCTTGTTCCTTTTTTATGAGTCACTGATTAATTCTTAAATTGTGCTCTTTTGCCTTAATATTCCTCTTTTTTCTGTTTCATTATTCTCCCTAAGTTTGTCCTCTATATCGCTGATTTGCTGCTCTGCCTCATCCATCCTTGCCGCTGTGGCATCCATTTGAAATTGCAGTTCAGTTACAACATTTTATATTTCATCCTGACTAGCTTTTACTTCTCTTATGTCCACAGAAAAGGATTCTAATCTATTTTCAACCCCAGTCAGTATTCTTATTATCGTGATTCTAAATTCTGGTTCAGATATCTTGCTTGTATCTGTGTTGATTAAGTCCCTGTCTGTCATTTCTTTCTCCTCTTTCTTTTGGGGTGAATTCCTTTATTTTGTCATTTTGAAGGAAGAAAAGGAATTAAAGGTAAAAAAAAATTAAAATTAAGAAATAAAAACAACACACATACACAAAATCAAATAAATGATCCTGTATCCTAGGTGTATTTTGGTCTGGTTGTTGAAAGGAGTTTGATAGATGAGAGAAAAAGGGAAAGATAAGAAAAGAGAAAAAAATAAAAAAAAGGAAAGCATTTGAAAATTTGAAAAAAAATGAATGCAATGAAATAGAATAAAATTTAATTATGAAAGTAAAATGGAATTTTAAAAATTTACACAAATGTAAAATACATATATAGAAAAAAATTAAAGAACAATATTTTTAATAAAAATTGAAAATAAAATTTTTTTTCTCTTTCAGCTGAGTTCTGTTGTTCACGTTGTTCAGATTGTTGTGTTAATTTTCAAATCAATTTTCTAGGTGTGCAGGATGGTTTAGTGTTGATCTGGCTGTATTTCATGGATGCGAGATGCAAAAAAGACTTCCATGTTGTTCCACCATCCTGGCCCCTCCCTCCCTACATTTTCTTTATGTGTTCATCCATAAATAGACATTTAGGTGGTTTCTTCTCTTGGCTATTGTGAACAATGCTGAAACAAACAATGAGAAGAGAAGATACCACTGCAAGATTCTGATTTCATTTTTTTTTGATAAATACTCAGAAACAAGCATTGAGAAGAGAAGATACCACTGCAAGATTCTTATTTCATTTTTTTTTGATAAATACATTGCTAGATAATATGGTAGTTGTATTTTTAATTTTGGGGAACTACCAGAGTGTTTTCCATAATAGCTTCATAGTTGTCCATTTACATTTACATTAATAGTGTACAAGGTTTTGATTTCTCAACATTTTCCCCAACACTTGTCATCTTTTCGTTTTTTATAATAGCCACCTAATAGGTGTGAGATAATATCTCCTAGTTATATCTCCTTTTAAATAGTAATTTCCCTGATTAGTTATATTGACTATCTTTTCATATAATGTTGGCTATTTATGTCTTCTTTAAAGAAATGCCTATTCAACTCCTTTGCCCAATTTTTATTGGGTTATGTGTTTTGATAACCAAAATTTTATGTAGTTAAAAAGAGTTCCCTATCTATTTTGAATATTAACCTCTTATCAGATATATGGTTCATAAATACTTTCTCCCATTCTATATGTTGCCTTTTTTTGAAGAAGCTTTTTAGTTTAACGTAATCCCACTTCTTTTACTTCTGTTGTGTATGCTATTGGTGTGATATCTATGAAACTATTGCCAAGACAAATGTCATGACGTTTTTCCCCTATGGTTTGTCCTAGGAATTTTACAATTTCAGGTTTATGTTCAAATTTTTAAACTATTTTGAGTTGATAGCTGTGTATGCTGTAAGATAGTGGTCCAATTTCATTCTGTTGCATGTGGATATCCAGTTTTTCCAACACTATTTATTGAAGAGAGTATCCTTTGCCTATTGTGTATTGTAGACACTCTTCTTGAAGATTGGATGAGTGTGCATGCATAGATTTGTTTCTGGGCTTTTTATTCTATCCCATTGATCTTGATGTCTGTCTTTATGCCAGTATCATGTTGTTTTAATTTTGTGGCTTTGTAAAATATGGTGAAATTAGGACATGTGATACCTGTACTTTTGCACTTATTTCTTAGGATTGTTTTGGGTATCCAGAGTCTTTTTGGTTCCAAATGAAATTTAGTATTTTTTGCTATTCTTGTGGAATATGCTTTTGGGGTTTTGGTAGTCACTCTAAATCACTCTAGATAGAATGGCCATTTTAACACATAATGTCTTCCAATCCATGAATATGGGGTTTCTTTCAATTATTTATGTCTTATTTAATTCTTTCATCAATATAATGTAGTCATCAGTGTAGAAGTGTTTTACCTCTAAATTATCCCTACATATTTATTATTTTTATGCTATTGTTAACAGGACTTTTTATTCTTTCTTTACTTATTTATTTATTTTATTTTTTGTTTCATTAATATACAGTATTTTATTAGTTTAAGGTGTACAGTATAGTGATTCAATAATTCCATACATCACTTGGTGCTCATGATGACAAGCACACTCCTTCATCTTCATCACCTATTTAATCCATCCCCCCTTTCTGATAACCATCTGTTCTCTATAATTAAGAGGCTGTTTATTAGTCTCTCTCTCTCTCTCCCTTTTCTCATTTGTTTTGTTTTATAAATTCCACATATGAGTGAAATCATCTGATATTTGTCTTTTTCTGACTGAGTTATTTTGCCTAACATTATACTTTTTAGCTCCATTCATGTTGTTGCAAATGGCAAGATTTTATTCTTGTTTATGGCTGAATAATATTTCATTGTATGTATACACTTCTTAATACCTCTTCTCTTTTTCTAGTCATCTATTGATGGGCACATGGGCTGCTTAATAATTTGGCTATTGTAAGTAATGCTGTTTAAACATGAAGGTGCATGTATCATATTAAATTAGTGTTTTTGTTCTTTGTGTAAATACCTAGTAGTGCAATTGCTGGATTGCAGACTACTTCTATTTTTAACTTTTTGAGACCTCCATACTGTTTTCCAGAGTGGCTGTACCAGTTTGTATTCTCACCAAGTGTTCAAGAGGATTGCCTTTTTCACATTCTCACCAACACCTGTTGTTTCTTTTGTTGTTGATTTTAACCATTCTGACCGATGTGGGGTGATATCTCATTATAGTTTTGATTTGCATTTTTCTGATGGTAATTAATGATGCACATCTTTTCATGTGTCTGTTGACCGTCTGGATGTCTTCTTTGGAAACATGTCTGTTCAAGTCTTCTGCCCATTTTTTAATTTGATTATTTGTTTTTTGGGTGTTGAGTTTCATAAGTTCTTTATATATTTAGATATTAATCCTTTATCGGATATGTCATTTGTAAATATCTTCTTCCATTTCGTAGGTTGTCTTTTAGTTTTGTTGATTATTTCCTTTGCTGTGCAGAAGTAGTCCCAATAGTATATATCTGCTTTTGTTTCCCTTGCCTCAGGAAACATATCTAGAAAAATGTTGCCTTGGCCAATGTCAGTGAATTTACTACCTGTGCTCTCTTCAAGGATTGTTATGGTTTCAGGTCTCACATTTAAGTCTTTAATTCATTTTCAATTTATATTTTTGTGTATAGTGTGAGAAAGTGGTCCAGTTACTTTCTTTTGAATGTTGCTGTCCAGTTTTCCCAACACCATTTGTTGAAGAGATGGTTCTTTTTACCATTGAATATTCTTTTCTGCTTGTAGATTAATTGATGATATAGTTGTAAGATTATTTCAGGGTTTTCTGTTCTGTTATATTGTTCTATGTGTCTATTTTTGTGCCAGTGCCATACTGTTTTGATCACTATAGCTTTGTAATATAATTGAGTCTCCAGAATTGTGATGCCTCCAGCTTTGCTTTTCTTCTTCAAGATAGAAGATAGCTTTGCTTTTCTTCTTCTTCTTCAACTGTTTGGGGTTTTTTGTGGTTACATACAAATTTTAGAATTGTTTGTTCTAGTTTTATGAAAAACACTATTGGTATTTTGATAGGGATGGCATTAAATGTGGAGAATGCTTCAGGTATATAGACATTTTAACAATACTTGTTCTTCCATCCCATGAGCATGGATATCTTTCCATTTCTTTGTGTTGTCTTCAATTTCTTTCATCAGTGTTTTATAGTTTATGGAGTATAGGTCTTTCACCTCTTTGGTTAAGTTTATTCCTAGGTATCTTATTATTTCTGATGCAATTGTATATCGACTGTTTTCTTAATTACTCTTTCTGCTGACCACTACTGATGTATAGAAATGCAACAGATTTCTGTAGATTAATTTTGTATCCTGTAATTTTACTGAATTTCTTTGTATCTTGGTATTGATCTGCTTTTCTTGATTTTTTTGTGCATTTTCTGTGCCTTTCTGGATCTGGATATATGTTTCCTTCCTCAGACTAAGGAAGTTTTCAGCTATTATTTCTTCAAATAAATTTTCTTCCCTCTTTTCTCTCTCTTCTTCTGCAACTCCTATAATACAATTCTTATTACATTTGATAGAATCACTGAGTTCTATAAGTCTGTTCTAATTTTGCACACTTCTTTTCTCTCTTTTTATCAGCTTAATTACTTTTCACTACTCTGTCTTCTGGGTCATTATTTGTTCCTCTGCTTTTTCCATTCTTCTGTTTATTCCATCAAGCATGGTTCTCACTTCATTCATTGAGACCTTTTTCTCTGCTATGCTATTCCTTATCTCTGTGTTAAGGGTCTCACTTGTGTCTTTCACTCTTTTCCCAGGTCCAATAAGTATCCTTATGATCATTGCTCTAAATACTCCATCAGGCATGCTACTTATATCTGTTTCACTTAGATCTCTGTCTGTGGCCTTTTCCTGTTCTTTCATTTGAGAAAAAAAAATTATCTACCTTATCATTTTTTCTAAGTCTGACCTATTTATTTATGTTGGAAAAGTCAGCTACATCTCCTGTTCTTGAGAGTAATGGCCTTATGAAGAAAAGGTCCTCTAGTGCCTGCTGTGTAGTGTCCCCTGTTGCCCAGGTCCTGGCCATTCCAAGAGTGTCTCCAATGTGTATAGCTATTTCATCCTTGACACTTTATCCTTCAGAGTAGTCATCTGCAGAGATATTCTTTGCCTATTGTGAGTAGTGTTTGGTCCCTGGCCTGAATGTGGTGTATTTTAACTAGGTATGCTCTGGTCTGCTTGTGAAATAAAACCTGCCACAACTATTGCCAGGACCAAGGCTTTGCAAAATTCCATAATTGGGAGACAAGGTATGAGCAGAGATTTGAACTGGTCTTCTGGGAGAGCAGGCCCACCATGCTGGGATTGTGGCCAGCAAGACTGGGAAGGTGATTCCACTGTAGAATGGGGAGAGAGAATATGGATGTAAGCAAGTTAGGTAGGGAGTGTTGCCACTATGCTGGTTCCCACAGGTGGTCCTGTGTTTATGCTGAGGGGTGGGGGAAGGAAATGGCTCTGGCCACTTCCATTATTCCCTGAGGGGGTCTCTCCCTAAAGACTGCCTTTCTGGGATGTACTCCAAGATGAGCCAATAGTCTCCCCACTATGAGTCTGAGGTTTCCTTCAGATTACTGTCTCCACACTGTATGTCCACAGGTTGCTTACCTGCCTTTTCTCCAAGACCAGCATAATGCCCTCTGGAATCTATCCTTGCCAAGCCTTGACCTTTAACATTCCAGGATTTCAGCCCTGCTCATTGCCAAAAGTCATGAAATTTGGCTCATCTTACTTTCCAAGTCAATTGCTATAGGGATTTGTTTCCTTGTGTACCCCCCTGTGTCTTAGTCTGTCTTTTGCCCTTTGCCATAACTATGGCTCCCTCCCTACTGTAGTGATCAAGATCTGTTTCTCTCCCAAACTGCTTCTCTGTAATTCCTACCTTCTTTAATGTGGACTTTTTACTACCTTTCATTGTGGCATTTGTTCTATCAGTCTTCAGGTCAGTTTTGGGTACTTAGGAATATTTGATAATTATCTACTTGTATTCATGGGAGGAGGCAAGCCTAGTGTCCACTTACTCCACTGTCATTGTCCTACCCCCTCCCTGGGATTCTTTTCTTATTTCCCTTTTCATTTTGTGTGTCTTAGTGTATCAAAATACAGCAAGGCATTAAAATGTTGATTTTGTATCCTGAACTTCACTGAATTCCTCTATTAGTCATAATAATGTGTGTGTGTGTGTGTGTGTGTGCCTGTGTAATCTTCAAGGTTTTCTAAATATAAGATCATGTAATTTTCAAAAACAGATTATTTTAATCTTTCTCTGATTTATATACTTTTCATATTTAATTTGAAGGAATGTCAAGAACTTCCTATTCTTCACCTGGTTGACAGCACTCCTCCAGCAGAACATTAAATTTCAATTCAAATTTTAATATGTGTGATGAATAAGTATATTCATATGGACTATTTTCCTCATAGGAGATTTGATAATTTGTGTTTTGAAAGGAATTGTTTCATTTCATCCATGTTATAAAATTTGTGGACATTAATTCGTTCAAATTATTCCTTTATTGTCTGTTTAATTGTGATTAGTGAGAAAGTTTCCTCTTTATTATGTGATACTATTCCTGTCTTCTTTCCTTTTATCTTGATTGGTTTGGTTGGAATTCAATCTATTTTATACTTTTTTTAACGTTTATTTATTTTTTGAGACAGAGAGAGACAGAGCATGAACGGGGAGGGGCAGAGAGAGAGGGAGACACAGAATCAGAAGCAGGCTCCAGGCTCTGAACTGTCAGCACAGAGCCTGACATGGGGCTCGAATTCACGGACCACAAGATCATGACCTGAGCCGAAGTCCGACACTTAACCGACTGAGCCACCCAGGCACCCCAATCTATTTTGTACATCTTTTCAGAAACCCAGCTTTTATATTCGATTATTTTTCTTATTTTTTTCTGTTGCTGTTTTTAATTTAATTGATTACTGATATATTTATTATGTTTTTCTTATTTGATTTGTGATTAAATTGTTTTTCTTTTCCAAGTTTCCTAATTGGAAATTTAGAGTATTAATTTTCACATGGAAACATGGTGAGGTGGGTAGAGAAGTTATTGTCTAAAGCTTTGATTCCTAGGCTCCTATTTTCTAGTTCTTTGACTAGAAAGAGGAAGGTTTTTCCCCCCATGCTTCCTGGCATATCCAGGTGTTACAAGCATAGGATATAAGAGGCTAAAGGAAAACTAAACCTTGGGTCTTTTCTGAGATCTCAGGTCTTGAGTCCTTGAGTCCCAGGTTTGTAGCTTGTCTGTCTTGTCTTGTCTTTCAGAAGTCTTCTTATGTCTGTTTTCTATATAATGTCTTGGCTTTATTGACTTAAATTATGGGAAGGATAGAGGAAAGTACATTTACTCCATCTCTCTGAGTAAAAGACTGGAAATGTATTTTTTAATAGAATGTTATATTAGCAACAAATGTTTGAGGTATTATGGAAGTAGACTTAGTATAGACTTCCATCCAATAAGAGGTGAAATAAAAACAGAAATGATCATTTAATTATTGCAACTAACCATAGGACAAAATACTACACCAACTCTTTAGTAAATTGACTCTAAGGAAGTTTTGAACTACTAAACCTCTGCAAAGACCATACAATAAGACACCACTGTGTGTGCTTATATACTAGAAATATTAAACTTGAACTATATGTGCTTATGGCATGCCAAAAGAAAGAACTAACCAAAGAGAGAAGAAATTAAAAAAAAACTATAATAATGTATGGTTAAAATGATTATATTAAAAATTGCTTCTTACTAGTTTTTTTTTTAATTTTTTTTAATGTTTATTTATTTTTGGGACAGAGTGAGACAGAGCATGAACAGGGGAGGGGCAGAGAGAGAGGGAGACACAGAATCTGAAGCAGGCTCCAGGCTATGAGCCATCAGCCCAGAGCCCTACGCCGGGCTTGAACTCACAAACCGCGTGATCGTGACCTGAGCTGAAGTCGGACGCTTAACCTACTGAGCCACCCAGGCGCCCCACTTCTTACTAGTTTTTAGTTTTATGAAAAAATTTTCACACTATGATTCTTCCACAAAAGTTACTTATTTTAATTGCCTCAAGTTGCATATGAATTAGTTCATTTGGTCTTTAACTCAAGAAACAAAAATTGATTCTGGTACTAATGGAAGAAATGGTTTTAATTAGACTTGTTAAGAGCAGAATGCCAATCTCTGTTGTGATGCATTCTTAAGCAAAATTTAAGATTAATGGTGGTTATAAATTATTTTTACTTGTTTTTCTCATTTTGAAATCTAGTCAGTGCTTATCTGAGTCACAATTTTTATAGTGCTGAATAGTTTCTTTTCTTGTGTTACATTAATGAACTTTATATTTATGGAAGAATGAATTATCAGCTATACATTCATCTAGGAACTAGAAAGTACTAAATTTGTTTTAGAAGACCCTAAGCAGCTTTTCAAAAGCATTTATTTTATTTTCACATTTGCAAAGAAACTTTATCTTACATTGCCACTCAGTATTTGTATTATACATACACTCATACATATATACATACGTATGTGCATAAACACATATAAAGCCATGCACCAAGAAGTAGCATAACAGATAATCAAGGGAAAAAATAAAATAGTAAAAATAACCTTGGTATAGTATCATTTATCCTAGAGTCAAACAATCTGTAAAATCTCAGGGCTCCTTAAGAAAGTGTCACTATACAAAAGTATGGTAATATTATTAACATTAATGGTATAACTATAAGTCACAAGGAAATATTTAAACAAGTTCAGCATATATTTTTAATAAATTAAAGTAATGTAAATTCAGTTAATTTTGTGTGAAATATTTTTTCCCCACTTTACCTTATTCAAGAAAAGATTCTAAGTAACCCTATAAAATTCAAGACACCATTAGTTAAACTAAGGGAAAATTACATTGAAAAACATACCTGGCAATAAACTGAATCTAGGAATTAATTTTAAGTGCCAAGTGTAATAACCTTTACTATATATGTATGTATGTATGTATGTATGTATGTATTTACTTTTCTATTTAACTTCTTTAATTTTTGTATCTGCTTATATTGTTTATTTTCTTTTACAAGTTTGTTTTTAACTTTTGTACTTTAACAGGATCAATATCAAGGTCAATTGAAGTTATTTGGTAAATAATTTATTTTTTATTTATTTATGTTTTTAATGTTTATTTTTGAGCAAGAGAGAGGCTTGCGCCGAGTGGGGGAGGGGCAGAAAGAGAGGGAGACAGAATCCCAAGCAGGCTGTGCACTGTCAGCACAGAGCCTGATGCAGGGCTGGAACTCACGAATGGTGATATCATGTCCTGAGCTGAAATCAAGAGTTGGACTTTAACTGACTGAACCACCCAGGCGCCCCAATAAATATTTTAAATGGGAAATTGTTAGTTCCTTGATTATACTAGGTGAAATGTTTATTGCTACACTTAGATTTGAAAGTTTGATAGGGCATAAAAAATACTTAAGCATTTATATCTTTATTGCTCAACGATGCACATATATGTGCATATGTTGGAATGCCATTTATATTCACTAATGTAGAAATATTTTCAAAGAGATAGTCTTATTAATCTAATTATGAAATAAAGAATTTTTTCTCTGTCTTACAAATATACCCCCATTACTATGATGCAAAAAAGTTTATATATAAACAGATGATGCAACTTATTTTAACTGAATCTAAATTGTCCCTATTATATAACAGCACCTAATCTCTTATCTACTTTCGAATGATTACATTTGTATTTACAATATGAGTGAATATTTTTCCAGATTCCTTGTGTAAATTATGGCATACTTATATATAAAATAAAAATGATATCTACCTTAATAATTTATAATCTATGCTATCTTTGAACAATCTGGTTTAGTACTTAAGGCTTGACTGAATTAGGAGGAATAGATGCTGGCGAGAAGGCTTCTCAATCATGTTTCTTGTTTGTTTTCTAAAAGATAAGCTAAATAGCTAGAAAATATAGAACACTCCCAGGAGTTTAGAGAAACCTTAATTCATATCTCTAGTGTGCAATAAATCTCTTCTTGGAGCACATTTATTTCTTTTATCAAACAAGGCTTCACATAATGGATGACATTGGTATAAAACAGTGACCATGTTGTGACAGATGTTGCTAGGTACAGGAGTCATCTCAGTGATGAAGAGAAGAGAGACCCAGGATAGCACAAGTGCCCAGGACCTGAAGACTTTAAAGAAATAATTTTCATTTAACTTTGAGAATGATTTGGGTCTTTATAAAAGTACAATATCTCCCATTGATACAAGCTTGAGAAAAGATGAATAGGCGTTAAGAAATCTTTCTTAACCACATCAGCATGAGCCCTGCATCAAGAGCTACAGTCCTTCTTTTAAAGGTATATGAACAGGTTTTTTCTCTTATAAAAGACTGCTTTTCTTAGCTTGTGTGCATGTGGGTGTTATGATAAGGGGAGAGGGAAGGGAAAAGAACTTGAATAAGGATAAATTTAGCCTAATTTAGTGACATAATGTCACTTCATCTTTGATTTCCTTCTCTGCTTTGGCCTTAAGCTGCATTTATAGTAGCTATAGTTAAGCCTCTAAACTTTTAAAAGTTCAATTTAAAAAAAAGAGAAAAAAAAAGAGTTGGTGCTGACCTTCAGTGACTAGGGTAATAGATTCTTAGCCTTAAAATCTCACAGTCTCTTGAACAGAGTTCAGTTCCTGGCACTTTGTTCAAAACAGTATTACCGGGAAAAAGAAAGAAAGAAAGAAAGAGAGAGAGAGATCTTTCTAATGATAAATTTAGCTCAGGGCATCTCCCAGTGCAAGCTCAAATGTGACAGAAAGGGGCACCGTGCCTCTTCCTATTGACTCACTAACTGCTCCAGAATCGTGCAGTTTCTAAAGCAGGAGAAACTTGTCAAGATGATCCATGGTCCATACTTGGCTCACTTCTAAGGTACTATTAGAAACAAGAAAATTACTCTCAGCCTAGAGACAGAAAAGAACCAACACACAAGAATGTGATTCAAGCCCACAATGTGTTGAAAGGAAAGTAAGGTTTTGGATCAGTAGTTTTGGATAATATTGTCATTTCTGTGTTGCCAGTTTGGGAAAATCGTAACCATTTTTAGCAGGCATGCAAAATAATATGTGGAATATATTAGTCTTTTCATCAAAAAAGGAGGAAAAACTGAGACTTATGGCTATAAACACTTTCCTGTAACAAATACCATTCAGCTCTATTAACTGTGTAGTACAGAAAAATCCCCCATTAAGTAATGTTTGCTCCAGAGTGGAAAAGACAGGAAATATTTTCACAGTTGCTTGCTTTCTAAGGGTCAGTTTAATTGGACAGACTATGTAAAAATTATTTTGAAGATATTATCTAAGTTAAATACAGGCACAACTTATAGATTTGAGTGAAATACCTTTTAAGATTGAGGCTGTGGAATTTGTTGTGTAAAGCAATCGCCTGAAGGATTTAAAACCTAAGGTAATTGAATGGTGTGAGTGTACTTAAAATATGAAAAAAAAAGAATTGGCTCTTTCAGCCAATTGATAATGTCTGAAAGTCCCCAGAAAAGGGGTTGCCTCACTTCAGGATCAGAGAGGGAAGTCTAATCTATAGAAACTTGCATTCTGAACACAAAGGTCTAAGTTGATCAATACCAGCAGTGGGCTCAAAAGGTCCCAGGTGAAAATCCCCAAAGGGCAGAACCAAACTGCCACCTGAGCTAGTAGTGGATAAAATTGTATTTTGCATGTTTTGTGCTGAAACCCTTTAAATAGTCCAGAGTCTGGCCGTCAGGGATGAAGGGAGCCCTTGGATGTGTATACTTTGGATTGTAATTTTTTCTCTAATGATACTTTACTACTCTGGGTTTAGGTTAGAGAAGTTTGGTCTTGGAAGTTCTTGTAGAGATGAGGATTGTCTCAACTATTCCCACTGGAAAAAACTATAACAATCAATGTCAACGTGCCATTTGGGAAAGTGACCCTTTTTTCTTTTTGGCAACACTGTTACCAAACCCCTACATTAAAAGGATTAAAAAAAGGGAATCACATGTATAAGCCATTAATATTTTCTTGAGATGCATGAAAAAAAAATTTACTTGCAAACACTGGTTTGTAAGTTAAATGCAATAAAGTATGTTAAATCCTATACTTGTAAATAGGGAATAAATTAAAATGTTTCAAATGTCAATGCAGTGGAGAAACTTATGGAATACATGCACATATTTTGATAGGGATATGGCAATCTAGTTTGAGTATATTTAATCAAAGAGAAAGTAAGCAGGGTGACATCAACATCATGGGAAAATAAAACCTCCCTAATTTTTGTCCCCTACCAACAAAAATTCAGCATAGATCTACAGACCAAAGTGCCTTTGAGGGATCTGTGGTATTCAACAGGAAATACCAAGGGACCCAGGGGAGTGTTACCAATTCACTCATCAGAAAATAGGCAGACAGATTTCAGTGTAGCTATGGACACTTCAGTGGCACATAAACCAGCTCTGGCCTGTCTGCCATGGTACTGGAGCTCCTGAAGAACACTGACTTAAATAGTCACTCTAACACGAGAGATTTTGTGAATGTCCAGTTTTCTAAAAGATATTCCAGCATTGCATGAGATAAAAAAAAAAAAAAGACTTTGGATGTATGGCAGTAAGTAAAAGGAACATTTTGATTTTGCACATCACCCATGTCCCCAAAGATGGCACACCTTAGAGCCAAGAAAGAACTTCCTTGGCCTGTGATTCATTCCACAAGGGGAAAGGGGGAACATGTGAGTGGACACCTACTTTTCCCAATTATGTGGGACACTGACAAAGGGGCTAATTTCATGCTCATCTTATCCAGAGAAGGCTGATAAGCTTAAAATTCTGCCACAAGAGGAAGCAAGAAGTGTGAAACAAGTTCAACTGTAGAAGGTTTGAAAAAGTCTTCGAATTTCCATCAAGGCTGACAGAAGTTATTTCTTTGCAAATGGCAGTTAGTAAAGACTGGAGGAGGTGATTACTCTTTCACATCCAATATAGCAACACAAAACTAAAAGGAATGTGAGAAATCAAGGAAGCATGATGCCACCAAAGTATCACAATAATCTTTTGGTAACTGAAATAAAAAAAAAACAAAAAACAAAAAAACAAACATAAAGATCTCTGATTTAACAGATGAAGAAATCAAAATAGTTGTTTAAGGAAGTTCCACAAGCTAAAAACAAATAAATGGACAAAAAACAAACCATAGAAAGATAATTCAATGAAATTAAAAAGAAAACAAAATGAGAAGTTTAACAAAGAGACAGAAATCATAAAAAGGAACCAAACAAATTCTGGAGTGGAAGAATACAATGAATGAATGAAATGAAATTTACAGTTAGAGGCATCAATAACAGTCTTGATTAAGCAGAAAAAAGAATATGTAAGATTGTAGATAGGAACTTTGAAATAACCTAGTTAGACGAAAAAAAAAACCTAAAAGGATGAGAAAACAGTAAAGAAAAACCTTCATAAGCTATGGGATATCATCAAAAGGATCAACTTACAAGTCACTGGAGATCCACAAGGAGAAGGGAAGGAGAAGGGGGCAGAAAGCATATTTAGATAAATAATGGCTAAGAATTTCCCAGATCTGGGGAGAGATTTGGATATTCAAGTTCATGAAGCTTATGTAGGTCACCAAGCAAACTCAAACTGAATACATCTTCTTGAAGGCACATTATAATAAAACTATCAAAAATCAAAAAGAAAATTAGAATCTTAAATGTAGAAAAAGGGGAAAAAACTAATTACTTATAAGGAAACCCACATAAAGCTATTAGCTGATGTTTTCAGCAGAAAACTTACACATCAGGAGTGAGTGAGATGATATGTTTAAAGTGTTGAAAGAAAAAACTGCCAACCAAGAATACTATGTACAGGAAAATAATGTTCCAGAAATGAAGGAAGATAAAAACTTTCCCAGGCAAACCAACACTAAGGAATTTCAACACCACTGGACATACATTACAAGAAATGCTGAAAGGAGTTATTCAAGCTGAAATTTAAAAAAGGTTAATTATTACCATGAAAATATAATATATACTGGTAATGCTGGTAATGCTAGGTGTATACTCAAATTCTGAATGATGTAATCCCGTAATATGATCATGTGTTAATTACTTAATCATAGTATAAGGTTTAATGGACAAAAGTATTAAAATATAGTTATGATGTTTTTTTAATAAATATACAACATAAAAAGAGGTAAATTGTGAGATAAAAAGTGTAAAAAGGGGGAGGAATAAAAGGATAGAATTTTTGTATGTGATTGAAGTTTGTTTTTAGCCTAAAATAAACTTCTGTACCTATATGGTATTTTATGTAAGACCCTTGGTAACCACAAAGCTAAAACCTACAATAGGGTCACAAAAGATAAAGAAAAAAGGATGAAAGCATATCCCTGTGGAAAATCAGTTCACAAAGGAAAGCAGTAAGAGGTAAAAAAAAAAAATGAGCAAAAGATGTACAAAACAGCAAAAAAACAGATAATAAGATGGCATTATTAAATCCTTACCTGTCAATAATTACTCTACATATAAATGGTTTAAATTATCTAATAAAGTACATAGAGACACTGGATGAATACAAAATAAAGCCCATGTGTGCTGCCTCTGAGACACTCACTCCAGCTTTAAGGACACATATAGGATCAAAGGAAAGGGATAGAAAAAGATATCTTATGCAATCAGAAACCACAAGATAACAGAGTTAGCTATACTTATAGTAGACAAAATAGATTTTAAGTCAAACAGAGAATAAGACACAAAGAGAGTCACTATATAATGATAAAGGGGTCAATTCATCAAGAAGATATAACAATCATAAATATACAGTTGGCCCTTGAACAATGTGAGGATTAGGGACATTGACCCCTTGTACAATTGAAAATATGAGTATAACTTTTGACCCCAAATCTTAACTACTAATGGTCGACTGTTGACTGGAGGCCTTATTGATAGCATAAACAGTTGGTGAACATGTACTTTACATGTTATATGTATAATATACTATATTCTTACAATAAAGCAAGAGAAAAGATAATGTTACTAAGAAAATCATAAGGAAGAGAAAACACATTTACAACACTATACTGTATTTATAAAAACATCTGCCTATAAGGGGGCTCACACAGTTCAAACTTGTGTTGTTCAAGGGTCAACTGTATATGCACACAATATCAGAACACCTAAATGTATTAAAGTCTAATACTAACAAATCTAAAAGGAGAACTAGACAATAATACAAAATAGGATAGAACTGTAATACCCTGATGTCAACAATGGTTACATCATCTAGACAGAAAATCAAAAAGGAAATATTGGACTTGAACCATACTTTAGACCAAATGGATAAAACAGATTTAAGAAAAAGATTCCATCCAACAGCAGCAGAAGACACATTATCCTCAAATATGGAACATTATGTAGGATAGATTACATGTTGGGACATAAAACAAGTCTTAGTCAATGTAAGAACATTGACATTATAGCAAGTATCTTTTCTAAACAAAATGGTATGGAAATAAAAATTGGTAACAGAAGGAATTCTGGGAAATTCAAAAATATGTGGAAATTAAATAATACACTATTAAGGAACCAATATATCAAATAAATAAAAAGAGAAAAAAAAATATTGAAACAAATGAAAATGAAACCACAATATACCAAAATCTGCAAAGGCAGTCTAAGCACGAAGTCCATAGAGACAAATATCTACATTAAGAAAAAGAACAATCTGAAATAAACTAATTTTACACTGCAAGAAACTAGAAAACAAACAAACCAAAAGAAACAAAAAAAAAAACAAATAAAACCCTAAATCCAAAGTTAGAACAAGGAGGGAATTAACTAAGACCAGGAAAGAGAGAAATGTAATAGAAGCTCTAAAATCACTAAAAATGATCAACAAAACTATGAGCTGTTTTTTTTAAGATAAACAAAATTGGCAAACCTTTAGAGAGCCCCCCCCCCGAAAAAAGAGAGATGATTGAAATAAATAACATCAGAAATGAAAGAGGAGACATTACAACTGACATGACCAAAATATTTTTCCTCAAAAAATTAAAAATAGAACTGCCATATTACCCAGCAATTTCACTTCTAGGTGTATATCAAAAGTAAATGAAAACAGTATCTCAAATTGATGTATTTCCTCCCATGTTCCTTACAGCATTGTTCACAATAGCCAAGATATGGAAACAACCTAAATGTCTGTTAACAAATGAATGGATCTGTGATCCACATCTTACAAAAGAAAACATGAGGTATATGTGTGGGTGTATGTATGTATTTATGTATGTCTGTGTTTGTATAATGGAATATTATTCATCTGTAGAAAGAAGAAATTTCTGCCATTTGTGACAACATGGATGGACCTTGAGGACATTACACTAAGTGAAATAAGTCAGAGAAAAAAAATACTACATGACTCCACTTACAAGTGAATCTAACAAAGTTAAACTTGTAGATACAGAGAGCAGAGTAGTTGTTGCCAGAGGATGGAGGGCGTTGGAGATAAGGAGATGTTGGTTAAAAGTACAAACCTCTAGTTATAATACAGATGAACTCTGAGGATCTAATATATAGCATGGTGATTACAGTTGATGAAACTGGGTTATATATGTGAGGTTGCTAAGGGAGTAGATATTAAATGTTCTTACTACAAAAAAAGAAAAAAAAGGTTATTATGTGACATGATGGAGGTTTTAGCTAATGCTCTGGTGGTAACCATTTTTGCAAAATAGACATATTCCAGATCAACTTGTTGTACACTGTAAACTTACACAATGCTATATGTCAGTTATATTTCAATAAATTTAGAAAAATGTTAAAAACAAAAAGAAAAATAAATCTCTTTAAAAAATGTTTATTTATATTTGAGAGAGAGAGAGAGAGAGAGAGAGAGAGAGAGACATAGTGCAAGCAGGGGCAGGGACAGAGAGCAAAGACAGAATCTGAAGCAGGCTCCGGTCTCCTAGCTGTCAGCAGAGAGCCCAAAACAGGACTCGAACCCATGAGCTGTGAGATCATGATCTGAGCCAAACAAAGTCAGACACCTAACCCACTAAGCCACCCAGGTGCCCCAAGTGTTCCCTATATTATTTGCAGAAAAATAAATTTCTAAAATAAAAAAAGTACAACTTCCTTTCTTTTCCCTTGATCTGTTTTATCTTTGCTAATAACAAAACAATATATATACACATATATGTGCTCATATATATACATATGTATGTGTGTATATATATGTATGCCTCTGCATTTAAATAAAAGCATAACATATCTTTTATCTAATCCCTAATCAAATGCACAATGGACTTCTTTTTTTCCTCTCACATACAGATTACACTGAAAAGGATCATTTTATAAGCAACACTGAGAAAGTGTTAATATTTTAAAACTCCAAGTCAAATTTTAAAGTTAATGGAAAAAGTGTATCTTCAAAGTCAATGAAAAACAGCCTATTGCTATCTTTTCTTGAATAAGAATGTTAATATAGATTTATAATTTCTCTTTCTCATTTGATGTTCAAACAAGATTATAGAATTTCTGGCTGAAAATTAGTCCAGTGAACTGGCCTTTTGTTTTTCTTCATATGGGATTGATGAGAAAGTAAAAAAAACAATACTTTCATGATTGATCTTTGGGCAGTTAGAACCATATATTCAGGATAAGAAATGTAAAATATCAGGCTTCAATCAATGTTCAATAATATTTCTTACTATTTTTCTCAGCTATTCATAGTTCATGTGTTCGGCTGTGTTGAAAGGAATAAAAAATTTTTTTTAAGATTTCTTCAGAGCTACCCAAAGATAAATTCACAACATATACTTATGAACTTATCATTGAGGTTTTTTATAGTGTGTTGAAAATTCTACTCAACTTTTTCATATGTTAATTTATAGCAAATAGAATAAGTATGATAGTAAAACGAAGTCAGAGAATTTCAGTAACATATATGCAAACTCAAAATATAATCTTAGTCATTTGGATGAAATAAGGTTAGTTTATAGTAAATAACATATTAGAAAACAAATTAAATTACAATTTGTTGGATAACTGTAAAATGCTTTATTTCACTTACCAGAGTAAACACATTATCTACCATGTTCTTGGCACTATGCTAGCCATTCAGTGTTCAGTCATAAAAAATATTTCCTGACCTCATAGAATATATATTTTAATAGAGAATATAAATATTACTGAAATAAATATATAGGTTAAAGTGTGTCCATTTGGTAAAGAAATAGACAGGGTGCTTTAAGAAAACATAATACATTTTGAATACAGAAATTTGAGAAGTTGCATTAACATAATGTTTAAAAGATGAAGAGAAGGAAAACTAAGTGAGTAGAGAGTAAGAATAGAGGATAGAAACTTGGATTGTCATAATATCTTCTGGAATTATTATGGTGTTGAAAGACATAAATGGTAAAAAAGAATGAAAAGAAGTAAGATTGCAGACCTAAGAGATATTTACAAGTATTTTAGTCCATAGGAAAGAGTTTAGATTAGAAACTCAGAAGAATAGACCATAAAGTATAATGTATTTTAGAAGTGAATAACTGTTTCAAAAACAGAGTTTCAGAACAGATTAGAAACTCAGAAGAATAGACCATAAAGTATAATGTATTTTAGAAGTGAATAAGTGTTTCAAAAACAGAGGATAAGCATAGAAAGAAGAAAAGATAGGGAAGATATAAAAGAAGGAAGGGAGGAAGGGAGGAAAGAAAATGGGATGGGAATCTCAGGTGAGCTTTGAAGTTTACACACACATTTCCACTCTTATTTGCTAAAATACAATCATAGGGTCCTTATATAAATGCAACAAAGACCAGGAAACACTAGAAAGGGAAAAAATAAACTTGGTGATCAGCTGGTACATTCTGCCACGATTACCTGTTGCATCCTAGTTTGCAGCATTAATGTAGTCTTAAGAAAGATCTTATATCTTTTTTTCTCCCAGTTGGCTCTGTCACTTCAGTCCCATTTTTTTCATATACATCTTCTTGACGAAGGTCTTTGTGTCTCTTTTTCATCACCCTGTATATAGACACATATCCATTTCATATAATGAATATCCTCTATGTTATATAATGAATATTCTCTATGTTATATATATCTTATGTAGTACATATATAAATATAAACACATGGTTTTTATTTAAGTATTTTTTAAAGAATTTTTTTTAACGTTTATTTATTTTTGAGACAGAGAGAGACAGAGAATGAACGGGGGAGGGTAAGAGAGAGAGTATTTTTAAGATAACAAACCAATTCAAAACTTAGTGCTTTAAAATAAAATAAATGACCTTTGATGTTTCCCATGTTTCTTGCAGTCAGTAGTTGCTGGGCCTAATCTGAAACTATCTGAAGGCCTAATTATTCCGAGTATTTTCATTCCCATCTCTCATTCTTGGGCTGAGATGGCTGGAAAGCTGTGAGCTGGTTGGTTAGCTTTGTTTCTCTTGAGAAGACATCTCCTCAGCGCTATTCTGGGCTTACCCAAAATGTCATGATCTTATGATGGGTTTCCTACCTAACAGTGACCTTTTCTCAGAGACTCAGCTAAAACCTGGAAGGTTTCTTAGTACCCAGACTCAGAAGTCTCAGAATGTGAATTTTTTCCACATTCTTTTGGTCAAGAAGGTCACTAAATCTACAATTAAGGGTGGGGGCAAACCCAATTTACCTCTATTTGTGAGAAGTAGCATATCGATATGGGAAAGGAAGAAATTGGTGGTGGTCCTCTTGGAAAACAGTTTTGCAACATATGTAATTGTAATATGCATGTATATTATGTTCATAACCTTCCACTATATTCTAAACCTTTTTAGTCATTATTCTTTTTCCAGTGACTTGTGTAGTGCTTTATGTTGAATGACTTATTAAAAATACCTACTTAACAAGTGCATATAGCAATGAAACATTAGTGAATATCAATGAACATATTTTGCAAAAATGTCAAGAGAATGATAAAGAAATAGCAGTGAAAGAAGTAAGAGACCTGGGGAAAATTATGTTTCCAAGTTGTTAAATGTCCTTCTCCACTAAATGAATAATTTAGAGAAGGTTTCATACTTCCTACAGTATGCAGTATGCAGTATGCAGTATGCAGAATGCAATAACTCATTCAACTACATGCAGTAATCTGACTGCTGACATCTTAGGTTCCAAGAAATAGAAAAATTAAAGTCATCACAGTAAACTAGGACAATTATAGTATTAAAATCAAGAAGAATATCCTGTTGGACTAAAGAAAGAGATCAAAAGTTGTTGGAAAGTTATTAAGGAATAATCTGAAGGACATGAAAGCTGTATCTCATAAAATATGATGAATTATGGATTTGTAAATGTATCTCAATATACCTTAAATATTTGTATGCAGTGATGAGTTCCTATAAAGATAATTTAAGAATTTTTAGCAATGATAATATGTGATGTCAAATAACTAGTTTAGTTAATCTAAATAATGTACAGATTTTAGAAGATTTGACACAAAAATATGTCCAGTATAGTTACATAATATCAAACATGTTATGTTTTGTGAAATTTAATTTTATAGATTTTAACAGATTTATAAAATTGGTTTATTTTTAAGGAAAGGGTGAATACAGTTCTTTCTAAATTGTAAGTATAGAAAGTTGAACAAGCAGTGTCATCATAGTGTTTGTAGCATGAAAATTTTTGAAATTATTTTGAATTTCAAGGATATAATGTTATGTAAATTTTCTAAATTTTAATTGTATCCAACAGTCTTATCAGATATTAGATATTATAAAAACTTGGTTTTTCTAGAACCTGATGTCTAAACATTTCACAAATAAAAAGAACCATAGAATCAGAAAATAAAATATAATTAAATAAATTTGTGATTAAATTTGTGATTCAAGATAAATTTGCATACTATGCCATTTTAAAAATATTTTATTTATTTTGAAAGAGAAAGAGCACAAGCAGGGCAGGGGCAGAGAGAAGGGAGAGAGAGAGAGGAGAGAGAGAGAGAGAGAGAGAGAGAGAGAGAATCCCAATCAGTCTCCACACTGTCAGTGCAGAGTCCAGTGCAGAACTTGAGCCCACAACCATGAGATCATGACCTGAGCCCAAACCAAGAGTCAGACGCTTAACCCACTGAGCTACCCAGGCCCCTATTATGCCTTTTCAAAAGTATCTACTTAACTGTCACTAATCTTAAAAGATTTATTTAAAACCATAGATAGCTTCATTACATAAAGTGATTAGCCTGAATAACACTAGAGACAGATTCTACTTTAACTTACCAGTTCTGGAGCATTTAATATTAACCAATAACATAAAAATAGTTAATATGTGTCAATCATTTTATAGATATTTAAACTTTTGGCAAGCTGTAGAGTTGAAGCATTTCCAAATCTTAGTACACATAATTAAATATTGCGTATAAATCTGCTTCTTACATGTAAAATATGTATGGAACATGTTATGTTAACATCAACTTACGTTTTACTAATATTTTCAGGGGAGTATAATTTTTGAATATATCCACTGATATTAGTCAATCAAGAGGAATATTTAGTGCACACTCATAAAGTCAATCGCAAAGTTCAAATTTTGCAGGCAAACATTGGATAGCTATAAAAGGTTTGGTCCTCTAATGAGAACTGTAAATATTTGGGCTCAGTTAATCTACTTAAAGGCATAGATAGTAACCTGGCTTCTAATTATTTGCTGTATTTATATGAGTACAGTGAAATCCTTCTCAACCAGCAAAAATAAATTTTAAAGACTACTGAAGAAAATTGGAAATTGTACACATTATTGCAATTAATTTTCTTTATACCTGCATCTTATTTAAGTAGCCTGATTGACCATATGTCCTTTGCCATTTGTGTTGGAATACTGCTGCACCCAGGCTCTTGGTCTTTTTTGTGTGATTGTACTTAAATCTGGTAGTTACAGGGGTGCCTGGGTGGCTCTGTCAGTTAAGCATTCGACCGGCTCAGGTCATGGTCTCATAGTTTGTGAGTTTGAGTTCCATATCGGGCTGTGTTGACAACTCAGAACCTGGAGCCTGCTTTGGATTCTTGTCTCCCTCTCTCTCTGCCCCTCCCCTACTCATACTCTCTCTCTTAAAAATAAACACTAAAGTATTAAAAAACTTTTTTCAAATCTAGTAATTACATTTCTGATCAGAATAAAAGTTTATAGCATTCTCGTTTCATATATATGAGATTGACAAACCAGTAGCATACTATTAGGAACTATTTCTAGAATATTTTTGCCCTGAGTATCCCTACCACATAAAGTTTCAAAGACTTTTGTAGGATTTGATAAAATAAAGCTGAAGAATGACTGCATTTAATAAAAATAGTAATATTCAGGAACATGTATAAGTACATACATGGTATTGTAAGTTGTCATTGTGTTTAGTAAAAGGACTTTTAAATTGACTGTTATAATCATGCAACTATAGGTGTTTGGAAAGTATTAAGGTGTGCTGCCTTCTAAGATAAAAGGAATCATTTGCTTTTATGTAGTAGGATTGGTAGAAAGAAATGAGAAGCAAAGGGGTCTGTGCGTAGTTGCAGCCTCTGAAATAAACTAAGGATATGCCTGGAACCCAGCTAAGAAGCAACGGCAAAACACAGCTCCTGAATTCCAAGTTTTTTACAGTTCCCACTCTGTTAATGAGGAAAGTCAAGTCAAGATAAATCATCACCAGGTGCTTAGATCACATGTAAGCTCACCTTGTAGGAACAACAAGGGAGAAGTTTGGGAGTCATTTTTGAAATGGACAAAATGTAAAAGATCAGAAGAGAATGATTTGGTTATGAAATAGAAGGCACTCAAACCTGTGTACTCTGTGCTCTAACATCTTTCACATGGTCAGAGTGGGTTCAAATTGTCAGCACTTTGTAGAAGCACATTATCTCATTCAGTGTGTCTGCCTATGTCAGAAATGCACTCTGCTTATGGAATGAGCAAGTTGTCTGGAGATGTAATTCATTATAGAAGTTTGCTATTCAGATTGCTTGTTACCTCCTAACTAATGCAAAGAAGATTCCAGTCCATTCCAATGTCTTAGGAACCTTGGGCAAAGAAGGACCATGAAGAAATTCATGCTTCTCTTGGGAAACGAATTAAAGTAAACAAATTAAAGTAAGTTTTATTAATATGGGAATTTTCTTTTTATTTTGCAACACAAAATGAAGCACTTATTGAAAGTGCTTCATTAGGGACAACTGATGTAAGCAGCTTTGCAATCTTTTCAGACTGTACACATATTACCTGCTATTTTTTTAATATACCCATGATATTGATTAGTCCCTTGGTATCAAAGTATGAGAAATAAAGAATCTCAAAACAAACCTAGATTCACAGAATTAAAATTACATTTCAATAAAATTTTTAGGTTAACTGCACAGGTTAAGAAACACCAACTATAGGGGCGCCTGGGTGGCTCACTTGGTTAAGTGTCCAACTTCAGCTCAGGTCATGATCTCATGGTTTGTGAGTTTGAGCCCCACATCCAGCTCTGTGCTGACAGCTTGGAGCCTGGATCCTGCTTCAGATTCTATGTCTCCCTCTCTCTCTGCCCCTCCCCCGCTCATGCTCTGTCTCTCTCACTCTCAAAATGAATGTTAAAAAAAATTAAAAAAAAAGAAACACCAACTGTATATCCTACAATAATGTCATTTAATTTTCTTTATGTTTATTTCTTCTCTGTATGTTATCTAAGTTCCTTGATAAATAAATCTCTGTGTTAATATATTTGGTCTCAGTATCAAGACCTATCAAATCTCCTTGTTAAATAAATAGTCATAGGACCAAATAAAATCAAGTTGAATTCCTTCTACTTCTTGCATTCAGTATTTTTTTGTTCATTTTTTATAGTCTTATTATAATAGTATCCAAATACTTTCCTCAAGACTGGATAAATGGATTGATCTGATATAAGTAGTAGAGTTTCATTTGGAACAAATCTAAAATAATGCAAAAATATTTTTCCAAGAATATGCTGGACAAGTAAATTATCAACTTTTTAAAGAGATAAAGACTTATTCATGTGCACACCACTCTTGATGTAGTATCTAGTGTATTTTTTGCTTCTGAACTTCTGCCCTGTTCCAGATGAGCCCGCTTGATTTTTAATGATGCTTTCTACTAATAGCTGCCCTTCAAAACCGTCATAAACCTTAATTATTCTGATAATCACTAGGGATCTAACCGAAACACGGAAAAAAAAAGAAAAGAAACCACGTATGAAGGATAAACCATCTTGTAGGACAGGTGTATGTTTTTCACTTGGCACTTAGAAAATCTGTTTTTGTAGTATAGATTAGACATTAGTCCATGCAACAATGAAACACTTGAAGTAAAACAAAAACTTAAAACTTTAGCTTTAGTGTAAGTATTTATTATTTATTTCTCACTTTTTCTTAACTAGCTTGAAAAATTTATGTATTTTTCCTACGCTGTGGACAAATAACAACCTTGAGTGTCCTCAAGTTTCAGTAATATAAACAGAAATCCTGACTGATGATAGACACTCATAAAAGGTGTTGGTTTCAAAAACACCTATGATAATATTTCTTATCTGTAGGTATATTTGTTCATCTTTTAAATATTTTTAAATTTTAAATGAAGTATAGTCTTAATACATAAATTTTGTGATATGTCAGGTTTTTTTGAGGTTCCGAACAGAAGTACTGTTATTTACTCAAAATGTATCTAGGTGTTGAATGCCTACAGTATGCTATGCACCATTCTGATTATGAATATTAATTTGGTCCATGACTTAATAGTGCGTATTCTCCCACAAAAGAGAAATACAAATATCTAATGCTTCTAAGTGAGATGAGTGTTAAAGAAAAGTTTCCTATAGGTAGAGTGATGATGCCTACACTCCAAAGGGTAAAATTAAGTCAGTGTGGAAAGAGAAAGTTTTATTGATCTGAAAGTTATGAAAAAAAAATTTAGGATAAAAAAAAGAAGAAAAATGGAGCCCAAGGAAATCTGAGAATAAGAATTGTTTCTCTTGTTCCAAATACATGAATAAGTGATAATAAATGTTAAGCCTTTGTACTGTTGCTTCATTATTGTTGCAGATAGGAAACTGAACTAGAGAGGGAAAAGAAATAATGGGTACCTACCTTACAAGAAATACTAAAGAAAATATTTTAAGCTGAGATAAATAATACCACACAATAAATAGAATGCACATGAAGATATATGGGGAACAAGTAAGGCAATGAAATACACAGATAGATTCCCAAAAACTTTTATGCTTTTGTACTATTTCTTCTATATTTTTAAAAGGACAACTGCATATAAAATAATTATCAAACTAGTGTTGATGTCCTAATAGTATATAAAGACATATGTAATTCATAAGACAATTACATATGAAGGAAGAGTGGGTGGCAGTATACTGAAACAAATTTTTTTGCTAACTGTAACCAAATAAATACAAATCAAAACAAGATTATTTCAACATAAGTTGCTAATTGTGATATCCAGGGTAAAAACTGAGAAAAATAAGTCAAAAATATAGTAAGAGAAATAAGGAAGTTGAAATAGTACACTAGAACATATCTACATGATAAAATAGAAGGTAAAGGTATAATAGCATGTGTTAGTAAAATCGTAGATAGAAACCTCTACTTAATAATTACATTATATATAAATTATTTATATATGCAAAATAAATATTAAAAATTTACATAATGAAATTAAGAGAAAGTATGTTCCTAACTGTAGTTGTTTACCAGATGATTACTTCAGACTTTCTGGACCAAATAAGAAAAAGAAACGATGCTAAATATTACTAAGGAAACAGCAACCAAAAGAGAGTTGAAATGATTATTAAAATATTGGAAAAATATACCTCAGGTCAAAATTTGTCAACATAAATGTTTATTTTTATTTTTTAATGTTTATTTATTTTTGAGAGAGAGACACACACAATGTGAGCAGGGGAGGGCAGAGATAGAAGGTGACACAGAATCTGAAGCAGGCTTCAGTCTCTGAGCTGTCAGCATAGAGTCCAATGCCGGGATCAAACCCTTGGACCCGTGAGATCATGACCTGAACTGAAGTTGGATGTTCAACTGAGCCACCCAGGTGCCCCACCAGAAACTGTTTTAACAACAATATATGAAACAAAAGCTGACAGAGTTCAGGACAAAAATAGACATTTCAGCAATAATACTGGATATTTAAATACCTCATTTTAAATAATCGATTATAATTAGAGTTCAACAAGTAAATATTTAACTTGACCACTATCCACTCAATAGCCCTAACAGATATACATATATTTTACTCTCTATCCAAAATCAGAATACACTTCTTCTAAAACACACATGGAATATTTTCCATGACTGGTTATATATTAGGCCAAACAAAATCAATCTACATAAATTTTAAATTATTTAAATAAAAATATATTCTCTGACGACAGTAGAAATAAATAGAAAACAACAAACGATGTTGGGATTTATAAATATGTACAATTTAAACAACAAACTCTTAAAATTGCATGCAAGTCAAAATATAAAAGAAAAGTGAAATTAGAAAATACTTTGAGGAGTGACATCAGCAAATGGCAGAATAAGAGGAACTTCATTCATATCTCCTCTCACCAATAATGATTTGGCAGCTTCCTTCAGTAGGTGGATGGACAAATAGACTATGGTACATCCAGATAGAATATTCAGTGCTACGAAGAAATGAACTATCATGCCATGAGGAGACACACACACACACACACACACACAAACCTAAAAGGATATTACAAAGGGGTAGAAGCTAATTGAAAAGGCCATTTATTATATGATTCAAATGATATTACATTTGGAGGAAATGTCATAGTCATAGTCATGACTATGATTTAGTAAACAGATAAGTGGTTGTTAGAGGCTGGAGGGAAGGAGGGAAGTGAGATGAATAGACAGAACCTACATTATTTTTAGTGTGATGAAACTATACAACAATGGTGGATATATGTTATTATATACGTATATATCAAAGAATTTACAACACCACGATATTACCCAAATGTAATGACCTGGAGTAGTAATGATATGTCAATGTAGTTTTGTCAGTTGTAAAAAACATACTTTTGAGATATGAGAACAGCATCAAGCCAAGAAAATACTGTGATAGAAGAGAGTGAAGAGGAATAACACAACCACCATTACCAAATGAGCTACAAAGTCCAAGGAATTTTTTTTGGAAAAAAAATACAAATCAAGGCAACAAAGAAGTTTTTTTTTTTTTTTAAATATCAGCTAAGTTCTCCTTCATTTATCAAAACCATATAAAACAATTTTCAATGTACAAGAAGAGGAAATTTGGCACATATGAGCTTTTTTGAAGAATTTGTTAGAGGATGAACTTTTTTTAAAGCAGTTTATTATGGGCAACATAAGCAAAAAAGGGATGGTGAATATTTTATTATATACAAAATGGAGTTCTAAAACATAAATAAGCAATGTGGATAACAGTAAAAGACTAATATGCAATGTTACATATTGTGACAGAATAGATCTAATGCAGTCAAAAGAGAAGTGGAAAAGAAGAAGATAAAATATTTTCATTCAAGGTTGATAAGGCAATATCTAGGAGTGAATGAAACTATTGAAAACTGACAATCCAGATAGAGAAAGATAAATACAAAAAGGGACATTAGAGGCATTAAGAAAAGTACAATACTAAGCATTAGAACAAAAACACCAACATTCTTGAATATTATTATTTTTTAAAATATTAAATAGAAAATACATCTCACAGAGAAGTAATGAATTGGTGAATAGAAATTAGGACATGATGGTTAATGAGAGGAGGGATATTTCTCTGCCAGTATTTTTTTGTATAGTGTGACTTTTATAATCACAGCAATATTTTACACACCTCAATAATAAAATGTTAAAATTATCCCAGATATATGGGAAAACCCCAATTCAAATAGTAATAGATGTGCCTATATGCATTACAAATAATTAATGTAACCACATTGAAGATTATGAAGAAGATACATAATAATATGAATTATTTAAGCAAAAATTATATGTTGACATATGGTAAGACTAAAGACAAAAATATTGTACCCAAATGTTGTACTCTGGTTAGTAAATTTGTTTTTCACAAGGTATGGGTTGGTAAGTCTAAAACAAATGTATGTGTGTTCTGAGGTTGAGCAAGTAGGTAAATATAGGTGTAGATTTTCAGAATCAGGTTAATCACTGTATGTGAAAGTAGTTGCAAATAGGAATGGGGAAAGGATAAAATGGACTCTGCTATCGAGTTGGAAACTTAGGTATAAGTATAACCTGTTTTTAACACACACGCAAATGAAGATGTACAGAAAGACACAGGTATGTATATAGATGAATACATAAATATATACACACATGTATACACACACACACACACACACATATACACACACACACTAAGATTTGTTTATCCTAAGATGGTGGCAAACCAGTGAAATAAACAAGTCTAGTACCTAGATGTTGCTCTAAATTCTATTCTTCCAATGAAATAAATCAGAACTCTTTGAAAAAAGTGCTAATGCTAGAGCAAGATAAGCCTGGAATGTTTAGTAGTGCCAGAAAATAAGGAGCTACATTAAAAAAAAATATCCTGGTATGTCTAACAATAGAAACCAACTTGAAAAATTTCTCACTGGCCAAATATTTAACAATTTTAGCAATTAAAAAACTGAATAGTTAACAGAATAAAATAAACATGTGATTCCATAACAATATAAATAAATAGTCGAACAAATGAATACATTGGGTAGAAGAGACTGCTTTTTCTTAGAGTAGAATTCCAATAAAGAAATGGAGAAAATCATCTTTGGCAATCACTACCATAGTGTTTAGATATGATAAGATATATAAAATATGACAAGATATTTGCAGAATCTTGAAACTATTTTTCCATAAAATACTTACAAGGTATTTAGTAATCCTGTTTATTAAATAAAAGGACCTTTTTACTGTAGATTACTAAATCTTTACTGTTATTTAGTGGTAATTTCACCAAAACCGTGTAACTTGAATCTATTCATGACAAAATATCAAACAAATCTAAATTAGAGTAAATTCTGCAAAAGAATTGGACACTACTTATGAAATATGTCAAAGTCCTAAAAAATGAGCATCTTTCCCACATAGAAGAAGATGGGGGGGGGGGGGCTGGGTGGTTCAGTGGGTTGGGCGTCTGACTCTTCATTTCAGCTCAGGTTGTGATCGCATGGTTTGTGGGATTGAGCCCCATGTGGAGATCTGAGCTGGCAGTGCAGAACCTGCTTGGGGTTCTCTCTCTTCTTCCCTCTCTCCCTTTTCCTCTCTCTCTCCTTCTCTCTCCTTCCCTCCCCTCATGCTTCTCTCTCTGAATAAATAAACTGAAAAAAAAAAAGAGGAAGAAGAAGAAGAAGATGGAAGAAACATAACAATTAAATATGATGTGGGATCTTGGATTGGATCTTAGACCAGAGAAAGGACATTAGTGGGATATTTAGTGAAATTTGAATAGGTCTATAGACTAGATAATAGTGTTGTAGAAAATTAATTTCCTGTTTTTGCTAACTGTACTATGATTATATAAGATGTTTAACATTTGAAGAATTTGTGCGAAGGGTATACAAGAAGTCTTTTTACTATTTTTATAAATTTTTATAAATCTGAAATTATTTTAATTTTATAAAGTTAAGAAAGAAAAAATGTTTTTTAAAGTTTTTTTTAAGTTTTATTTATTTGAGAGAAGGAGAGAGAGTGTGCACACACACAAGTGGAGAAGGGGCAGAGAGAAGGAGAGTCAGATCCCAAGCAGGCTCTGTACCATCAGCACAGAGCGCAATGTGGGGCTTGAGCCCACAAACCATGAGATCATGACTGAGCTGAGATCCAGAGTCAGACACTTAACTGACTGAACCACCCAGATGGTCCTAAAGAAAAAAAATATATTTAAAAAATATTCTATAAAAAAAAAAGGGGGCACCTGGGTGGCTCAGTTGGTTAAGTGTCTAACTTCAGCTCAGGTCATGATCTCACAGTTCATGAGTTCGAGCCCTGCATCGGGCTCTGTGCTGACAGTCAGAGCCTGGAGCCTGCTTCACGTTCTGTGTCTCCCTCTCTCTCTGCCCCTTCCCTGCTCATGCTCTGTCTCTCTCTGTCTCAAAAATAAATAAACATTAAAAAAATTAAAATAAATAAATAAATAAATAAATAAAAATAAAAAATATTGTATAGATCATAACTGTTAAGAATTCAGAATAACAAATACAATTATGAAGGAAAGAAGGTAGAAGAAGTCAAATATTCAGGAAGAGACATTTTATAAACCCTTATTTTTGCTGACATTTTTATTCATTTATCTCATTATATTCCCATAAAATCCTTTTTATGTCAGCCCAATGTAGTAAGATAGTTGTGACCTTGAAAAAGCTTAAGAAAAACTGAGGAGCCATCAGTGTTCTCTGGATCTCATCTGTTTGATACTATTTGCATTTTTTTAATCTATGTTTTTCCATATTTTTAAACTTACTTTTTCTACTTAATCCACACTCCAGAATACTGAAGCTCCAACCTCCACAGTTATAGACATTTATAGAGATTAACTGGGAAAACCCCAATTTCAATTCACAGTAGTACAAATACACTTGCTTTGCTTTTGGAACTGACAAAATACAGGTGCTATATCTGGCTTTTCTTACCTCTGGTTCTGTTTGTGTATCAGTCTTACATCCCCTTTTCAGACTAGCTCTCTGTAGTTTTGAATTATATTGTGAATGTCTTTCTCTACTACCCCCAACTCCCCCACCACACACACATACACACATATATACACATATACATACACATAAGCCTCCTTTACTCAATGAGAAAAATCAGCTTGTACAGGTATCCATAGAGATTTAATCATTCGTGACCTGGGAGACTGCACTTAGAAAGTGCAAATCACAGTTGCTGAAGGCCACATGTGTGGTTAAACCTGGAGCATTTTGGAAAGAAAAGGGGGAAGGAGGAACTAGTAAGAAAGAAGCTCAAACACAGAGTGATGATTTGAATTCCAGCCCCATTAATCGTGGGCAAATGACCTAGGGAGAGTTCTTTAACCCTGCAGTAACTATTTTCTTATTTATTTTTAGATTTCAGATTTATTTTTAGGAAGAATGAGTGATACATCTAAAATCACTTATAGAGGCACCTGGGTGCCTCAGTCAGTTAAGCGCCCGAGTCTTTATTTTGTCTCAGGTCATGATCACAGGGTTCATAAGATTGAGACCCAAGTCTTGTGTTGGGCTCTGTGCTGACAGTGCAGAGACTGCTTGGGATTCTTTCTCTTCTCTTTCTGCTGCCCCCTTTCCTTCAAAATAAATAATAAAAATAAAATGAAATAAAATCACTTATAAAAGTTCCTGCAGGTATAAAGCACCGGTAAATATTAGTTATCTGTTTTAATCAGGAGAAAGTAGGCATTCTTGGTAAAAGTACAAGACATGGTAAAATAAGTAATGCGAGCAATACCAGTGAGAATGTAAGTTTGAATACGAAGAAAATAAACCTCTATTTGATTAAGGGAGCAAAGGGAAATAGAGTGTGGTCAAAAATATAGGAATGGAAGACTATAAAGATTCTGGAGGATGTCGTAGATAAAGAAGCCCTCTCATGCCACCTTTAGCCTCAACTATCACTTTGGATATAAAATACATGAACAAGCCTGAGTAAAAATGCTGTTCCAATGTAATCTATATAAAGAGTCTATATATTTGCAGAGAATTATTGGTTGCAAAAGTAAAGTGTCAGCTTCAGCCTTTTGGAAGAAGGGACCTATTTGTTTATTTTTTATTGGTATTGTAGCTACTAGATCATCATGTTGTTTGTCTTATCTGCAATGTCCTTTCTGGCCTTGCATTTCAGGCAAATGTAAATCAAAAGCCTTTAGAGTTATGGATTCTGATGATTCACAAGGTAATCTTGCAAACACAGCAGGGAAATATACGATTTGCAAATTGCTTAACTGACATCTCTGCTATTATCTTAAAATATTGTTGCAGTAGAACTCATTTTATAATATTTCAGCTTGATTATATTTTAAAACTTTACCTTTCTCAAGATAAATATATTGCCTCCCATTTGCATACTTTTATTCGGTTAAATTGTATGTGTATTGAAGAGCAGGATGCTTTATTTCTGGATGACCAAAAGTTTTCCTTTTCATATGAGTTATTCTTAAGTTTGTTAAACTTTTCCTATTGAATCTTAAAATTTCTTTGCAATAGAGTTTCTTACAATTATAAATTATGATTAAATTTGCCTATAAATTAACATTACAACATTGTTAAAGATTTTCAATTTTGTATTATGCTTATTTCGTGAAAAAATGCCTATTGAATGTGGAATTCTTTGACACTTTCAAATAACGATAATATCTTTCTAACTCTTACATTTTTCATCAATCTAATATACTTTTCTAAAATAAGCATTAAAATGTACTTACCAATATTACACAAGGCTCTTTTCACTCAAGTACCTCATGCTGCAAAAATGTAACTGTAGGGCTACATTCTCACAGACTTTTATTAATTAAACTCGGAATTCATAGTGACTTTGCAATTGTGACTTCAATGAGGACATATACCTGCTTTAATACACATTTAAAGAATAGAATTGAAATTATTTTCATATATTAGAAAATATTCTAGCCATCCATATCTTGTCAAGTAAGTATTGCAAGGTTTAATTGGATCGATGCTATTCAGAGCAGAGTCGTAGACTAGAAGATGGCAAATGATTTAATCTCTTAGAGATAAAAAGGGGAGTGATGGAAATCATTTCTATGAATGCTGCTAGTTTTAACCATTAATGGATGCTATTTTAATTTCAATTATAGAATAAGCAAGATTTACTTTTAGTATACATATATATATAATATATATATGCACATATATGTAATTAAAGTAAATATTTTGAATCTTTATTTAGTTAAATATTTTAAGTCTTATAGAATTAAAATAAAATATGAGAAGATAATAATGTAAGTGGTAAGAAATGTCTCCGTGGTGTAAAGAAATATTTTTCATTGAGAAAAAAAAATGTTTTAAAAGACAAATTCTCCTTTTCTTCAGACATTTCCTCAGTTTAATCTGGATTATGTCAGTGTAATGAAGGAAAACCACTTTGATTCACTCATCAATAGAACTGACATCAATGTGAATAAGTATTCTAAAAAGAGGGGAGACAAAGAACTTGAAACATATATTCAGAATAACCCTGAGCTATATGTCTTAGCATCAATCTAAGACTTTTACAGAATACATGAGAAGAGATACTATGTTAGGAAACATCTGGCAATGGTAACAGAAAAGCATTTTCTTGATCATCTGACATATAAAGTCCTTTACCAACATGAAGCAAACCAAGGATATTTACCTGGAAGAGGGGGAGGGTTGGAAGAGGAAAGAGAGGGAGAGAGGGGGAGAAGGAGTACGAGAAAGAATTTTATATCTGCTAAGTGTATGCCCTCTAGTCTTTCAACAAGAGCACATCATGTTGATAACATATTAAAAGGTAAATATCAATTTACATTTATCAGTACCTCTTGCAGGGTATTAGAAAAATTTCTATCAAAGTTTTATATTTTAACAATATATCTCCATATTTACAGTGTTGCAAATTTTAAGATGTATCCCCGCCCTCTGCTTGGGTTTATGTTATTCATTAACACATAACTTTTATCTAATATATAAATAAATTTCTCTATTCTCTTTTTCTTAAAATTTCCAATCCTTATCAATACAGCATATCAAAATGAAAACTGATTTCAAAGAAGCTAAAACAAATGTAATTTATATATTTACCTTGGGGAAGAGCCTTTGAACATAGAAAATTTGAATAACTTTTTTTATTTTTCAAATATTGATTATATATCACATGTAAATTTTTGTGTATACACCCTCCAGTATCTATAAATTATAAGTGCAGTTTTTACAAATGACATATTTGAACACAATCTTTCATTTATGTAAAAACAAGGGAAAATGACTATAATACAGAATTTTTGGGTGAATGAAACTATGTTTTATATCAATCAGGAAAGAAAATAGTGCTGTTCATGATGCTAACATGATACTAATAATTAAGATTTTTAATTAACAAAAGTGAATATAATAAAATTGACATTAATACAAAAAAATTAAACACAGATATTTATAATATTTAGTTAAGATTGAGAACATGTTTGTTTTTTTTTCCCTAAACAATGTGTAATTATGAGTGTTATTTGGCCTACAGGTATTCAAAATAAATATGTTGTCAGAATTAAGAGGACTCCTAAGTTCCTCATAAAATTGATACAAGTGTGAGAAGTGAGTTGCAAAAAACAGGCTTTCTGTAGTTCCACAATTCTTTCTGAAGCTTTCTGAGGACAATGAAATAGAAATGGACAGAAATAAAGCTTCATTTCTCCATGTAAGGAGTCAGAAAAGAAGGGCATCTGGGTGGTTCAGTTGCTTCCGCTCAGGTAGTGATCTCACAGTTTGTGAGTCCGAGCCCCTCATTGGGCTCTCTGCTGCCAGTGCAAAAATATGCCTTAGATATTCTGTCCCCCTCTCTCTCTACCCCTCTCCTACTCATGCTCTCTCTCTCAAAAATGAACATTATAAAAAAGTTAAAAAAAAAGAGGGCACAATTTTAAAAGGAAAGGATATTTAAATTATAGAAAAAATAATATATTGTGCGCTCTGTTGATCCAAAGCAAAGAGTACTCTAAAGGGAGAAGAGGGGAAAAATAGCGGAGAACGTGGAAGTTAGTTCTCTCCAGAAAAGAAAAATCTTTGTAGTTTTTAGGTGATCCTTGCTCTTTAAACCTTGCCTTTGCTACTTTTATGTAGCAATTACAAACTTGTCATAGTGAAATATCTTGAAATATTAATACCCCCATGGCACCATTAATCAAAGTTCCTGGTTGGGGCCTTATGGAAAAACTAAATAGAAATATATTGAAGAAGCAGAATATGAAAACTGTGGAAGAAAAGACCAAAGAGACAAACATCAGGTCCACTGAATATAGGCAGACCTGGTGAATAAAAATATAAACAATGGGACACGTGGACAAGAATTCAAATTTATGTTCATATAGAATATTGGATTGCAGCATTGCATATTGACAAATGTGAGCCCAGTTTGGGATAGGAGCTGATTTCCTCTATGCATGTCCAATGTGGGGTGGGGGAGGGGGAACAATGTCTCAGCAGATATAAAAGAATGCATATTTTAAATCCAGTTATGAGTTATTGAAATAAATGTCTGGTGTCTTTGTTAACAATTTTATTAATTAGCATTTTAAATAATGTCTAATGCATCTCTGAGATAATTGAATGAAATATGAATTAAAAAAATGAATTATCTACCCTCTTACTCTCATTATTGAATGTTAGAGTACAGCTTCAATAAATATCCTGCTTTCTGAGAAATTCTATTTGACTGCTATCTTCCTTCATCATATTTGAAGAGGGTGTTCGAGTGTGCTCTCCTTAGAGGATACAGTTTTCAAAGTCTTCTCTTAGCCTCAGAATGTTTTAAGGCTTGCTGAATAATCACATGCTTTTTAGTCTGGGCTTCTGATTTCTCCCCAATCAATTTTTTCAAAAAGTTCTCTTTTCTGCTGTTTGTTTCACTTCCCTGTGACATCAACTTCATCTAAAATTCTTTTCTAGAATTACACTATTTCTTTGGCTCCTGGCTCCCTTGTATCTCTTTCTATTTAATGACTATATGGAAAAATACTTAATGGCTGAGGCCAAATGGGACAATAAATGTAAAGGTCATATCTTTGATCTGTTCTTTGCCAGAAAGCCGAAGCACTTTGATCAGCTGAAATATTTCACCAGGCCTATGTAACTAAAAGCCTTTTTCTATCTTATCTCTCCCAGGTATCTGGAAACATTTGGATTATCCAATATTTGGGAATTGCAAAATTCTAGACCTGCTTATTTGCTTCATTTCTACTTGCGGAACTGTCCAATTCCTCCTGGACTTTATCTCTTTAGTTTTACCTTGACAGATGCAATCAATAAAAACTAAAACACATTACTAAAATGTTGTTTTCCAAATTATTCTCCTAGAAATACAAGTTAGTAGTCATGTAATTTAACTTCCAAGTTACTGCAGGTGATTCTTTTCCCCCAGATTCTTTGGCAATGTATAAGTGGACTTTGAGCACTACAGCCTGATTTATATTTTTTATGCATTGCCTTCTGCAAGGATTCTATGCCAATGTTACAAGTTTTGGACTTAAACGCTTTGTCACTGTAAGCTAACTGCTCTAATGAGCAATTCCAAAATCTCACTGGATTTCTTGCACATGTCACAGCTCAGAGCTGTTCTGTTTCTCTTTTCCAAGGCATGGCCAAGGGACCAAGGCTCCTTCCATGGCATTATTAAACATTTGGATCAAATGAAGCAGTAATGTTTTTCAGTCAACTGACAAGGAAGATGAAAGAGACAGGAGGAAGAGAAAATGAGAGAAAGAAAGACCAAGAGAACTGGAAAGAACACATCGCTTTACCACTTCACCTCATGTTTAAGGTTAAAAATTAATTTTATGCATAAACATTTTTCCAAAGATGACATAGAGGTGGCTAACAGACACATGGAATGAAGTTCAACATCACTCATCATCAGGGAAATGCAAATAAAAGCCACAATGGGATATTACCTTATATCTGTTACAGTGGCTAAAATAAAAAAAGACAAGAAATAACGAGTGTTGGTGAGGATGTGGACAAAAAAGAACCCTCATACACTCTTGGTATGAATGTAAATTGGTACTGCCACTGAGAAAAACATTATGTTTTCTTTTTTCTTTATTTAATTTATTTTCTTAATTTAATTTAATTTTCTTTATTTTCTTTATTTTTTAAATTTACATCCAAGTTAGTTAGTATATAGTGCAACAATGATTTCATGAGTAGATTCCTTAATGACCCTTACCCATTTATCCCATCCCCCCTCCTACAACCCCTCCAGTAACTCTCTGTTTATTCTCCATATTTAAGAGTCTCTTATGTTTTGTCCCCCACCCTGTTTTTACATTATTTTTGCCTCCTTTCCCTTATGTTCACCTGTTTTTGTATCTGAAGTCATATGATATTCGCCTTTCTCTGACTAATTTCAGTTAGCATAATACCCTCTAGTTCCATCCATGTAGTTGCAAATGGCAAGATTTCATTCTTTTTGATTGCCGAGTAATAATCCATTGTATATATATATACCACATCTTTTTTATCCATTCATCCATCGATGGACATTTGGACTCTTTCCATACTTTGGCTATTGTTGATAGTGTTGCTATAAACATTGGGATGCATGTGTCCCTTCAAAACAGCATACCTACATCCCTTGGATACATAGTAGTGCAATTGAGGGCCATAGGGTAGTTCTATTTTCAATTAAAAAAAATGTTTATTTATTTTTGAAAGAGACAGAGACAGAATGTGAGTGGGTTAGGGGCAGAGAGAGAGGGAGACACAGAATCTGAAGCAGGCTCCAGGCTCCAAGCTGTCAGCACAGAGCCTGACACAGGCCTCAAACTTAGCCATTCTGACTGGTGTCAGGTGGTATCTCATTGTGGTTTTGATTTGTATGTCCTGGATGTTGAGCATTTTTTCATGTGTCAGTTGGTCATCTGGATGTCTTTTTGGAGAAGTGCCTCTTCATATCTTTTTCCCATTTCTTCACTAGATTATTTGTTTTTTGGGTGTTGAATTTGATAAGTTCTTTATAGGTTTTTGGATACTAACCCTTTATCTGAAATGCCATTTGCAAATATCTTTATCTTCTCCCATTCTGTCAGTTGCCTTTTAATTTTGCTGATTGTTTCCTTTGCTGTGCAGAAGCTTTTTATTTTGATGAGGTCCTAATAGTTCATTTTGGCTTTTGTTTCCCTTTCCTCTGGAGACATGATGAGCAAGAAGCTGCTGTGGCCAAGGTCAGAGAGGTTTTTTCCTGCTTTCTCCTTGAGGATTTGATGGCTTTCTGTCTTACATTTAGGTCTTTTTTTCATTTTGAGCTTATTTTTTGGATGATGTAAGAAAGTGGTCCAGGTTCATTTTTCTGCATGTCTCTGTGCAGTTTTCCTAGCATCACTTGCTGAAGAGACTGTCTTTATTCCCTTGGATATTCTTTCCTGGTTTGTCAAAGATTAATTGGCCATATGTTTGTGGGTCCATTTCTGGGTTCTTTATTCTGTTCCATTGATCTGAGTGTCTGTACTGTGCCAGTACCATACTGTCTTGATGATTCCTATTCACCAATAATGAAACAACAGAAAGAGAAATCAATGAATCGATCCCATTTACAATTGCACCAAAACCCATAAAATATCTCGGAATAAATCTAACCAAAGAGGTGAAAAATCTATATGCTGAAAACTATAGAAAGCTTATGAAAGAAATTGAAGAAAACACAAAAAAATGGAAAAAGATTCCATGCTCCTGGATAGGAAGAACAAATATTGTTCAAATGTCGATACTACCCAAAGCAATCTACATATTCAATGCATCCCTATCAAAATAACACCAGCATTCTTCACAGAGCTAGAACAAATAATCCTAAAATTTGTATGGAACCAGAAGAGACCCCGAATAACCAAAGCAATCTTGAAAAAGAAAGCCAAAGCAGGAGACATCACAATCCCGGACTTCAAGCTGTATTACAAAGCTGTCATCATCAAAACATTATGTTTTGTTTTTTTTGTTTTTTTTTTAATTTTTTTTTCAACATTTATTTATTTTTGGGACAGAGAGAGACAGAGCATGAACGGGGGAGGGGCAGAGAGAGAGGGAGACACAGAATCGGAAACAGGCTCCAGGCTCTGAGCCATCAGCCCAGAGCCTGACGCGGGGCTCGAACTCCCGGACTGCGAGATCATGACCTGGCTGAAGTCGGACGCTTAACCAACTGCGCCACCCAGGCGCCCCAAAACATTATGTTGTTTAAAAAATTAAAAACAGAAATACCATATGATCCAGTAACTCCACCACTGGGTATTTACCCAAAGAAAATGAAACCACAAATTCAAAGATATACTGTGCACCCCTTTATTTAATGTAGCATTATTTACAAGAGCTAAGATATGGAAGCAACCTGTGTATACCAATAGATAAATGAATAAGAAAAATATATCTATATATATACATACAATGAAATATCACATAGCCATAAAAAGGGAAGAGACTATGCCATTGTGACAACACGGATGATGCTAGAAGATATACTAAGTGAAATAAGTCAGACTGAGAAAGACAAATACCATATTATTTCACTTATATGTGGAATCGTAAAGAAAATGAACAAACAAAAAGCGGAATCAAACATGTAAATATGGAGAACATACTGAGGGTTGCCAGAAGGGAGGATGTGGGGTGATGGGAAAAATGGGTGAAGGTGAGTGGGAGATACAGGGCTTCTAGTTATGAAATGATAAGTCATGGGACTAAAACACACAACATAAGGAATATAGCCAATAATATTGTAGTAGCATTGTATGGTGACAGATGGTAGCTACAATTGTGATGAGCATAGCATATTGTATAAACTTGTCAAATTACTATGCTGCACATCTGAATCTAATGTAACATTATGTGCCAACTATAGTCAAATAAAATTTCGTTTAATTAATTTTCTGACTGTCTAGAAGCAACGAGAACCTGAAATATAGTTATTGCCTAGGAATAGAAAAATGGTTTGATGTGTACATACCATTTTTGCATATCTGTGTTCTGTTCACCAAATATTCATTTCTTACTCGGACTCACACATAGAATACATTTACTGTGGGGAATAAGCTTAGGAATTTCCTGAGCCTGCACTAATTGGTTAAAAAGGCATAAAGAATTAGAAAGCCATAGGATATACACACCCAAGTTTGGGTACACAAGATTAGGTAAATAAGAATAAGTAAAGTGAGGCAAAGGTCCCAGTATAGGACAAAAGTATAAATATAGGGAATCTGAGGATGAAAATATCCAGGATGAGGTAAACAATATTAGGTATTCAGGGAGGATATGTCCCTCAACTTAATACAATAGGAGAACGCTGCTTTCACAAGAAAGAATGACCAAATTAGGTAAGCAGGTAAATAGGGTATAGACCAGCTATGGGGCAAAGTTGCCCAGAGGGGAGCTAATTAGCAAAAGAAGGGTGCCTTCTTGACCCTAAAGGAGCAAGCTCTGTCTTTTTTGTCCCCTAGACCAGTTTAGGTAAACAAATGTGGTGCCTCACATTTGCTGGAAAAAACCTTTCACCCACCGCCAAGATTTTGTTTTTTATTAACCCAAACCTGTAACACCACATATCTTTCCCTCCTGCCCACGAGTGAATGTTCATGATTTCATTGTCTCTTTGTGCACACCCATCACCATGTTTGTAAGCCTTCTGATCCTAATAAAAAGGGAGCGAGGACCCTTACTCACATTTTTAATCCTGCATCCTGCTTTCTTGGTGGCCAAGAAAGAACTCCAGACTCAGAGTCTACAACAATTTCCTTTCCCATGCCAGACTAAGATAAATCCCATTTGGTCACTCTGTCCAACCAAAATACAGAACCTCCAAGTGTTCTGGAATTCTTGCCATATGGAATCTGGTTCAGATGTGATCCCTCTGGGTCCTAAAACCTATAAGTAAAAGAGAAAAGTTATTTCCCCATCCATTCTTTTATATCTATATATATCTATATGTAATTATATATTGTATATACATTCTATATTTTAAAAAATATATAATATATATAATTTCCCCACACATATATATATACACACACATATGTATGTATGTGTATATATATATATATACACACACACATATATACATACATACATACATATGTGTATATATACACACACACATATGTATGTATGTGTGTATATATATATACACACACATGTATGTATGTGTGTATATATATATACACACACATATGTATGTATGTGTGTGTATATATATACACATATGTATGTATGTATATGTGTGTGTGTGTGTGTATATATATATATATAACATATTAAAAACTATTTTATAAGAGAAAAGACTGTCAGATCAGAACAAAATGGTTCATGGCAACAAACAATTATTTGCATCAGGAAACATGAAGTTTTCCTACATTTGCAGAGGGGAAAAAATTAAGTAATTTTATTTATAAAAGTTTGAGGACTACGACTCTTTAGGGTTCGTTGATACTTTTCTCAGCAACATAATTCTCTGAAAAACGACTTACTAGCTTCCCATCTATTTGCTACCAGTTAGTACCACATGGTAGTTACCACCACAGTACTTAGGTCTATCAACATAGTTCACAAATTTCATTTATTTATTTATTTATTTATTTATTTATTTATTTATTTTTTATTCTCCTCTCCATATCTTTCTCTTTCTGTCTCCCCTCATTCTATAAGTTAATGGTGGCTATTTTGGAGGTATCAGGTTTAAAAAGGAAGGTTTATTTTTACCCTTTCCCCAAGGCTGGTCTTAATGCACTCTGCTGGCTTAAAGAATTTCTCAGTTCCTCATATCCCACCTACTATTTGGGATTTAAAAGATCTCTATCCCTACAAGGTGGTAATTTCTGGGCATTGTTGATTCCCTTCCTTCTGGCTACTTCTCCCTCAAACACATTTCTTTCTTGAATTACTTTGTAAAATGCAGTTAATGGTAGGTAGAAGCTAATATTTGGATCCTTTTCTACCACTTCCCCTAAATAGAATTAATGACTATTTAGTAAGTATATGGTCTACCTACAACATTAAACAAGAGACAGCATTAACAAATATTTTTCCATTACATTACATTCCTGCCTTTAAGGAAAATTGCCTTGCCATTAACCTGCTAAGTAAATGGTATTTGTAGTCTTTAGTTTTGATACCAATGTTTGCATTGTTCGTAGTAATTATGCCTCCCTTTTTTATCACATAGCACAAAAAAAACTCAGTGGTTTAACAGTATGGTTTTTCTCCAGATCAGGACCAAATTCAGAGAACTGGGTTTAAGGTAGTAGGTGCTCTGTGTTCCATACAGTCATTTAAGATCTAGTATTATTAAAAGGGATTCTACCATCCCTTAAGATTTTAAAATTATTAACTACACCCTCTTCATCTATCTGGCTGACAAAGGCAAAAACAGTTTGTGAGAATCATGGGAGAGGTTTCAGGGGTCAGGCCTTAAAATAGAAAACATTTCTTTTGTTGCATCCACAAGACTCCTGAAACAGAATGCTAGGGGCACCAGTGATAGTCACAACAAAGTTTATTGCAATGAGAGGGAAGGCCGACCCATCGGGACTGACATTCTTGATCAGAGTGCCAGCCTTGAACACCCAGGGTACAGAGTTTTTATAGCCCACCACATCGTCTTATCATCACCTGGGAACAGAACAAAGAAATAGTTCCCAGATGGGGGTGGAAACAATTCAGACTTGCTATTGCCCCAATCCAATCAAACACTAATCCAGTTGATTTTCCTTGAACTTTTAGTCCCTTGATTGATAGGATAAGGCTGTTATCTCTTAACCTACAGTGTTAAAACAAAGCTGTTATTTCTCAAGGTTAGCCCTAACACTACAATTTAACCCTTACACTTTCAGCCCCCCTTCAATGGAAAGGCTTGGTCACATGATTCCTGCTTGGCTAAAACTAAGAACTTTCTGTATGCTGAAGAGGTAATTGAAGTATTAAGGTGAACTTGTAGTATTGTCTCCATCTCATGATAGGATATAGAATTAGATATGTAGGATGTATTTAAAATCTAAGACATTTTAACTCAGGATATGAAATAAATCTAGTTAATGACCAATAGGATATAAGAGGTTTTTTCTGAGTTATATTTGTGTTTTCTACAACTAGCATAATATCTGATGAATGCATAATTTCACACCAAATAAAATTATACATGTTAGCCATAAATAGTTATAACATATGAAATATTTTAATTGAAATATGTGCTATATTAATGATTCAAGAGTAAGATCAACAATATTGTTAGAAGAAAACAAGTAAGAAATAAAATGGAGGACCTCTGTTCTGGCAGCAGTGGGGCAGTTCTTGTTTCACAAGCAGAACACTGCACACCTTCCTGCCCACAATAGGCAAAGAGAGACTCTGCAGACAACTGGACTGAGGAAAAAAAAACAAGCAGAGACTCAATAGCAGAGCACACACAACATACATGGGAGACACTCTCTGAAGTGCTGAGCCCTGGGAAACAGGGCACACTACACTGCAGGGTACTATAGGACCTCTTCCTCATAAGGCTATTATCATTAAGAGCAAGAGAAATAGTTTGCATTTCTAACACAGGGAAATAGACACATAGAGTGAGACAAAATGAGGAGACAGAGAAACATCCCCCAAATGAAGGAACAGGATCAAACCATAGCAAAGATGAAAGGAAGCAAATATGAGTAATAAGCCTGATATAAAATTTAAAGTAATAATCATAAAAATACTCACTGGACTGGAGAAAAGAGTGGAGGATGTAAGTGAGACCTTTAACACAGAGTTAAAAAGAACCTATCAGAAATCAAGAACACGATAAACAAAATTAAAAACACACTTGATGGAATGTCAGTCTAGATGAAGCAGAGGAATGAATTAGCAACCTGGAAGACAGAGCAATGGAAAGTAACCAAGGTAAGCAAAGAAAAGGAAGAAAATTATGAAAAATGAGAATAGTCTTAGAGAACTCAATGACCCCATAATAACATCCACATTATAGGGATCTCAGAAGAAGAAGAGAGAGATAAGGGTACAGAGAATTTATTTAAAGAAATAGCTGAAAACTCTCCTAACCTGGGGAATAACACAAATATCCAGATCCAAGAGACACAGACATCCCACTACCCGCCCGCTCCCCGCCAAATTTAACCCAGGGAGGTCCACAACAAGACACTTAGTAATTATAGTGAAAAAATGTAGTGAAAAAAGTTAAAGCAGAAAGAGAAAAGAAGACAGTAACATACATGGGAATGCCATAACGCTATCACCAGATGTTTCAGTACAAACTTTGCAGGCCTGAAAGGAGTGGCATGATATATTCAAAGTGCTGAGAGGCAAAGATCTGCAGTCAAGAATATTGTATCTAGCAAGGCTATCATTCAGAATAGAAGGAGAGATAGTCTCTCAGACAAACAAAAACTATAGGAATTCATGACCACTAAACCAGCCCTACAAGAAATATTAAAGGGGACTCATTGAGTAGAAATTAAGACCAGAAGTGAGAGTATAACAAGTAAAAACCACAAAATCAGTAAATATAAATATTTCTGTAAAAATCAGTCAAGGGATTCATAAAACAAAAGGAGAAAAATATGACACCATAATACCAAAAACATGGAGGAGACAGAAAAGTAAAAAATGGGTTTAAACTTAAGTGACCATTGACTTAATATAGACTGCTATATGCAGAAGATGTTAAATGTAAACCTAATGGTACCCATAAGTCAAAAACCAGTCATAGATATGCAAAGAATAAAAAGAAAGGGAACCAAATATATATTCTGTAACAACAAACCATGTAAGAGGCAAAGAGAAGAAAGGATCAGAAGAAATCTATACAAACAACCACAAAACAAGTACCAAAATGTCAATAAATATATATCTATAAATGTACATGGAGTATAGGCTCCAATAAAAAAAAAAAACCTAGGGTGACAAAGTGGATAAAAAAACAAGACCCATCTCTATGCTGCCTAACGAGACTCATTTCAAACTGAAAAACACCTGCAGATAGAAAGTGGGGAGATGGAGAGACATTCATCATGCAAATGGGTGCCAAAAGAAAGCCAGGTTGGCAATATTCATATTAGAAAATTAACTTTAAAACAAAGACTATAGCAAGAGACAATGAAATAAACTGTATAATAATAAAAGAGACAATTGGACAAGAGGATATAATGATTGGGATGCCTGGGTGGGTCATTCTGTTAAGGATCAAACTCTTTATTTTGGCTCAGGTCACAATCTCACAGTTTGTGAGATACTGCAGAGCCTGCTTGGGATTCTCTCTTTCCCTCACTCTCTCTCTCAAAAATAAAGAAATAAACTTTAAAAAAGAAACAGGAGAGGGGCACCTGGATACCTCTGTCAGTTAAGCGTCTGTTTTAGGCTTAGCTCATGATCTTGTGATTTGTGACTTGAGCCCCGTGTCAGGTTCTATGCTGACAGCTTGGAGCCTGAAGCCTAGTTTGAATTCTGTATCTCCATCTCTCTCTGCAACCCCATCCCCAGCTTGCACTTTCTCTCTCTCTCAAAATTAAATAAACATTTAAAAACAAAGAAAGGTGACATAACAATTGTAAATATTTATGCACCAAACATGATTGAACCCAAATACATAAAACAGTTAATAATAAACATAAAAGAGGGGCACCTGGGAGACTCACCTGGGATTGTTTTTCTCCGTGTCTCCCCCCCCATCTCTCTCTCTCTCTCTCTCTCTCTCTCTCTTCCAAAATAAATAAATATATATTTAAAAAACATAAGAAAATAATTGATAGTAATACAAAGTGTAGAGGACTTTAATACCCCACTTATATCAATGGGCAAATTATCCAAACAGAAAATCAAAAAGGAAACAATGGCTTTGAATAACACACTCGACCAGATGTAATTAACAGATATATTCAGATCGTTCCATCCTAAAACAGCAGAGTACACGTTATTTTCAGGTACACACAAAGTACTTTCCAGAAATTAAAATACATTAGGTCATAAAACAAGCTTCTGTAAATTCAAGGTCAAAGTCATACTATGCATCTTTTCTGACCACAATGCTATGAAACTAGGTGCCAGCCATAAAAATAATATGGTGAGACTACAAATATATGGAGTTTAAAAACATTCTATTAAACAATTCATGGGTCAATCAAGAAAAGAAAAAGAATTAAAAATTACATGAAACCAAATGAAAATAAAAACACAATGATCCAAAACCTTTGGGATGCATACAAATGTTTCTAAGTGGGGAATTTATAGCAACAAAGACCTATCTCAAGAAGCAAGAAAAATCTCAAATAAACAAACTGACCTTACACCTAAAGGAGTTAGAGAAAGAACAATGAACAAAATATAAAAACAGCAGAAGGAAGGAAATAATAAAGATTAGAGCAGAGATAAATGATAAAGAAACTAAAACAAACTAACAAAAACAAAAACAAAAAATTACAGTAGAACAGATCAATACAACCAGGACCTGGTTCTTTAAAAAAAAAAGAATCCATATAATTGAAAAACCTCTAGCCAGATGTAGAAAGAAAAAAGAGAAAGGAAACAACTAAAATCACAAATGGGAGAGGAGAAATAACAACCAATACCACAGAAATGCAAATAATTACACAAGAATATTATGAATACTGTATTCCAACAAACTGGAAAACCTAGAATGAACGGACAATTTCTAGAAACATATAAGCAACAAAAACTGTAACAGGATAAAACAGGAGACTTGAAAAGACTGATAACTAGACAAGAAATTGAATAAGTAATCAAAAAACTCACCACAAAACAAATGTCCAGGTCATATGGCTTCACAGGTGACTTCTGCCAAAAATTTAAAGAAAAGTTAATGTCTATTTTCTCAAACTATTCCAATACATAGAAAAGGAAGGAAAATCTCCAAATTCTTTCTATTAGGGCAGCATTACCCTGATACCCAAATCAGTAAAGACTCCACTAAAAAAGTGAACTATAGATCAATATCCCTGATGAACATAAACACAAAAACTCCTCAACAAAACACTAGCTAACCAAATCCAACAATACATTAAAAAAAATCATTCACCATGATCAAGTGAGATTTATTCCTGGTTTCAAGCATGATTCAATAGTCACAAATCAATCAACAGGATACATCACATCAATAAGAGAAATGATAAGAACTTTGGGATCATTTCCATATATGCAGAAAAAGCATTTGACAAAATACAACATCCATTCACAATAAAAACCCTCTGTGAAGTAGGGCTACAGAAACCATGCCTCAATTTAATGAAGTCTGTATATTAAAACTCCACAGTAAACAGAACACTGCATAAGGAAACACGGAGAGCTTTTTCCCTAAGGTCTAAAGAAAAGAATGTCCACTCTCACCAATTTTATTCTATAGGTACTGGAAGTTCTAGCCACAGCAATTAGACAAATAATAATAATAATAATAATAATAATAACAAAAGGCATCCAAATTGGTAAGGAAGAAATAAAAATGTCACTATTTTCAAATGACAAACTATGTATAGAAAACTCTAAAGACTCCACCAAAAAACTAATAGAACTGATAAGTGAATTCAGTAAACTTGCAGGATGTAAAATCAATTTACAGAAATCTGTTGTACTCCTATCCATTAAAAATGAAGCAGCAGAGAGTGAAATTATGAAAATAATCCTATTTGCAATTGCATTGCAAACAATAAAATATCTAGGAACAAACTTAACCAACGAGATGAAAGATCTATACTCTGAAAAGTATAAAACACTGATGAAGGAAATTGAACACAATGCAAAGAAATTGAAAGACATTCCACCTTCATGGGTTGGAAGAACAAATATTTTTAGAATGTTTAGTTCATAGAACTAGAATAAAAATACTAAAATATATGTGGAACTACAAAGACCCTGAATAGACAAAGCAATTTTGAAAAAGGAAAACAAAACTAAAGGTATTACAAATCCAGATTTCAAGTTATATTTTCAAGTGGTAGTAATTAAACCAATATGGCACCAGCATAAAATTAGATACATAGATCAATGTTAGAGAATAGAAATCTCAGAAATGAACCCACAATTATATGGCCAATTAATCTTTAACAAAAGAGGAATGAATATCCAATAGCCAAAAACAGTGTCTTCAACAAATACTTTTGGGAAAACTAGAGAGCCACATGCAAAAGAATGTAACTGGACCACTTTCTTTAATCATACACAAAAATAAGCTCAAAAAGGATTAAAGACCTGAGTGTGAGATCTGGAACCATAAAAATCCTTAAAGAGAGAACAGGCAATAATATCTCTGACATTGCCCATAGTAACATTTTTCTAGATACGTCTCCTGAAGCCAGGAAAATAAAAACAAAATTAAGTTATTGGAACTACATTAACATAAAAATCTACACAGTGAAGGAAACAATCAACAAAACTGAAAGACAACCTACTGAATGAGAGAAATTTGCAAATGACATATCTGATAAAGGGTTAATATTCAAAATATATATTAAAAAAACTGATACAACTCAATAATCTAAAAACAAATCCAATTAAAAAATGGGCAGAAGTCATGATAGCCATTTATCCAAAAAAGACATCTGGATGACCAACAGACACATGAAAAAATGCTTCACATCACTCATCATCAGGGCAATGCAAACCAAAACCACAATGAGAATCACCTCACACCAATCAGTATGTCTAAAATCAAAAACACAAGAAACAAGTGTTGATAAGGATGTGGAGAAAAAGAAACCCTCTTGCACTGTTGGTGGGAATGCAAACTGGTGCAGCCACTCTGGAAAACAGTATGGATGTTCCTTAAAATTAAAAATAGAAGCACCCTACAACCCAGGAATTGCATTACCAAGTATTTATTATCTTTTAATATTTGTTTATTTTTGAGAGAGAGAAAGAAAGAGAGAGAGAGAGAGAGACAGAGAGAGAGAGAGAGAGAGAGTGGGGGGGGGGGGGCGGGACAGAGATAGAGGGAGACACAGATCCGAAGTAGGCTCCAGCCTCTAAGCTGTCAGTACAGAGCCCAATGCCAGGCTTGAACTCACAATCTGCAAGATCAGGACCTGAGCCGTTGTTGGATGCTTAACTGACTGAGCTACCCAGGCGCCCCATTTTACTGACTATTAACCAAAAAATATAAAAACACTAATTCAAAGGGATACATGTGCCCTTATGTGTATGACAATATTATTTACAATAGCTAAATTATGGAAGCAGCTCAAGTGTCCATCAATAGATAAATAGATAAAAAAAATGTGTTATATACAATGGAATATTATTCAGTTGTAAAAAAGAATGAAATCTTGCCATTTGCAACAACATGGTAGAGCTAGAGAGAGCATGGTAGAGCTAGGGAGAGAGCTAGAGAGAGAGATAGGATAAACAGGGGCACCCGGGTGGCTCAGTTGGTTAAGGTACGACTTTGGCTCAGGTCAGGATTTCTGTGCTGATAGCTCAGAGCCTGGAGCCTGCTTCAGATTCTGTGTCTCCCCCTCTCTCTGCCCCATCCCCACTCATGTTCTGTCTCTCTCTGTCTTAAAAATAAATAAAATATTAAATTTTTTTAAAAGATAAGATAAACATACTAATTTACTTTCTTATCCCAAATTCATGATACTTAAAATAATATTTTTAAAAGAAAAAAAAAAGAGAAAGAGAATCAGGCCTGTTTTAGAGGAAAGCAAATGAGGGGCGCCTGGGTGGCTCAGTCGGTTAAGCGTCTGACTTCGGCTCAGGTCATGATCTCGCAGTTCGTGAGTTCAAGCCCCGCGTCGGGCTCTGTGCTGACAGCTTGGACCCTGGAGCCTGTTTCGGATTCTGGAGCCTGTTTCAGATTCTGTGTCTCCCTCTCTGTCTCTGACCCTCTCCTGTTCATGCTCTATCTCTCTCTGTCTCAAAAATAAATAAACGTTAAAAAAAAAAATTAGAGGAAAACAAATGAGGCAATTTGTAATCATGTTAGAAAAAAGTATCCATGCCCTTACTAACAAAGATAATTTGAGGAGTTCTTATTAGATAGCGTATTTAGTCAAGGTTCTTCAAAGAAAGAGAACCAGCAGGATCAGGATGTGGTGTGTGTGTGTGTGTGTGTGTGTGTGTGTGAATGTGAATGAGTTAGGATTGTCTAATGAGATCATGGAAGTTGCCAGTTCCTTGATCCACAGTTGACAACCTGGAAATCCAGGACAGCCAGTGGTATAATTTCGGTCTGAAAGCCAGAAGGTTGAGACCCAGGTTAAACCAATGCTTCAGTTCAGTCTAAAGGTAGGAAAACATTTGATTATCCCAACAGGAAAGTAGTCAAGCATAAGAAGTTTCCTGTTATTTTTCTTTCTGATCCTCAGCTGCTAAGGTGGAGTCAACCTACATTTGAAAGGGAAATCAGCTTTACTCTCTATCCATTTTAGCATTAAATTCCTCCAAAAGCACCCTCACAGAAACACCCAGAGTTGGCTTTGACCAAATATCTGGGGACCCCGTAGTCTTGTCAGGCAGACACATAAAATTAACCATGATAGAAAGAAAGTAGGCAAACTGAGATGACTTATAGAACACAACTGGAGGAAACCATAACTCCAATCACCATTCAGGAGAAGACTGCTAAGAAGGTGGAAGCACTCTAGGTGACTTAGGACCCAGGATTACATACTAAGGTAATAATGGAGGAGCTACAGTCAGTGATTTTGCGTAGGCAGCAGCTTTTGCTAGAGGCTAAAGCAGAAAATACTAACTCCAGAACCAGGGATCAGAGGTTTACCAGACCTGCAGTTACTGACCCCCAGGAAAAGCAGATATTCCCCACACCAAGATGGTACTATGCTGGATGGCATATCTCTCCTTCCTTGAGGATCATGGGATCCAGGCAACAGTAGAGACTCTGGTGAACAAACTCAATCTGACATCAAGCACCCATCTAAAAATCACCAAACTTTTTGGGGTGCCTGGGTGGCTCAGTCGGTTAAGCGTCCGACTTCAGCTCAGGTCACCATCTCGCGGTCCGTGGGTTCGAGCCCCACGTCGGGCTCTGGGCTGATGGCTCAGAGCCTGGAGCCTGTTTCGGATTCTGTGTCTCCCTCTCTCTGACCCTCCCCTGTTCATGCTCTGTCTCTCTCTGTCTCAAAAATAAATAAACGTTAAAAAAATTAATAAAAAAAAATCACCAAACTTTTGAGGACAAAAAATCCCAGAGTGAGAAGTGTGCTCTAAACTAAAAAATATATTATATTTTTATATAATATGATAATATAATATAATATAATATAATATAATATAATATAATATATATTTTAAAAATATATATATTATATATTTATATATTATATATATTTTTATATTATATGCATTTATAATAATATAGTCTATATAATATAACTATAAATATAATATATAAATATATTTTATATTTTAAAAATATTATATATAATATATATTTCTTTCTCTTCTCTGTGTATATATATATACATATACATATACATACACATATACGTACATATATATATGTCTTTCTCCCCACTGTCCTTTGTCTTTCCCTTCACTCTCAGTCCTTCTTTGACTGCCTGTCATAAGCAGTCTGCCTGCAAAGGAGAGTCCAGTGGTTTGTCCAAATATACCAGTAACTTGGTGGTTAAGAATGTTTCTTTCAAAGGCAAATTCTTAGAATCTGTGCTTGTCTGGAAACCCAAAACTACATACAGCTCCTTATCAGTAATATGGGGAGCATTTTGATATCTGCCTGATTACTTTGTCTAACCAACTGTCAAAAGATCAAGAAGAGAAGAGATTACTTAAATCATATTCAAAACCTTTAATATATGGCATGCTGTTAAAGAATCTTGACAGATAAATAAGAATCAGTAAATAGAAAGTGAGACTCTTGGTAGACTTGACCTGAAAGTCATTTGGAGTTTATCCTGGTCATTGTGCCTTATGGTAGTTTTATTTATAGGTAGGCTACATGATTTTAGCTTACTTTTGCAAGTAATCCATATGAACTTTCTAATAAAATTCCTGAGTATAGTTGGCACACAATGTTACATTAGTTTCAGATGAACAATGTAGTGATTTAACATCTCTATATATTATGCTATGCTCACCATAAGTGTAGCTATTGTCACCATACAACACCATTACAATATCATTGACTGTATTCCCCATCCCACATCCCTATGCCTTTTGTTCCCATGGCATATTCATTCCATAACTGTAAACCGAAGCCTGTATCTCCCATTCCTCTTCACCATTTCGCCCATCCCTCCAACCCTGTTTTATCTGTCAACAATCAGTTTGTTTTCCATATTTATAGGCCTAATTCTGGGGGTGCCTGGGTGGTTTAGTCAGTTGAGCACCTGACTCTTGGTTTCAGCTCAGGTCAAGATCCCAGAGTAATGGGATCCAGCCTCCTGATGGGCTTCTCACTGAGCACGGAACCTGCTTAAGAGTCTCTCTCTGTCTCTGGCTCTGTCTCTGGCTCTGTCTCTCTCCTTCCCTCTCTCTCTCTGGCTCATGCTTTCTCTTTCTAAGAAAAGAAAACAAAAAATTAAAAAAATATTTATAGGTCTAATTCTGCTTTTTGTTATTTTCATTTGTTTTGTTTTTTAAATTCCACATATGAATGAAATCATATGGTATTTGTCTTTCTCAGCCTGATTCATTTCACTTACCATAATATCTTATTGGTCCATCTTTTTTGTTACAAATGGCAAGATTTCATCCCTTTTAAGGTTGTGTAATATTCTCTTATATATATGTGGCATAAATATATACACATACACATGTATATATTTAATACATACATATATACACCACAGCTTCGCCAATCAAGCATTGCAAGGGAGGCTGAAGCAGGCATTTTAGTGTTTTCAGTATTAGAAGGAAGATCTTTTTTGTTTTATTTTTTACTCTGTTTTTCAGTCAACCTTGCAGTCATTAACATTGAATCTGTGTTCTTTCCATTCAGACTGGCTTCTCATATTTTATTCTTATTAAAATAAAGGCATATTTTTGATGCAGTATCTAGTGGAGATGCAGAAACTAGAATTATAATTGGAACACTAAAGATAAACATTTATTGAAACAAGGTAGTACCAAATCTTACCATGGATAGAAATTGCATTTTCTGCAACAGAGCAAAACAAAAGCTGTTTTTATTTGTGTGGGGAAAAAAAAATTTCAAAGATATAAAGTGTAGAGTACAAAGAGACTTAAAAATATATCACAAATTTGATGTTTCCTGTAAGCAATCAAAAGGTAGTATCTGAAATCAGCCATTTGATATCAGAATCAAATATCTACCAAAACATTTTAAACATTTTTTAGCAATGTGAGCTTGTTAGTTTGGAGAGTTATAAAACAATTTGAATTCTTGAAAAAAATGAAGGTCACAGAAAGAATAAATAAAGACTATTTCTGTCATGCAAATTTTGTTAGAAACTCATGAAATAAAAACTTTATAAAGATACTTTACAATAAATTGAATCTTCACTCAAACCATCAATTTGTTACAGAATATAAATTTTTTAAAAAAAATATTCAAATTCTTTGAAGAACTTTGAAACCACATCAGAAATCAATTTATTCAAATTTTGAGAAATGTTAGGAACTTTTCTTTAGCTTTAGGTGACTGTTGCAATGGAAGAAATATTTTAAAATTATATTCAGTATATTTTGTGTCAAGAGGCTCTCAAATTTGCTAATAAGCATTTTCTCAAAATTCATTAACAACGTTGACCAATTACACAGACTTTTTAAAGTTATTTTTAGCACAAAATATCAACTAGATGTGGAAAAAAACTTTGTTGCTATCAATGGTCTGTACTCCAACTTTGTTAAGTATTAATCTGTACTAATTGACACTTTAAAACAAAAGAATGATTTTTCTCTTATTGATTTACTCCACTCTGCTAAATATTGAAAATATTTGTGCTCAGTTTTCTGAAGCAGACTCTGGAAAATGTCATGGATATAGTTATTAAAACCATTCATTATTGCGCAATTTATGTGGTTGTTGAAAATACAAGACCGTGAATTTAATAACAGTTCTTTTCCAATGCTTACTGGTTGTATAGTGGAAAAGTTTTACAGAGATTTACTATTAACTAAAATTCAAAATTACCTTAAAAGGAATGCTTGATTTAAAAATTATCTAAAGTCAAAATACTGTCCCGTGGTTTTTATTCTTTCACAGATATTGCACTACAAATGAAGTTCTCTCTAGAGCTACAGTAGGAAAGAAAAAGTTTATTTTTGACCTAGACAGAAAGGTACAAGATTTTATTGAAAATGAACTTGAATCCCTTGGATAAATTCCTAGCAGTGCTATTGCTGGGTCATAGGGTAGGTCTATTTTTAATTTTCTGAGGAACCTCCACACTGCTTTCCAGAGCGGCTGCACCAATTTGCATTCCCACCAACAGTGCAAGAGGGTTCCCGTTTCTCCACATCCTCGCCAGCATCTATAGTCTCCTGATTTGTTCATTTTGGCCACTCTGACTGGCGTGAGGTGATACCTGAGTGTGGTTTTGATTTGTATTTCCCTGATAAGGAGCGACGCTGAACATCTTTTCATGTGCCTGTTGGCTATCCGGATGTCTTCTTTAGAGAAGTGTCTATTCATGTTTTCTGCCCATTTCTTCACTGGGTTATTTGTTTTTCGGGTGTGGAGTTTGGTGAGCTCTTTATAGATTTTGGATACTAGCCCTTTGTCCGATATGTCATTTGCGAATATCTTTTCCCATTCCGTTGGTTGCCTTTTAGTTTTGTTGGAGAGTGTGTTGCTAAGTGAAATAAGCCATACAGAGAAAGACAGATACCATATGGTTTCACTCTTATGTGGATCCTGAGAAACTTAACAGGAACCCATGGGGGAGGGGAAGGAAAAAAAAAAAAAAGAGGTTAGAATGGGAGAGAGCCAAAGCATAAGAGACTGTTAAAAACTGAGAACAAACTGAGGGTTGATGGGGGGTGGGAGGGAGGAGAGGGTGGGTGATGGGTATTGAGGAGGGCACCTTTTGGGATGAGCACTGGGTGTTGTATGGAAACCAATTTGTCAATAAATTTCATAAAAAAAAAAAAAAGAAAATGAACTTGAACACAATGAAATCAATAATGACGATTTTCAACATTTTCTTACATTAATCTAAAAAGGGATTTTAATTCTTGACAGTTTTATGTAAACTGCCATAAAACTTAGACAAATTTTAGGAAACATTTTTATACTGATAAATTTAAAGCTGTTTTCCAACTTATGCAACACACTTTGAATTTGACATTGATAGCACTAAGTTCACTCTAGAGTTAGGTGATTTACTTATCTTAATGTAATTTTTGAAATTGATATGTTTTTGCTTAAAAATGAAATATTTTTTTCTCAAGTAGATGAGCAAGTTGTGTCAATGTTGAATCAAATATTAAATGAAAATGATCTTTTGGTCCTCAGTCTAGTTAGTGGAAATTTTAAGTTTGTTTGAGAAAATTTTGGTATGTGTGTCTTTTTCCTCCTGTATCTTTTATGAAAACTAAAAGCAAATAAATTATTATAGAATAAAAGGTAGCATGTGAGTGAGATGAACTGTAAGTGTAAAACATTCCCTTATTTAGAAGATTTAGTATGAGAAAAAGCATGTGAACTACCCTCATTAATATTTCTTGTTGTTTACATATTAAAGCAATGCTTTGATACATTGTGATAAAATATATTAATAAATTAATTCTATTCATTTTATTTTTTAATATGACTACTGTAAATTTATTTTATTTTATTTTTATTTTTTGATATGAAATTTATTGTCAAATTGGTTTCCATACAACACCCAGTGCTCATCCCAAAACATGCCCTCCTCAATACCCATCACCCACCCTCCCCTCCCTCCTACCCATCAACACTCAGTTTGTTCTCTGTTTTTAAGAGTCTCTCATGCTTTGGCTCTCTCCCTCTCTAACCTCTTTTTTTTTTTTCCTTCCCCTCCCCCATAAACTTCTGTTAAGTTTCTCAGGATCCACATAAGATCTCATCTGATCTCTGAAGCTAAGCAGGGTCAGGCCTGGTTACTACTTGGATGGGAGACTACTGTAAATTTTAAATTACATATGTATCTCACATTATGTTTCTATTAGAAACCACTTATCTAGAGAGTTTAATATGCTTTGTTTCAAATATACTGTCTTAAAAGATGACTTCATGTTTTAAGCTTTTCACTGTGCCTTTTGTAGTTTAAAGTATCTAAAGATTTATTATCCAAATATTCTCAATTCATGCAACAGCTCATTAAATATATTCATCCAATGTTTCATATAAACAGTTATGTAAAAATATACTGATTTCAGTTACATCTTGTGTGCAGTTTCTCTCTGTATATTCACTATCCACTCTGCAAAATACTTCATAGTAAAAATATATCACTATCAAATTTTGGAGGAACTCCTGCTTTCCTACTTTTCTATTATTAGTTTGTGATGAATTAAAAAAACTCTGAAAACCCAAACATGTTCTATTTAAATATGTCATGTATGATCTCATAGTTCTTAATCTTACCCCTCATTGTTTATATTTGGACTGATACTTATCATATAATTCAAGTATTTAATATATTGAAAATACCGTGTTATCCTTCTGCTAAATCTCAAAATATCTCCAGGCAAACACCCAGTTCTTAATATGAAAATACAAGTAAATTACAAAATAGAAAGTAGGGACAATTAAAATGTTCTACATATAATTATAGGGTTTTAGTATCTAATACTGCATGCATTCTGATATTGATCTTGGTTTTCCCAAGAAAGAGGATCTTAAAAAAAAAGAGTATGCACAGTTCCATAATGGCTACTTCCCTAAGGAGAAAACACCTGCAAAGGCAAGGAACATTCATCTAAATAAAGTGTGAACTGCACAAATGACTTAATGTGTCTTTCTTTTGTTGACCTGAGTTTGGCTATAATGGACTAAATTTTTCCTTTCACTAAGGCTGCTTCCAGGCACTTAAAGATTATCCAGTTGCTATAAACAGCTCCAATGACATGAGGAGGGAGAAAATAAATATCCCAAATGCAAAATTAATACTTTAGGTTATTATGCCTAATGTCCAAAATTCAGATGTCAAGTGGATAATTACAGCAAGACCACTGTGTGTAATAATAACTGTGTTCATCAGCTGCACTGAGAGTCTGAATGATGATAGAATATCATAGTCCATCAAGGAACTTGAAGGCTAAAAGCTTGCTATATACGACTGATTGCTTTCAGTTTCTGACAGGAAAATCTTTATCTTCTAATTTAATGCAAGTTATTCAAATGATATTTCAAGTTTATGATCAAGATTCTGGAAAGCTTCCAAAAGGTAAAGAGCAAACATAATAAACAACTTACTATTATTATACTTTAACATAATAGTTTTCTTCTGGTTGCCTTTTTACTAAAAATTGCCTGATTGCTTGGATTAGCTTAATAAATAGTGGTTATTACTAGCCTGTGTGTCACCTACAGTGTAAAAGTTATTTTCATTTGTCACTATCAAATTTACTAATAGACATTTTGGGAAATTAATGAAGCAAAACCAAGAAAATCTAATTGCACCTATTTGAAATAGATACGATAAAATGATGAAGACACGAGTTTTGTTTAAATCAATTATCCTGAGTGTAGAGAACAGAATTTAATCTATGTGGTAAGAATGAATAAAGCTAAGTTTAAAATAGGTTTGGCAATTTTAGGATTTTAATGCTAATCTGGAGGCAGACTTGATAGGGTGGAGGAAATCATCTCCTAGCATTGTTGGGGTTGGGAATTTTGTAAGATTTTCCAAACCAGTTTAAACTTGGCCGAAAAAGTACCAGTAATATGCAAGAGTGAGAGAGGCAAGGTACTAAAAATAAGATGACATTCAAATATCAGCTGATCTTTTAGACAAGAATAAAAGTATCCATCTGTTGCTTCTGTGAATTCTGTTAGCATAGTAGCTAACGTCTTGATCAATGATGCAAATATAGTGAACACATGGAGTTCCTAATTCACACAAGGAATGAGTCTCAATTTTTTGCCATCAGCTTGCTGTACAAATTTGGACTAGGTATTTTCCTCCTGAGTTTATTCTATCAAAATTTTGAAGTAGTGTTGCATAAAATAGCAAATTCCTGATGTAAATACTTGTCAAGGCAGTGTTTACTATGATGATAAATAGAGAAGTTTTTTTTTTTTTTTAAGAGATTCTGTAAGACTAACACTAAGGCACTAAGGCATCTGCATGTAAGAGGTAGCAAAATTGGTGCTGTCTTGTAGCTGATTGTAATTTCTGATATACTCTACTCAGAAAAGCAACTGGTTTTTCTCAAACCTGCTTACATCAAACAATTTAACTAACAACCCCTGGATAAACAAACAAACAAACAAACAAAAAACCCACACAAACAAGAAAAACAGACAGAGAGGACAAGGACAAATATACCTGGAATGTCATCACTTCTCTGTCAGATCTTCTATTCTTTCTTAATTTAGCATAAGAAGGAAAACCATGTCCCAATTCACTGTACTGTACATTTCATTTTTTTTTTTTTAATGATTATTTACTTTGAGAGAGAGAGAGACAGAGACAGTGCAAGCAGGGGAGGGGCAGAGAGACAGGGAGACACAGAATCTGAAGCAAGCTCCAGGCTCTGAGCTGTTATCACACAGCCCCACCTGGGGCTCAAAATCAGGAACTTTGAGATCATGACCTGAGCCGAGGTCGGACGCTTAACTGACTGAGCCACCTAGGTGCCCCTGTAGTGTAAATTTCAAATTAGCATGCATTCAATATTCAAGCCTAATTTGTTTGTTTATATATTTGAAAATGAGATCAGCGAATTTAACAAAATATTTACAATTTTTTGGAAGGGAAATCCATTCATTCAACAATGTTTAAGCAAGCACCGACTATCTTTTGGACATTCTTTTAGCTACTTGTGAAATATCACACAATAAAATAAAGACTAATGTCCTTGTAAAAACTACATATTAGTAAAAAGCAAGGAGACTATAAAATATAATAAATACACATATTTTCAACATAGTATATTTGGAGATGAAACTGATAAGAAATAAAAATAATGTAGAGAAAGGCAAGAAAGATGAGGAATGTCTGTGTGGGTGGGAATTAATGAGCTGAATTAAATACGGTAGAGAAGTTAGATTTTTTTTTTTAAGTTTATTTACTTACTTTGCGAGACAGAGACAGAGAGAGCCTGAGCAGGGGTGGGGGGAGCAGAGAGAGGGAGAGGATCCCAAGAAGTCTCCTTACTGTCAGCATGGAGCCTAACACATGGCTCAAATTCACAAACCGTGACAGGATGACCTGAGCCGAAATCAAGAGTCAGACACTTAACCAATTGGGCCACCCAGATGCCCCGTTAGATTATTTAAATGGTGAAGTTTGGGCAGAGATTTCAAAAATGTAAGAATGGTGGAAGAATGAGTTTGGACAAAAGAAAATTCAAGACAAGGGGAATGACTGGAGTTGTGCTCACTACCATGGACGCCATTAACCACATGTGGCAACTGAGCACTTGAAATATGGCTAGTGAAACTAGATATCTAAATTTTTAAATTTTATTTATTTATAATTATAAGTAAGTTAGAAAAATAGACACTTCAATTGATTATTCACAAATTTTTAATTATGTTTGGGATGATTTCACTATGTAAATCTACTTTTCAACTACAAATTTTATAAAATACATGTAGACTAAGCATCACTTTTGCAAATTTAGCATGTACATTGAGATGTGCTCTACATACCAGATTTAAAGACTTAATACAAAAATTAATGTACCCTAACTCAATAATTTTATATTGATTATGGGGTAAAATAATATTTTGGATATATGAGATTAGCTACATATGTTATTAAATTAATTTAATATATTATTATGTGGACCTTGTGCAGAGAATTAGATGCAAGGGAGATTATAAAATTACACTTTAGAGTAAAATAAGATGTTTATGTATGAGCGTAGTGTTCAGAGCTTCTCAACATGGAGATAGATTTATAGATATGGGTAGGTGGAGAAAACAGCCAGCCTTGGAGAACACTTAGAATTGGTGGGATGAATCAGAGTCTATAAGAGTACCATTAAAAAGTAAAACAGTTTGGGGCGCCTGGGTGGCTCAGTCAGTTAAGCGGCCGACTTCGGCTCAGTCACGATCTCGCGGTCCGTGAGTTCGAGCCCCGCATCAGGCCCTGTGCTGACCACTCGGAGCCCAGAGCCTGTTTCAGATTCTGTGTCTCCCTCTCTCTCTGACCCTCCCCGTTCATGCTCTGTCTCTCTCTGTCTCAAAAATAAACGTTAAAAAAAAAATTAAAAAAAAAAAGAAAAACAGTTTAGTTAAGAAATTTATTATCCTAGTCTTCTTTCCCTCAGAGTTTTGTAAGAAAGCAACAGAAATATAGGGATTGGGAACATACATAAACCATGTATTTCTGTATACTCTCGTGGTAATTGGGTTCTAGGACTCTCCTGGAGTAGAATCTAAAAATGAACCAAAGATAGCTGATATTGCTGCCAACTTTCTGCCAACTGGAATAATGAAAAAAAATATATGGTTTGAGATTTGCAGTACTGTTATAGTCAGAGATAAATTCAATACCATTAAAATGATGATGTACTTCTGGCTCAACTTATTCTAATTTGAAACTGTATGATAACCATCGCATCTTAACCACCTCACAATGCAAAGTTTTTGACATCTCTGGAAATAAACATTTACGGTGAGACAAAGTATTAAGCTACAGGCTTCCCAGGTCATTTTTACACAATTTCTGTAATACAATTTAAAAATAGAAAAACATATGAGGAACCAAGAGAATATACCTAAAAATTGAGAAAACACATTCAATAGAACCAGATGATTCAGGTATTTTAATTACCAGACGAGTCCTTAAAAACAAGTTTTATGGAGTTTAAGTAATTTTTAGGAATAAGTTTTCTATCTCTGCTCCTTAGTCACACCAAATGAAATTCCATGTTAACATTTTTCACTGTAAGAAGGCATACATAGCTCACTAAAATATTACAGCATTAGAGATTGAGATGGAAATAATACTGGAAGACTAAAAATATCACTGACAATAACAAAGAAGCAAAAATACAATCCATGACCTCAAGTATCTCTAGTTTTTCAGAAAATTGTATTTAGAAACTTTTTGACAGAAAAAGAGAATTAAAAGAGAATTCCAATATTTATTTGTGTGGTAGCTCTCAGTTTTAAAGATAGTTTGTAAGCCCTACAGCAACCTTACTTTACAACATTTTTCCTTTCCCTCCATCCCTCTTCCTTCCTTCCTCCCTCCCTCCCTTCCTCACCTCCTTCTTTCCTTTCTTTTTCCCTAAATCTCTTAATCCCCTGAAACTACTCCAGCAAATTTTACTAGAGAAAACGTATAAACATTCTAACTAAAATTCCAACATTTATAGAATTCCAGATTTTCTATGATTCTCACACTTCAGTTTGTCAGCTGTATTTTTTTAATTTAGTTTGGACATAATGATTCTGACTTAAAAATGTTTATTTCATTCTTCCCATTTCTCAAACTCCCTGGAAGAATGAAATCATAGAATTTACCTAACAAACAAGAGTCTTTCTCTATCCCAAAGACTAGGACTCTTTTTCTAGGAGGCAATTGTTCCACTGGCTACACTTCCATGTTGTCTCAGTACCAGTGAAGGCTTTTGTTAATATCCGTGTTAGAAATCATTTTGTATCCTCATCATATCCATCTCATGAATTCATACGTTTGTAATACCTGACTACTGAAATCTCACCTAATTAGTGTACAAACAACCTTGCATACAATATGCCACATTATTATATACACAGAGATTGGTTGGACAATAAGAGATAATATTTATCAAATTTTTTATGTGCCTTGCCCTGTTCTAACATTTTTATAAGCATCATCTCATTTAATTTTTCCAATAATCTTAAAAGTACACCTTCTTGATATCACTTCACACATGAAGAAACTGAGACACAGGAAGGTCAAAGTTCATGTATGCTTACATGATGGAGTCAGGAGATAAATTAGGGAAGCCTAGTGACTGCTTTGTCTAGTTGGTAAGACACTCAAACCTCGCTATGTGTATTGCAGTTCAATATTTTTCATGCATGATCATTTTTATTTTTTACTTTTTTGGATAATTTTTATTGTAATATGAAAAACAGATATTCCTTAATGTTTCCTATGAGGAATGAGCAGGTAAGATGCCATGGAAAAAAATGAGAATGATGAAAAATAAGGCAAAGTAAAGGAATATAGATAGCATTCAAAAAAAAGAAATATAAAACAAATTAACAGGAAGAAGTTATAATAAGTTTACATTGACCAATTTAATCTATAATAGTAAAATTTTACTTGCATCTTCCACATTTAATTGTTTTCTATATTTGCTTGATAAAAGAATTTGCTTGCTGTATTCAGGTACTAAATTGAAGCATTATTTTACATTCTTCACATAAATCTCAAGGCAGTTTCATCTTACCCTATTGGCCTCTTCTTTCATCATTATTTCTGATTTCCTTTCATCTATTTTCACTTAGAAACTGCACATGTAAATTGCCGTCCTAGTTAATGAAAATTGGATTGGAGGCTATGTCAGATGGTGGTTTAAAACATGGACTTTGAGATTAGAGAAATCCATTGTAAAACACAGTCTTTTTAAAGCCAAGTAAGAGCCTCATTTTTGATTTGTAATCTTTAAAAAATTGAAATATATTAAACATTAATAATAAACTACATATATACAAACATATCAGTACACATCAATATTATGTACATATTAAGCACACACTCAGTTTAAATGAAGAGGGTACAAGTGAATACCCACATATCCATCTATTTTAAGAAATAAGAGTTTGCTAATATATTTGAAAAACTATTTATGCCTCTCTTCTATAGCTTCTCCTTCCCTTTCTTTCTCCTCAGGGTTAACTACTGAATTTTTTATTAACATTTCATCACTTCGTTTAGAAAAATTAAGTTTAGCATATTCATATGATTCTATAAGATATTGTTTCATCATTTTAATTTTTACACAATACCATAACATTATATTCTTCTACAATTAACCTTTTCCCTTCACTCTGTACTTTTAAGTTTCAGCCATGTGGATATATTCACTTGTATTTCATTTACTTTTATTGTTGAGTAGAGCTCCTTTGTATGACTAGAGCAGTGACAGAGTCCATCGTTCATGGACACACTGAATTATTTTCACATTTTTGCTATATTGAAGAATGCTGTAATCGTCCTTCTCGTTGTATGAGTATACTTCAATTTGCTTAGCCATTCTCCTGTTGATGTACGTTGGCACTGTTTTCAGCTTGAGGATATTGGAAACCATGGTACTGTGAACATTCATGTAGGAGTTTTTTGGGGCTCCTATATATTCTTTTATTCTTGGGTAAATACCATAGGAGTGGGATGTTTGTGTCATATGTTAAAGCTCATGTTTATAAGAAATGATTCAACTGCTTTTCAAGGCAACTACAAAGTTTGCATTTCTGGCACTGTGTCAGAGTTCTAATTGCTCTACCTCTTAGTCAACATTTGTTACTAAATCATTTGTATCGTAACCTTTCCAGGGATTGCATACTGGTATTGTGTTGTGGATATAAGTAGCATTTCTAAGTGACTAATGATGTTGGTCATCTTTTCATGTTCTTATTGACCATTCTTAGACATTCTTTACAAAGTGTCTATGCACATATTGTGCATATTTTGTGGAGTTGTCTTCTTAATATTGAATTTTAATGGTTTTTTATATATTCTGAGTACAAGTATTTACCTGACATATGTTTGGTAAATATTTACTCCCATTTGTGGCTTGGATATTGATTGGGATTGTGGCTAACAATTAGATCAATTTATGAATAATTAATATGGAAATTGACCAGGCACCCTGCATTTCATATATTGCACTGTCTGGAAGCAGTGCTTTCCTAAAAGAGTACTAGAATGGCCTAAGGGACGTAGAGCTGATGTGCCAACCTGCAGGCGTCTTGCAAGAATGAGGTGCCATCCTCCAGGATGTCATATAGTATATACACTGAATCAAAGATACTTGTGTGGTACTGTTCCTAATAGGAAAAATTATGAGTCCAGAAAACAAGGGGTAAAAGCTGCAGTGGCCTCTGATACGATCATTGTCAGTGACTCACTGGAAAAATTGTGCTTAATTGGTACTGATAGGCTTCCGAGCTCTTTTTAAATCAGGGGTGATGATTGGAAATCTTGGCATGCCTTAAATTCTTGGCTGAATTTTATGAGCAAAATCCTCCTGCCAACCCACAGAGGAGATATAAATGTAGCTTTATAAATGAAATACATAAACCTTAGTTTTATTCAGCTACTGAGGTTTTTGGATACTTTCTTGCTGCATTGTAACTTGCGTTATGCTGCCTGATACACCTGTAATTGGTAGGTGCTTACAAATAAATAAATGAAGTGAATATGAATAAATGAATAATAATAATTGACATAGAGTGGAAAGTCTCCTCTCTGAGGACTTATATATACTTTGTTCAGGTGCGCCTATGGAAAACATCATACTCTTTCTTTCTTTCTTTATTTCTTTCTTTCTTTCTTTTTTCTCTCTCTTTCGAGAGAGAGTGTGTGAGTGAGGGAGGGGCAGAGAGAGATTGGGAGAAAGAGATAATCCAATGAGGGGAAGAGAGACAGAAAGAGAGTACAGAGTGCCAAGTGGGACTCGAGCTCACCCAATGCAGTGCTAGAGCTCACTTGATGCAGGACTCGAACTCACAACCATGAGAACATGACCTGAGCTGAAGTCAAAAGCTTACCCGACAGCCACCCAGGTGTCCCAAAACTTATATTCTTCACACAAATTTTAGTCTTTATAGTTTTTTTTAATTTTAATATTATTTTTTCACTCAACATTACAAGGCTGAAATTTTAAAACATCTGATACTCATGAAATATTTTTTCAATAATATATACTTGTCTTTTTCTTATATAAATTATACCATACTTATGAATATAAAATGATATTGTATTTAAGCTAGCCATTCAGTCTTAAGATCTAGATTTATTTTATTTGGATAAGTTCTGTTACATATATTTATCATAACAAGTATTAATAGTCATAAAATATTCCGCATGTCTGTTTTTGAAAAGTTTTAAGCTCTTTTTCCCTATATGCAATGTGTTAAGGTCACTGTTTACTAAATAGCACTTTCTTGGACACAGTTTTAATATACTGTTTTCTCATAGCTTTGGTTCCTACTATAATTTTATTAGATACGTACAGCTTGAGCTGCTCATAGACTTTTAATCGAGAATGTTTTTTAAATCTTGCGTGTTTCATTTCATTTTTTATATTAATATATTCCTTTTTAAGTACATTTATCTATCAAACACCCTACATTGGCTGAAGATTGTCCTTTTAAATCAATAATTATATGAACATTGAAACAAGCCTCTTTGTTTGCAAAATTGAGAACAAAACCAAGAATTTCCTATTTGAAAAATCAGCAAATGAAACATTCAAGTCATTAAAGATCTCAGATTCAAATAATAAATGAATAAGTTTGATCTGTCATCACAGAAAGAATAGTAGAGAAATATTAACCCAATAGATTAAATAAATAGGAATTGAGGTTTTTTGACCAAAAAAAGAGAATAAGGAGAATAAATGTTTTTTATGCAAAAGATGAATAAATGGAGGAAAATAACAAATTAGAAAATTATATAATATTACTATAGGAAGATATCAGAGCTTAGTTCCTCTGTTGATATAAACCAAAGATTAAATCTTTTGATCTGTGTTTAATTATCTTTACAAATATATTTAAGTTTAGGTACTAAACCTTAACATACAGCTTCCATATTCACTTCAGCTATCTCGTCCTAATTTATCCAGTATTCCCTAGTGTCTAAATGTTGAGTTGTCCACATCTAATCCATACCCTAAGAAAATATTTCACTATTTTTTTAAGGTTGGTTCCACATGCAGGGCTTGAACTCACACAAGCCTGAGATCAACATTCTGATATTAAGACCTGAGATGAGATCAAGAGTTGGATGCTTAACCAACTGAACCACCCACACATACCAGATTTTACTATTTTAGAACATTAGGAACACTATACAATTTCCCTAAAGCAGACAGCTATTATTTACTGGGTTATTTTCACATTCATAATTACCTAATATCAAGATGCATTATTTATATTATATACATTATATACATGTGTATTTGACAAGATTAAAAACACATTGAAATCTAATGAACAACACCATGGTAAGGCATAGAGGATAGAAAAAGGAAAAAAGCTCTTTTTTTTCAATGTTTATTTATTTTTGAGAGGGGGAGGGGGCAGAGACAGAGGGAGACACAGTATCTGAAGTAAGCTCTAGGCTCTGAGCTGTCAGCACAGAGCCCAGTGTAGGGCTTGAACTCATATAACTGCAAGATCATGACCTGAGCCAATATCGGACGTTCAACCAACTGAGCCACCCAGGCACCTCAAAGACAAAAATCTTTTAATCAGTAATGTTTCTAGGAAAATAACATGAAGTGAAAACTCAGGTATGAGATGAAATCTAAAACAGAGAAGCAATATCACTGATATGGCTAGACAACTGTCTCTCTCTTGTCTAAGTTACTTCATCTTTAAAATGGAGGGGATGGAGATAACTAATTTTTATGAACATAATATAAGTTCCAAAAGAATTGGTGAGATAAACAGATACAATGTAGTCAAAATATATCAGCTAGAGAATAGTGATTTGGTGAGAAGTAATCAGTATTGAAGTAAATGGGGGCATTGGATCAAAATAATCTTCGTGTCATCACGTAACTAATTGTACAGCCAGAAGAGTTCTCAAAGGTTTATTGTTTAAATCTACAGAAATTTTACAGGTTTTTTAGATAGAAATTCTAATGTGCTGTGATGAAGCAACAAGATTTCAAGGCACAAAGAACAATACAATAAAAGTTGACTGGATAATAATAGAGCCTAAGATTAGTCAAGGTTTACCAAAACAACTAGAAAGTTTTCTAGTTAAAAATGCTGCCATTGTCTAGGTGCCCTAGAGGAAACTTAGAAATGAGAGGCTAAGAGCAGGAGAAAGAAGTCAAGCCACATTGCAGACCTAACAACAGCTCAACTAACTCCATGAGAAGTTCTCCAGTTTACATATCTCTTCAGAGTCGTCCTGATATGTGGCTGGATGGCCCAAACTTTACATTGCAACATCAATTAAAAATAAGTATGGGCTGTGGAAAGAGGGCACAGCAATGGCCTGGCCGCTGTCTACTGTCAAAGAAATCCCTGAAGAGGATTTTAGTTGAAGATTGTCTTCTGACAACACACTCAACAGTGGGGCAATAAGTTTGCTGAAGGGAGATATGGAAAGCCCATTACAGTCTCCTCCGTGGGTCATGCTGGCCAGTACTCTGATCCACTTCATGTACACTCTGGGAGTAAGTTCTCCAGGATTATAGCTGACCTCTACTTTTGGATGAACTTAGAAGAGGAAGATTCAAGTAGTATTCTACGTTGACCAGTGCAGCAGCTGGTCTTTGGATGCAGCTATCCTCATTGCTTCTCATCACTATTATATATTTTAGATTCCCCTCACCCTCATCTAGCAGCCCTACTGGTCTTGGTAGTTTACCTTGTCATTTGATCCATAGGGTCTAAACACTGCTCTTCATTCATGTCTTTCTCTGGTCAGAGTTACTATTCTTGTCTTTATTGTTACAGCTGGGCAAGGCATCTTTGATAGATGTTTAAAAAAATGCTTCAGTATTAAAATACAATAACCAAATTATGGAAATATCCCAAATTTCCATCAACTGATTAATGGATTTAGAAGAAGATGTGGTATAGGGATGCCTGGGTGGCTCAGTTGGTTAAGCATCAAACTCTTGGTTTCAGTTCAGGCCATGATCTCATGGTTTGTGAATTCAAGTCCCACATCAGATTCCGCTCTGTCAGTGAGGAGCTTGCTTATGATTCTCTCTCTTTCCCTCTCTCTCTGCCCTTCCCTTGCTCACTTTCTCTATCTCAAGATAAATAAGTAAATTAAAAAAAAAGATGTGGTATATGAAAGAAAAGAAAACTTCATATATATAAAAGAAAACAAAACCTTAAAAAAGAAGATGTGGTATATATATATATATACACACACATATGTATATATATATACATATATATATAATAGAATACTACTCAGTGTTAAAAAAATGAAATCTTGCCATTTGTAGCAATGTGGATGGAACAGGAGGGTATTATGCTAAGTGAAATAAGTTGGTCAGAGAAAGACATGTATCATATGATTATGTATGTATGCATACAATTAAAATAGATTTTGATCGCCTATTGTGAGTCAAACACTATCATAGGCCATAGCAATGAACAAAAAAGAAAGAAAAGTATCTGTCTTCATGGAACTTGCTTCGTGAGGAAGCAGGCAGTTTAAAAATGTATAATTAATTGCATGGGTTGTGACGGTAAGTTCTACAGAGAAAAGGGGTACGTAGAAGAATAGAAGAACATTTGAGGTGTATCTAATAAATATGTTCTAAGTGTGTGTGGAAGTGTAGAAGTTACAGTAATTTTTATTTTATTGATAAGAACAAAGAGGCAAAAAAATTAAATAAATTACTGAAGTTCAAAGTGGTGAAGGTAAGTGGTGAAGCCAGTATAGAAACCCAGCTAATTATGACTTTAACATCCTGGCTCTTAACACTATACAAGTACTATAAGTGTTCATCAAGATGGGTTTGGAATAATCACAAAGGTTATAAGTTTTATTTCAGGGAAAGAGGACTATAATCTTTGAGTTTCTGGTGCTACTGAGGTTAATGGCAAACTCAGATAGATATCAGTAAAGCTACAATTTTGTTACTGCTTTGGATTTTTTTAAAAGAGTTCTATTCCCTTTTATAGAGTAAGATATTTATATTTATATTTATATTTATATTTATATTTATATTTATATTATTTATAGAGTAACATATATATAGTATACTTATTTATAATGTATTGGATGCAAATAAGATATGTGTTCATGTATAAGATATGTATATATGTGATGTCATTCATGGGGCTCCGCACTGACAGCATGGGCCTGCTTGGGATTCTGTCTCAATGCCCCTCTGCCCATTTGCACATTTTCTCTCTCTCTCAAAATAAATAAACATCTAAAAACCAAAAAGAAAAGCAAGGTCTTATAATTTAAGAGAATGATGTTTAGTTAATGCAAGAAGAGGTAGCCCAATAGAGTAGTTTATGGATGATTCAGTGTTTTATATCTATTAGTAAGGGAGCGATATATTAATTAAATAAAGAAAGAGAAATCAATTTGAGGGGAGAAGAAATTGAATTTTAATTTTGACATGTGGAATTTCTGTCAGTCACTGGTGTGGGTAATTTCAACAAAGTTGTTGGAAAAGTAAGTCTGAAGAATTTAGAACAAACCTCCATGGTGATACACTCATCACTGAAGCTGTGAATGGCTGTGTGCTCTTACTTTGGGTAGAAAAATTCGACTGACTTCATTTAGAACATCAGAAAAAGTACCAGAAAAGATGAATTAAAATTTTCAGAGAAAAAGGCTGCAGAGAGATTAACAAGAAGATTGCCTTATTACTAATTTCATTAATACTGTAGACCCTTAATGAAGATGTTGTCATCAATTATTTCGGCACATGTAGTCAGTAATAATTTGAAAATATTTTTTGGTAGATTGATGCATTTATTAAATGTTTTTTATGATAAGTAGTTTCACAGACTTTTTCAAATTGAAAAATAAATCCAGTAAATTTATTAGATGACAGCTAGTAATTTCACAGCATAGTCATTTCACTCTTAATCATAACATTATTCTCTGTTTAGACAAACTATTATTTTTAAAACACCAATGCATGGTTTAGCTACTGCATAAACTATTTTTACTTGTCTATTTTATCCTTTCCATTTATTGATAATGTCTGTTATATGAAGGACAAGTATGATGTCATATGACACATAATTTTTCTAAGAAATCATTACCATTTAATGTCACCTTCCTTATATTGCCAAAAATTCAATTAGATTTATATCGCTTAAAGCATTTTCTTCATAGCTTTCTTTTAGTGTAGGAGTTTTTGGTGCTAGTGTTAAAAATTCAGGTCACGTTTTCTTCCAAGATGTAGTAATTACTGAATTTGGAATTTTGTTATTTGGGAATGCTATATTATAAACTGTATGTCTGATGTTACTAACTTCCAACAATTCTATAAGACATTTTTTCCCCCAAAATAGAACTCAAAGAATTTTTCATTTAGCACTCAGATTGAATTGTTTCATGGGCTGAATTAAAGATGACATACTACTAAATAACCAAGAATTTGTATTTCAAAGTTCAATTCTATTTCCTTCAAGCATAGAGAAAGGAAAATTCCTGTTTAAGTCTGTCCACGCTAATTTTTGTATGTCACATTAATCTGGACATAAATTATTTGTAAATTTTCAAAATTTAAAATATGTGATTTTTCTATAGCAAAACGCTGGAAACTTGAAAATTTCTCTGCCTTGTTGTGGGCAGTTACTATAACTCCTTTTTTTGGCTTTTTAAACATATTTTGTGATGCATATAATGCTTTCTGAGTTATTTTTTTGTAGGTAACATGAAAACTAATTCTGTATTGTTTAATGATTTCTCAGTTTCACTTTATTTATCAATAACTGAGTTTAGCTCCCCTTGAAAAGATGTTGGGTAGTATTGCTGAAGAAAAATTTACTCCCACATGTGTTCTTTAAGTTGTTGGTTTTCCCCACAATATCCGCAATGCTTAAGACATTCAGTAACTTTGCTAAAACAATTCTTTTCATATGCATATTTTGCTGGTGTATAGAGGTTTAATTAAATTATGCTATTAGGTGAAATATTACATCTAAATTAAACTAGTTTGTGTATAAACCCAATAAACACCTGGTAAGGCAACAATCAGTGCAGATGTAATAAAGAGTAGCCTACCGGCATGTTAATGTTCTACAAATTGAGTTGAAAGCATTCAGTAATCTGTAAAATCAGTTTGGTAGAAATCAGTTAGAACTTGTACCTCATTTCTGATTTTGTCATTGATTCATTAAAATTGGTTGCTTCAATTTCCTTCAGAGAAAACAGCGTATCTGGTAGTATCATATGTTAGGAAAAGAATGGGGTTAAGAAATGAATTACCTGAGGGCAGGGTGCTTGGTTAAGCATCTGACTGGCTCAGTTCATGATTTCACTGTTTGTGGGCTTGACTCTCCCGACTGGCTCTGCGCTGACAGCTCAGAACCTGGAGCCTGGTTCAGATTCTGTCGCTCTCGCTCTCTCGCTCTCTCAAAATTAAGTAAACATTAAAAAAAAAAAAAAGAAAAGAAAGAAATGAATTACTGGTGTCACAGATATTTCTAGTGGCAGCACGCAAATTAATGTCTCTTAGGTTCCTAAGGATGAGAACACCAGTTTCCTGTGGAGTTTCCTCTGCAGTGAACAGAGAAAAGGAAAAGGAGATGGTAATGAGGGGCATCCGCTTCCTTAACAATTTAGCTCAGATTGTTTAATGCCTCCTCACTAGGGAAATAAACTATTGCTTGAATGATAAACATCAACATGTGTATTTGGAGGTGGCAGGTGTATTATTGTTTAGCATTTCCATTTGCTACACCAATGAATATAGGAGGAGTGTATTAGTAAAAACATTTAATTTTTGCATTGCTAATGATACCCTGCCAATCATCTTCTAGTCACATAGAGAACCAAGTTCATTATTTCTTGCATGCCAAATACAAAGAAAAGAGAATTTAATTTTCCTAAATTTTTCTAATCCTTTTTGTTTGTTCATTTGGATATGCTGATGATTAGTTGGATAATATGCACTCTTACAGCAGCACCTAATAGCTCACCTTGAGATAAATGCTTTCTATACATTTTCAGGATTTAAATGAATGTGACTGCCTTCCTGTCGCTCTCATTTTCAGTGAATTGAGTTTGTTTATTTCACTCTCTCAGCAGAGGCATAATGTAACCTTTGAAATAATGGAACCTCCCCTACTGTCAGAGAATAGAAATAGGCACCCACTATTTCAGGGAAAACAACCAACCACCTTTCTTTTAAAAATGTATTTTAAACTCTTTTCATTGCAATTTTATTAATATAACTGTATGATATCCCTGAATAAAAACACTTTGTTCTTTGTTTCAGAAGAAAGGCTAGTTACTGTAACATTGAAGATGTTGAAATCAAAATTGTTTCCTTTTTTTCTGCATTTTACCATCTTTTGAAATATGCATAGGTAAAAATTACCATAAAAGAGAAAGTTTCAAATTCTACAGTATATTTACCCATATGTACCTGTACCTAATGAATAATTGATCTAATTCATGGTTGTAAAAACAAACACAAATATTAAAACTCAGATTTCATACAGACTATTATTAACCAGAAAAAAAAAGAAGCCTGAGTAGATTTTTAACTTTTAACATTGATTATCTTAGATAAGAAGTATACAGGTGCAAGAAAGCAGATGACTTTATCTGAACTATGTCTCAACTGCAGTCAATAGTAGATCAAAATTAATTTAAATATTGACCATAGCTAGAGACCCACTGGACTGAAAAAAACTAAGGGATTGTTGAGGATTCCAGAATTTACAGAAATTAACACACTCCTGTTGAGTCCCTTATAGGACTTCCAAGAATCCTTATTTGGTACATATCTGCATGGGAGACTGGCTACAAATTCTAGACTTGGAGCCTAGATAGTCTGCGGTAATGGCAGTTACTGAATAGAAGAGGTCAGTGCACTTTTTCTCTAAAGTGGCTAATTGTTAGCATCAATTAGTAAAGTAAATATTTTAGGTTTTGCAAGCCATACACGTTCTTTGTTGCAAGCCATACACGTTCTTTTTTTGTGCAACCCATGAAAAATTTAAAATCCATTATTAGTAACCTGTGTAAAAAAAAATAACAACAACCCACAAAAAAGGCCAATACGTTAGTTTGATCCCCCGTAATAGTTTGCCTACCTCTACTCTGCCGGAACACTGATGAGAAAATATAGATGAACTCTAAGATAGCAAAGATGATTTTAGAATTATCACAAAGCTAGGTTCAGAAGAGTACTGTAAGATAATTCAAATTTGGGCTGATAATCGTCAGAAGGAAGAGAGAAGAGCAAGTGCATCCCTGCATTTGGATAATGTTGGCAAGATTAAATATTCTAGAACATCTAGAAAGCCTTGTGAGGGGAAATGGCAGGGGGCATGAAAGATAATTTTAAGATCTTTACTTTGACTTGGTTATAAAGAGAATTAAATCTCTTTTTTGAAAAGAATTGGTACCATTAGTTTAGGTACTAGCATGTGGGCCAAATGAAGGTTTATCACATCCAGAATTTCTGACTGATACTTTACAGGTTTATTATAAGCCAAAGGGTGGGGTGCAATTTTAATAGAAGAAATGATTACATATGAATGGCTTTATTGAGGAAATTTTACTAAAAAGGGACTGGAGATGGACATCGAAAGATAATACTGCTTCAAACTCCAACTTCTATAATGAAGACTACTAGCAGTCAGAGTTTCCAATAACCTGTATTTATATTGATCCTTTGCTGATGAATAAGACAGAGCAGCAAGGAATGAAGTGATAATTCAGGCAAAGGGATAGTATGAGTAGAAGCAGAAGATGGAATTCACACACAAAAGAAATGGTGATGGGGGGTTTAACATCTCTGAGGAGTCCTGGGTAACTTTGTCTTCCACCTATCCAACTTGACAGGCAGGTGGACAATTAAAGGGAAGTAGTGGGAAAAGAATCATTTTTTGCTTTTTTTAAAAAAATTAATTTTTTAAATTTATTTTTGAGACAAAGAGAGACAGAGCATGAGCAGGGGAAGGGCAGAGAGAAGGGGAGACACAGAATCTGAAGCGGGCTCCAGGCTCTGAGCTGTCAGCACAGAGCCTGACACGGGGCTCGAAGTCATGGAGTGTGAGATCAAGACCTGAGCTGAAGTCAGATGCTCAAAAGACTGAGCCCCCCAGGTGCCCCAGTTTTTTTTTTTAATGTTTGTTCTTTTAAACCTCACTGAATTTTTTTAAATCTTAAGACAGTTTAGGGCACATGAGATACATTTCTTTCTGTTGTTCTTTTTTTTTCTAAGTTTTTAATTAAATTACAGTTAGCTAACCTACAGTATAATATTAGTTTCAGGTGTATACTATAGTTATTCAACAATTCCATACACTACCCAGTGCTCCTGACAACAAGTATGTTCCTTAATGCCAACACCTACTTCACCCATCCCCCCACACACCTCCTCTCTGGTAACCATCAGTTTGTTCTCTATCATTTAGAGTCTGGTATTTGTCTTTTCTGGTGTATTTCATTAGCATTACACTCTCTAGCTTCATTCATGTTTTTGCAAGTGGAAAGATTTCATTCTTTGTCATAGTTGAAGAGTAGCCCATTGTATGTATATGCACCACTTCTTAATCCATTCATCAGTTGATAGACGTGGGCTATTTCCATCATTTGACTCATAGATAATTCTGCTGTAAACATCAGGTGCATGTATCCCTAAGAATTAGTATTTTTGTATTCTTGGATAAATACCTAGTAATGCAATTGCTGTGTTGTAAGGTAGTTCTAATTTCAACTTTTTGAGGACCCTCCATACTATTTTCCAGAGTGGTTGCAGCAATTGCATTCCCATCAACAGTGCAAAGTGGTCACCTTTTCTCCACATCCTCGCCAACGCCTGTTGTTTCCTGTGTTTTTTATTTTAGCTGTGCTGACAGGTGTGAGGTGATATCCTGTTGTAGTTTTGATTTGCTTTTTTTTTTAAATTTTTAGGTTTATTTATATTCAGAGAGACAGAGACAGCATGAGTGGGGGAAGAGCAGAGAATGAGAGAATCACAAGCAGTCTCCGTGCTGCCAGCACAGAGCCCAATGTGGGCCTTGAACTCTCAAAACATGGGATCATGACCTGAGTCGAAATCAAGGGTTGGACTTAACCAGCCGAGCCACCCAGGGGCCCCGATTTGCTCTTTATGTTGCTCTTGGTGGGCTATTGACCTGCAACATTTGGGCTACTGCAGCTGAGAGATCATCACTGCTTGCTTGAGTATGAAAAGAACAAATAATATTGCAATCAACATAGGCAAGATACCTCCTCGTTTCCAATAATAACCAGTGATAACTTGGCTCCCACCTCAGTCGCTTGGAACCAAGAAAAGAGTGCTCATTCTTTTGGGAACTGTAATGTGGACTCTACTTGTGCTCATTAGTCCCTCCATCCCTTTTACTTATCCTAGCTAACCCATCCATCTATACCCTGGGCCATGTCTTCTTTCTCCTTTTGCACTACAGCCCCAGCATTTCTTATTTATCCTTGTGAAGGAAGAACAATCTGGATCTTCCTCTATCTTACTGGAAGTTTGTTGTTTATGACATATACCTTAGTGTTGGGTTCTCAAGCTGTTCTAATCCCCAGAGACTTTAATTTAAAATGTGTAGTGTTTAGGGGCGCCTGGGTGGCGCAGTCGGTTAAGCGTCCGACTTCAGCCAGGTCACGATCTCGCGGTCCGTGGGTTCGAGCCCCGCGTCGGGCTCTGGGCTGATGGCTCAGAGCCTGGAGCTTGTTTCCGATTCTGTGTCTCCCTCTCTCTCTGCCCCTCCCCCGTTCATGCTCTGTCTCTCTCTGTCCCAAAAATAAATAAACGTTGAAAAAAAATTTTAAATAAAATATGTAGTGTTTAGATCCTCAAAACTGAAAGTTTAACCAAAGTTCAAAACTGAGCTCTTCCCTTTTCTTCCACATCTTTCTATAAAAGCCAACATACACTGAAGGCTATACATATAGAAAGCCTTTGTTGCTCCTTAAGTGAATGTAGTGGGGCAAAAGACAAGAAGAATAAAGAATAAAAGTAGGAAACATTGTGTTGCAAACAACACAAATGATCTAATGTGAAAATATTTTCCCCATGCATGCATTAAATACTGAGTCACCTAGATTGATTCTCTTGTTAAGAACACATAGATAGTAACAGCTGAACTTGGAATGGTTAATTGAGGCTATAAAGTAAAAATCTTCATTAAAAACTAATCTCCCCTTGTCTAAAAGGTAATTGGGAATGTTTAAAAGTTTCCCAAAGTGATCAAGATCTAGTGAGTTTCTTCGAATCACAGATCAATTTAAAAGAGAAAGTAGGCTGGATTGTCAGAATAGGAAATGTAGAAGTGGTATTACTACACATATTCACTGACCTGTGACAGTCCCATTTGGTGCCACCTACTCCAACATAAGTATCTACTTTCACTTTTAAAAACTGAACTAACATAAATGATATTTTCCTTTGGCCATCTTAATTAAGGACAATGGCTGACATAATATCATAGAAAGCTAGAAGTAGGAATGCAATGTTAACAAATTCAAAGAAATCTATGAAGCTATTTGATGATCATAACAGCACTGTGTGAGACCTTTCTCATGATTATGGATGTTGCCCTTTCCAGTTTATAGGATGCAGAGTGGCAGAAACCGGTTGGGGGGCGGGCGGTGGGGGGATGTGTGTATGCTTTCAAGTAACTCACACTTCACTTATCGACACAGTAGTACAATACATTAAAATCAAATTTCTATTCTATCATACATTCCTCACTGTTATTCCTTCTAATTGTAATAACTATTCTTTCCATGTTCTCAAAGTGAAGCAATTATTTCTCAAAAACACTCAGAAAGAATTTCTCAAGGGAAGGCATCCCTGACCTCTCTCCAAATAGAATTGATATCTCCTTCATCTTGTGATCTCTGTATCTAATACAGTCTTTGATCATTAAGCTTCTGGCATTATTCTGTAATTTACCTCTTTCTGTATCTCTCTAATACATATTGGGTTTCTTGACAGAATGAACTGCTTTTCTATTCATCCAAGTATTCCAAGTACTTGGCAATGTGTCTGTGTATCAAAATATGTAATCTATTATAATATTAGCTCCAGATATTTTTGACTATTAAGAAGAGCATTCTTTTATAATTAATTTAAACATTCTTAAATAAATCAAATTATTTTATAATCAATCTACCTATGTAAGTTGCCATATCTACATCATTTTTCCTTGCCCTATCTACATCATTTCAAGCAAACAAAAACCAATGAATATATTTTCATTGCAATTGGCCTAATTCTTTTTTTTTTAATTATTTTTTAGTTCAAATTCAAGTTAGTTAACATATAGTGTATTATTGGTTTCAAGAATAGAATTTAGTGATTCATCACTTACATATAACACCCAGTGCTCATTCCAACAAGTGCCCTCCTTAATGCCCATCACCCATTTAGCCCAACCCCCACCCACCTCCCCTTCAGCAACTCTCAGTTTGTTTTCTGTGTTAAAAAATCTCCCTTTGTTTTAATCTTATGTTTCCTTCCCTTCCCCTATATCCATCTGTTTTGTTTCTTAAATTCCACATATGAGTGAAGTCATACGATATTTGTCTTTCTCTGCCTGACTTATTTTGCTTAGTATAATACACTCTAGTTCCATCCACATTGTTGCAAATGCCAAGATTTCATTATTTTTGATTGTCAAGTAATATTCCAGTGTGTGTGTGTGTGTGTGTATACAACTTCTTTACCCATTCATCTATCAATGGATATTTTGGCTCTTTCCATGATTTGGCTATAGTTCATAGCACTGCTGTGAATATTGGGATGCCTGTGCCCCTTCACATCAGCATTTTTGCATCAGCATTTTGCATCAGCATTTTTGCAATTTTGCATTTTGCATTTTTGTATTGCAATTGCTGGGTTGTAGGGTTGTTTAATTTTTAACTCTTTGAGGGCCCCCCATATTGTTTTACAGAGCATCTGCAAAGTTTGTATTACCACCAACAGTGCAAAAGTGTTCCCCTTTCTCTGCATCCTCACCAACATCTGTTTTTTCCTGAGTTCTTAATTTTAGCCATTCTGACCAGTATGAGGTGATATCTCTTTGTGGTCTTGATTTGTATTTCCCTGATAATGAATGATGTTGAGTATTTTTTTATGTGTCTGTTAGTCGTCTGGATATATTCTTTGGAAATGTCTATTCATGTCTTCAGCCCATTTTTTACCAGATTATTTGTTTTTTGGGTGTTGAGTTTGATAAGTCTTTATAGATTTTGGATACTAACCTTTTATTTGATATGCCAATTGCATATATCTTCTCCCATTACATCAGTTGCCTTTTAGTTTTGTTGATTGCTTCCTTCACTGTGCAGAGATTTTTATCTTCATGAAATTCCAATAGCTCATTTTAGCTTTTGGGCCTTTGCCTCCAGGAGACATGTCTAGATGAAGTTGCTGTGGATGAGGTCAAAGATGTTGCTGACTGTGTTCTCCTCTAGGATTTTGAAGATTTCCTGCCTGACAATTAGGTTTTCCATCCATTTTGAGTTTATTTTTGTGTATGGTGTAAGTAAGTGGTCCAGTTTCATTGTTCTGTGTGTCACTGTTCAGTTTTCCCAGCACCATTTGCTGTCTGTTTTTCCATTGGATACTCTTTGCTGCTTTGTTGAGATTAGATGGCCATACACTTGTGGGTCTATTTCTGGGTTCTTTATTCTAGTCCTTTGATCTATGTGTCGGTTTTTGTGCCAGTACCATACTGTACTGAAGATTACAGCTTTGTAATACAGCTTAAAGTCTGGAATTGTAATATCTTTAGCTTTGAATTTCTTTTTCAACACTACATTGACTATTAGGGGTCTTTAATGGTTCCCTACAAATTTTAGAATTGTTTGTTCTAATTATGTGAAGAATGCTTATTTTGATAGGGATTGCATTGAGTGTGTAGATTGCTTTGAGTAGAATAGACATTTTTACAATATTTGTTCTTTCAATCCATGAGCATGGGATGTTTTTCATTTCTTTGTGTCTTCTTCAATTTCTTTGGTAAGCTTTCTGTAGTTTACAGCATATAGATCTTTTACCTTTTTGGTTAGATTTATTTTTAGGTATCTTATGATTTTGGTGCAATTGTAAATGGGATGGACTCCTTGATTTCTCTTTCTATTGCTTCATTATTGGTGTACAGAAATGCAACCTATTTCTGTACATTGAGTTTATATCCTACAACTTTGCTAATACTTTGCATGTGTCAGTTCTAGCAGTTTTTTGGCGGAGTCTTTTCCACATAGGTTATCATGTCATCTGTGAAGAGTAAAAGTTTGACTTCTTTGCCAATTTGGATGCCTTTTATTTCTTATTGTTGTCTGATTGCTGATGCTAGGACTTCCAGCACTATGTTTAACAACAGTAGTGAGAGTGGACATCTCTATTGTGTTCCTGACCCTAGGGGGAAAGCTCTCCATTTTTCTCCATTGAGGATGATATTAGCTGTGGATCTTTCATATATGGCTTTCATGATGTTGAGGTATGTTCCTTCTATCTCTACTTTCTTGAGTGTTTTTATTAGGAAAGCATGCTGTATTTTGTCAAATGCTTTTTCCTGCATCTATTGAGATGATTACATGGTTACACTGTCTTTTATTAATTTCTTGTATTACTTTGATTGATTTGTGAATATTGAACCAGCCTGGAAGCCCCATAATAAATCCCACTTCATCATGGTGAATAATTCTTATAAAGTATTGTGGAATTCAATTTGCTAGTATCTTTTTAAGAATTTTTGCATTCAGGGTCATCAGGGATATACACCTTTAATTCTTCTTTTTAGTGAGGTCTTTGTCTGGTTTTGTTTTGTTTTTTGTTTGTTTGTTTGTTTTTTAATGTTTATTTATTTTTGAGAGAGACAGAGACAGAATGAGAGTGGGTTAGGGGCAGAGAGAGAGGGAGACACAGAATCTGAAGCAGGCTCCAGGCTCTGAGCTGTCAGCACAGCGCCTGATGTGGGGCTCGAACTCACAAGGTGGGAAATCATGACCTGAGCTGAAGTCAGACGCTCAACCGACTGAGCCACCCAGTTGCCCCTCTTTGTCTGGTTTTGGAATCAAGGTAACTCTGGCTTCACAGAATGAATTTGGAAGCTTTCCTTCCATTTCTATTTTTTTTGGAACAGTTTGAGAAGAATAAGTATTAAATCTTTTTTAAATGTCTGGTAGAATTCACCTGGGAAGCCATCTGGCCCAAGACTTGTTTCTTGGGAGATTTTTTATTACTGATTCAATTTCTTTGCTGGTTTAGGTGTGTTCAAATTTTATGTTTCTTCCTGTTTCAGTTTTGGTAGTTTGTATGTTTCTAGGAATTTGTCCAGTTATTCCAGATGCCTAGTTTGTTGGCATAAAATTTTTATAGTATTCTCTTAATAATTGTTTGTATTTCTGTGGTGTTGGTTGCGATCTCCCCTCTCTCATTTGTGGTTTTATATATTTGGGTCCTTTTTCTTTTTGTAAGTTTAGTTAGGGGTTTATCAATTTTGTTTATTTTTTCAAAGAACCAGTTCTTAGTTTCATTGATGTGTTCTACTGTTTTGTTTGTTCGCTTGTTTCTGTATTATTTCTGTTCTAATCTTTATTATTTCCCTTAGGCTGAATTTAGGCTTTATTTGCTGTTCTTTTTCTAGCTCTTTAGGTATAAGGTCAGACTGTGTATTTAGGACCTTTCTTACCTCTTGACAGAGGCCTCACTTACAATATTCTTTCCTCTGGGGACTGCCTTTACTGCATCCCAAAGCGTTTGGACTGTCATGTTTTCATTTTCATTGGCTTCTATGTATTTTTTAATTTATTCTTTAATTTCCTGGTAAACCCATTCATTCTTTAGTAAGATGTTCTTAACCTCCATGTATATAGGGCTTTCTAAAATTTTTCTTGTGGTTGACTTCAACTCTCATAGTGTTGTGATCTGAAAATATGCATGATATGATCTTGATGATTTTGTACCTCTTGAGGGCTGATTTGTGATCCAGAATGTGATCTGTTCTGGAGAATGTTCCATGTGCACTGGAGAAGAATGTGTAGTCTGTTTTAGGGTGAAATGTTTTGAATAAAACTGTTAAGTCCATGGGGTCCAGTGTGTCATTCAAAGCCATTGTTTCCTTGTTGATTTTCTGCTTAGATGATCTGCCCATTGCTCTAAGTGGGTTTTTAAACTTACTAATTGTTATTGTATTATAATGAGTTTCTTTATGTTGTGATTAATTGACTTACATATTTGGGGTGGTTCAGGTTGGGGACATAAATATTTACAATTGTTAGATCTTCTTCATGGATAGACTCTTATTTATGAATATTATGTCCTTCTTCATCTCTTGTTACAGCAATTTGCCTAATTCTAGGTACAACATATGCTTGCAAGGATTTAAACTACATTAATTTTAAAATACATATTTTTAAAAGGCAATTTTAAAAAGTAAGTTTTAGGAGGCTTTGTCATATTTGAATCTGGGTAAGACTGAAATTAAAAGGGAGGGCTTTCTTTAGATTTGTGAATTCTTTAGCCTGTTGAATAATATTGTATTATACATATATATTAATTATGAAATACACATTTTTGGTTACCTCAGTACACTTTGTTTTCTAAATTTCCTGTGTTACACACTTAACTCTTATGATCTTCCTTTCCCCCAATTAATTTCTTTTTTGCCTTTTAATTTCCTCAAATTTTAGAAATACATACTTCAACCAATCTATTTTATAATATTTTTAGTGAAATTCCTAGGTTAAAAAAATGGATGTAAGAACCATATTCTTCATCTTTATTATGAAAATATTTAGAATTGATATTGTTTCTTCTTACATTTGTAGTATTTTATATTTAGGGTTTTTTTTCTAATGTGACTTTTAATTTATTCTTTTAATGTTCTTTTTCCATTTACACATTTCTTAGGATGTATCATATAGAATAGATGCCCCATACATCTTACCGTTTTTCTTTTTTTTTTAAATCATTATTTTCTAGAACAAAATCATTATTTTCTAAAACACATTAAATTAATGTGTAGTCTCATTGATTTGTGTCTTCAACTATAAATAACTCAAGGAATAGAATACTACTTAATATATGAACTATATCTTTAGAACTTAATACTTAGTAATATTTACTGATATTTTTGGAAAAGGTTTACAATAGTTTTTTCCAAAGTTTTATCATAGTTAAATTTATATTTTTTCTTAGATTAAACCAAAGAAATATAAAATTTTCTATTAATTTGGCTAAGCTCACTAAATTGCTACCTAACTTCTATAATATACCACTAGATGTATAAATCATCAATGTACAGAAATGATTACTCTTATTTTGTAGGCATCTTATCTCTGCTAGTATAATAGAAAGCCTTATCTTATGTCAAGTTCATCTTAATCTTCTTGATTATTTATGCCATTGAGTTCAATAACCAAACAGGTACCATTTTTACTTAAATAGCACAGGATTTTTTATATCTTGTGCTAATGATTTAAAACCAAATTCTACATATTTGGATTGGAATTTTTTTCACTTCCTATAGTAGATTTCCATTAATGAAGTGGATCAACTGCACTTAGATGAATACAGTAACATAAAGCATATGTATGGTAATGTTAAATGGCAGGCATATAGCTGACTCCTGGGAGGCAGTTTGCTACTTTATATATACTTTTCTACTACAAAAAAGATCTAAGTGACAGATTTAATTTAAAACCAATATTCTTTCTGAACATTTCTTGTTCATTGGCCCACCTCATGGGCCAATCATTTCAAACGATTGACAATAAGTTTTCAAAATGGTTGGTGCCCCTGTTGTAGTGAAAACTGTGATGTATTGAGATGATGGGGATATCTCAAATTCCAGTTTTTCCTTACACACTTTCTTTCTACCTTCCCTAAGACATATAGTGTTAAAATGGGAAAGCCACATGTCCAATGAATGTGTTGACTTACACCCTTGAACCATAGTAATGCTACCTCCAAGAGAAAGGGACATTAGAGAGAGAGAGAGAAAGAAAATATGTTACCCAGTGAATTTCTTTTTTTTTTTAATGCTTATTTATTTTTGACAGAGAGAGAGAGAGAGAGAGAGACAGAACATGAGTGGGGGAGGTGCAGAGAGAGAGGGAGACACAGAATCAGAAGCAGGCTCCAGGCTCTGAGCTATCAGCACAGAGCCCGACGCTGGGCTCAATCTCACGAACCTCGAGATCATGACCTGAGCCAAAGTCAGATGCTTAATGACTGAGCCACCCAGGTGCCCCTTCCCAGTGAATTTCTATGACATGATTTTCTCAAAACTCCTTGGACGACTGATATGCTGTCAGATTCCACCTGCCAGAACTTCACTAAGCAGTGCATATGGTCTTAGAGAGAACTGGGAAATAGGCAAGATACTTTTTTACTATTAATGTAAAATAAATATCCACTGAGTGACATAAAACAATCAGTTTAAACAATAATATACAATAAATTTATTATATTTAAATTGTGTGTCTCAGGAACTCAAGCAGGGCCAAATGGGATGACTTATCTCTGCTACATATATTTGGGGTCTCAACTGAAAGGATTTTATTAGCTGGGAATGATGTAATCATTTGGGATTTAAATTATCTGGACATTATTGTTTTGTAGATGGGTTGTGAAGATATGGAAGCTGGTTTCACTTGAGTCTGTCAAACAGCATGACAACACATGGCCTCTTCATGTGACTTGGGGGTCTCACATTGTGGAAGCTACGTTCTGAAAGGAAGCATCCTAAATGCAAGTGTTCCAGGAGAAATCAGGCAGACTGCACAGTGTTTTATGACCTTTTCTCAGAAGTGCCAGGTGTGCTCTACTAAACTGGTCAAAGCAGGCATTAGACTTCCCAAATTCAAGGGAGAAAATATAAATCTCACCTTTCATTAGGAAGAGTGTCAGATGTATGATTTATTTTTCTTAACTGACATGGAGAGTTGAGGGTCAGGTGAGAAAGAAAAGATTAGGTATGGTTAAGCCAGGAACCTGAGTAAAACCCAGTATCCATATTACAAAATACATAGCAGGGTTGAGTAGATTCATCCAAAATTTCTATAAAACAAAATAAAAGATAAAAATAAAATGTATAAATTCAAACAAGGTAAATCTTATAAATAATGAATAAAAAAATTAGGGGATAGAAATGTACAGATGATGAATACAAGAGTATTTAGGAACCAAGATCTTGGTAAGTTTTTCTAGAAATGAATATGTGCCTGTCTCATAAAAAAAAAAAAAACTTAGTGTTCTCACTTAAAGACAATTATGGTACAAATACATTAATAATACATTTGTGGAGATTTATATATTTTAAAGTCCTTAGTGAGACTCAGTTGCCAAAATATGGGGGGAGGTGTGTTAGATTTGTTGGGAATACAATATTCTAACATTAAATAAGAAAGGTAAATGTGTAGGTGAATGTTATTTATTACTTATGGGAAAATATTTATGTAGCAGACTCATTAGATATTAGAGAATGACTGGAGATTACGTTTCATTCGGAAGTAATGAGTACCTATTAATTACAAGGCACTACAAAAATATCTAGTAGATATAAGAAGATGGTTAAATACAGCCACATCTGACCATACACACTGAGTTTACACATATACAGTTTGCAACTTAATAAACTTAACAGTAAGAGTGTATATACACAAATAAAGTCTTTGATAACCATAATTATCAATCTATATGCTGTTCATTAAACACACAAATAAGTAGGTAGATAAATTCAAATAGCATATAGCCTAATCATGATGGAGCACTAGCTATAGATAGTATAAGTGTTAATAGGTTTTGATCATGGGATTTAGAAACAGAAGTTGGATCAAAGTGTTAAGTCACTTTAAAAGTAAACTTTCAGGGCACCAGGGTGGCTCAGTCGGTTAAGCATCTGACTTTGACTCAGGTTATGATCTCACAGTTTGTGAGTTTGAGCCCTGTGTCTGGCTCTGTGATGACAGCTCAGAACCTGGAGCCTGCTTCAGATTCTGTGTTTCCCTCTGTCTCTGTTCCTCCCCTGCTCATGCTCTGTCTCTCTCACTCAAAAATAAATAAAGATTAAAAAAATTAAAAATAAATAAATAAAAAGTAAACTTTCTATACAAACTTCAGAATTATTTGGGATTCAGCAGGTCTATTTTTGAGTGGTACTCTACCTTTACAAAATAACAATATAGTTTAGTACAATAATCAAAGATCAATTAAATATCTTCTTTTTCCTTACACATTCATTTGGCTAACATAAAGTGGAGAGCTATAAAAAATAAGGTTTTCATATATTTTGTTTATAAAAATCATAGTGAAAGAGGAAGACACTTCCAGAATGATGGAGAAAAAAAAAAAAACTCTAAAAATCTGATCTTCACATTAGAGTAACAAGAACACTGGAAAAAATTGCTAAAACAACCTTTTCAAATTCTGGAAATTAATCAATGATAGAAACAGTGGAGGAGTGTTCATTCAATGAAACAGCTGAATCTCAGTAAGGATAGTAAACTTTGTGACATTTTACTTTGTCCAATCCTCATAAGTCTCTTTCTAGTCCTGCAGTAGATTTAAAAGTCAGCAGTCTTATGACCCCAGCAACTCTGAAAGTCAGAAGACCAGAACATCCTGGAGGATAGAATCAATTTATAGCTCACCAAAAAGCCCCTTTCTCAAGAACTGTCACCATTTCACATGTCTGTAGGCTCTCTGGACAAGCCTGATTCACACAGCTAATATATATTTTACCTTAACCAAAACTCCTTCAGTACTAAAAAACCTATTTTCAGGGTGTTTGTCAAAAAATCAGGGCAATTGTTTAACATCACAACTGCCTGAGGTAGCAATTTACCCAGTGGGGCAAATGAAAGGCTGGCTGGAAAGCATGAAAAGAAAATGTGGTACAAAAGGTATCAGTAAGAGGCTTTGAAATTCTTCAATTTTCAAAGGAGTATTCCTGGGAATCTGAAAGGCCATGCACATGTATAAAGCTTTGTGAATGCTCAGAGAAGGTGTGAAAAGACCTTAATCTCCCAACTCTCTTTGACCTTGAGACATTGTGTAATGAGAAAGTGAAGGCTAAGGCAGAGTCGTATACTGAAGGGACATTAAAGGTGTCCTGCAACACACATACAAAGCCTTTCAGCAAGGTGTGGATGGTATATTGATAAATTGCCTTTAAGAAACTTCTTATCCATACAGCATCTGACCACTAAGTTAATCAATCAGAAGCTGTACTAGCCACACACACAAAGAAAATATAATTTTGGGAATTAGATCAGGAAAGTCACTCAACAGAAAAAGCACCATGACAAGCTGCAACAATAAAAAGCAAGAACAACAAACCCAGGAGAACAGATCTATGATTTCCAGGTTTGCTGTATTTCAATATTTCAGATTGCCTGTGTATATAATTTTTAAAATGTGTAATATGGAAAGAAAAAGAAAATATTGCCCTGTATATGTGGAGGAAACAAACAAACAAAAATAAACAGACAATAGAAATTGTCCCTGAGGACCTATATATGGGACTTAGAAGACAAAGATTTTACATCAGTAATTATAAATATCTTCATCAAAGGCAAACATTTCTGAAGATCTAAAGTCTCACAAAATGAAGTGAATCAATAAAGATAAAGAAATTATTTTAAAAAACAAATAAAATTCTAGAATTAAAAACTATAATAACGGAAATGAAAATTTCACATAGAGATTCAGAGTCAAATTTTAATTGGTAGAAGGAAAATGTTAACAGACTTGAAGATAGGTTAATTAAAAGTACCCTGTCTAAAATAAATAAAGGAAAATTAAGAAAAATAAACAGAAACTCAGAGATACATGAGGCACTATCAACTGTACCTATCAAAAATCAGAGTAAAAAAAATGCAAAGGAGTACTTGAAGAAATAGTGGTCAAAACTTACCAAAATTGAAGAAAAACATTAATTTACACATCTGAACATCAGGTACACTACACTCTGAGAAAGTCATTAGTGTATCATCATAGACAAACTCAAAAATATCAAAAACAAAATGAGAATCTTGAAAGCAGCAAGAGAAAGTGTCATAAATAAGGGAATCTCAACTCAGCACAGTGAACAGTTGACTCTATCACAACCACAAATGTCAAAAAGCAGTAGGATAACATATTCAAATTGCTGAAAAACTAGAGGTGAAGAATTGTATATCCAGCAAACTTCCATTAAATATAATGGAATCTTTCAGGATACAAGAGCAATATACAAAATAACAGATGTATTTATTTATATTCCATCTGAAAATAATTGCATTTACAATATTTTAAAATCTACTTAGACATACATTTAGCAAAATGTGCAATATTTTGTACACTGAAAACTACTAAACATTAAAGAAATTCAAGATCTAAATAAATGGAATTATATCCCATGTTCATGGAGTGGAAACATTAATATTGTTAAGATGACAACATTCCCCAAATTAATGTATAGATTCAATGCAATCCCTTTCAAAATTATGGTGAACTTATTTGCACAAATTGATGGTTGATCAAAAAAGACATGACAAGAATAGGGATAAAATACTAATGATAACCAACAACAACAAAAACATATAACATGGCTAAATATGAATCTCCTTAAAGTTTCATGTCGTGGTCAGAGATCCTATAAATTTCCACACTAAGACTGATGACTGGAATTAATCAAAGAGCATATAACATATCAAGGATGAGGATAAATATATGTGTACATAGGGTTTTTCATTAAATAATATTTCATGGTATCTCCTCTAAAAATGTACCTCTATACAAGTATGTCTTGCCTGTCATTGTGGATTTTGACAATTTAAGGTATTGAAAGTTTTATATAGAAATCTCTATGTCTTAAAACCTTTACTGTTGTCACTTTAGTCTTACATTGAAGGTACACACACATAGAGGGGATCAAGAAAATACTATGTGGGATGTGTCCTAGAGTCAAATGCATTCGAAGAAGGGTGATACCATTAATGATTTCTGTGATTTTCAAAGGACTGCATACTAATTATATATAATGCAACCATATAGTATTAAGTAGTTTTATTCTAGCGTATAAAGAATAGATTAATGAATTATTCACATACTTTAGGTATGCTATATTTATGTTACAAATAGTTAGCACACTTAGTTTTTTGAATAATAATTTACATCAGCTACCCACCCACTCCCAACACACACAAGACAACACTATGTTTGAAAAAAAAAATCACTGAAGTCCATTTAGAATTGAATGATTCCACATCTTTACAAAAAGTACTATCTGGAAAAAATCTTCAATATAATTTGAAAAGATAAGATTTTTCAAAATGTTTGCTCCTCAATATTACATTTTATGCCTTTAGCAGTTATCAGGTTACTAACGGAAAAACCATAATCTAGGCTTTTGAGGCATCAAACTTCCTAATGATTTACTTTAAAGGTATTGAGTTTACTGAATTATTATGAAATTACTCCACATGGGGAGCTGTGGATGAGCTCTGTGCTCCATTTCTAGTTTGATGACTTCTTCTATACTTAATGTTTTAGGCTACAACTGCCAAGGTTAAAGCCCTAAAGGAGTGTAATTTTCTTTTTTTCGGTGATAGGGGTCCGGCTCTAGTATGAAATAAAAGAAAGCTGTGGCTTTAGTGACGAAAATGAATTTTCACACAAAATAACCTGGCTTGAAAAGAAACTTGTTCAAGTTTGTGAAAGCTGTTTTAATGTTGAAAATAAATTTACATGGCTGAGTAATTAAAGCCATGCCATATTAACATGATATGGGCATTTTAAATTTTGCAAATACTGTTCACCCTAACTTTGTAATTATCATTCACCCAAAAGTGCTACTCTGAGAAGTAATGCAATGAGTTTTGGCAATAGAAATGTGAGAGTTTTGTCTTTCTTTTTCTGATGTAGACTGGTGCTGGAAAACTGCCCTCTCTCTGGTTACCAGATAAACAGAATATAGAACTAAAATTTTATCTCTATTCAGTCCCCTGCAGTATTAGCATCAATTTAGGGATTCTGTTAAGTAAGACCTTGATAATATTGCACTGTGACAAGAGATAATCGCTTGTATTAATTTGGTGAATACTTTTTTTTTTACATTTACACAGATCAGTGGGAAAAAACACATTTTTCACAGATTTACTTATTCACAGATCTCAAATCCCTCATATAAAATATTTAATTTTGAACATGGGACATATCTGTGTGCTTTTCAAAGAAGGAATTTCAGTAACACTTGGAATGAAGGAAAAGCATGCTGTACAATCCAACGTAGTTGTAGAATGCTGACACACAGAACAAGTGATAAACTAAATGGGTTTTAATACTTTTGTTTTGCTAAATTACATATCTGAAGTCTCTTCTTACATATTCCAAAATGGTGATTAGAAAGAAAGTTTGTTCTGAGTAAACAACTGGGAAATAAAAACGAGAGATGAAGTTTTAGATAAATGAAGAGGCTTCCACAAGTCTTCTTAATAGTTTGATAGTAATACTCACTTCCCTATATAATAAGAGCATAGCACACTGGCACTTTCATAATTTGACTTCTTCCCACCAATCCTGCCTCATCCTTGTCATGCTCTCTTCCACCTTTGTTGACCCAGCTCCAACCATGCAGAATAATTTGTCATTCCTCATGCTTCTATGAATTTATTGATGCTATTTTTTTCCCTCTGCCTCAGAAGATGCTTCTTGATCCCATCTCACTGGAGAAGGTCTATTCTTCAAGATTCTGTGAAATTTCACTTTTTTGAAGAATATTTCCACTCTTAAAGGCAGAGCAAAGCTTTCCCTCTGATAATTCCAGACCACCCTATACAGTCCTCTAATAAAAGTTTGCACAGTGTATTATATTTTTTTAATACCTACAATTCAGTTTAGAGCCTTGAAAAGCAGGAACCATATTGTTTTTAGTTACGAATGCTCTGAACAATTTTTAGCACTTAACAAGTTCCCAGTAAAGTTTGTAGAATTAAAATAATAGCACATAAGCAAGCATTGTTTTTAAGCATGCCCTTTTAAATAACACATGTAAGTCCAGAATCAAAGGTGGCTATCCAGAATTACAAGGCAAGAATGGAAAAACTTGAGTTTTCCATTGTACAGATATAAGGACGAGATGAGAAATGATGGTTTCCTCATCTTTTGGAGAAATTGAATCTCCATTTCTTGCGAGTGCTTATGTTCTTGTTCTTCTTCCTCATTCATTTCTACTTTTTTCCATTCTTCCTCCTTAGTGCTGTCTGATACCAACCCCTCCCTTGTCAGGTACACACATCATTACTCCATGGGAAATACTGGCCATAAGGAAGAAAAGTGTGATCAATTCAGGTTTTCCCTTGCCATTTATTTTTAACTCCGATGCTTTTAAATGACTGTTTCCTTTCCTTCTTGTTTCCTTCTGTTTCCTTCCTCATATGTCTCTTTCATGTGTTCTTCATACCTTTAAAATAGCCTAGACAGAATAAGGCTAAATTTTAAATTTTTAACACACTATTTTAGGTTAAAATATTGTCAGAATTATTAAAATATGCATCATGTGGCTACAGAAGGTGTTGGGGAAAATCTATATATAAATAAAATACAATATGCTGATGATTTTGCTACAATGTGAAATAAAAAAAAAGAGAAATCTATTTTCAGATTCTGTGTGCAAGAATATACACATTTTGTCTGGAAGAAAATAAAAATTCTGTATATTCACTTCACACAATGTCTGTGTAGAATATTTCCTTTCATGTGGTGTCGATTCTTATAAAGTTATTAGCAACATGTTTTTAAATGGTTACTATGTGCCATGTTCTACCTTATATGATTTGCTAGGTTGGATTTGCAGATGTCAAGATGTGATTAAAGGTAACACATTTAGTGTGGGAAATGTGTGAGAAGCATACAGAGTTAGGGCAAGGAGCAGATAAAGATTTTATTTTCCTGATTGCTGTATGGATCAGACAGTATGAAGGAGAGGGGAAAGGAGGAAGCTTCGGTATGAAGTAAGGCCTGCAGCCCAGGTCTAACAAGGTTTAGGCAGGCCCATTGAAGTCTTCTTGCCATAGTCTCCAGTAAAGGAGTCTTGTTCCTCTCAGGAGTGAGGTTACTTTGGCTTCAACACCCACAGTTCTTTTATTTTATTCTTTTTATATTTAAGTTTCTAATTTGAGTATAGTTGATCCACACTGTTGCATTAGTTTCAGGTGTAGAAAGGAGTGATTGGACAAGTTTATAAGCGATGCTATGCTCACCACAAGTGTAGTCACCATCTGTCTCCATGTGACTATATTTCTTATAGCTGTTCTTCTAAAAAAATTTTTTATGTTTATTCATTTTTGAAAGACAGAGAGAGACAGAGCACAAGCAGGGGTGGGGTGAAGAGAGAGGGGGACACAGAATCCGAAGCAGGCTCCAGGCTCCAAGCTGTCAGCACAGAGCCTGATGTGGGACAAATTCACAAACCATGAGTCCGTGACCTGAGCCAAAGTCCCGACTGAGCCACCCAGGCACCCGTCTTATAGCTGTTCTTAAACATTGTCTGGAGCAACTCTTAGGTAGCATGGCCTCACACAGACACCATGTGCATTTAGAGGAGCAGCAGGCAGGGGCCTTTGGTCAATTATTCTCCTTGCAGAGCAGAACTGTCTTTTATTTCCCAGAATAACAGCTTTCTGACGTAGGAAGCACTGCAATCTTCATTTTACAAAAAACGAAACGGAAGCTCAGAGAGGCTAAGTGATTTTCCCCTAGTTTCACAGATAAGTAAGTGGAAGTGGTGGGATTCACATTCCTCTCACCTTTGAGTCAGAACTCTTTACACCTCCTTTCAAATTGTTTGGAAGATAGTAACAGAAATGGCATCAGCATCATTACACTGAACCCCAAATTTTGGTACTAAATTATAGTCATAAAACTATATTTAGTTAAATAGTTTACATAGTTTTAGCTATAGCATCTGCAATATATCTCAGAATATTAAAATAATGGAAGTCTCAAAAGAAAAATTTGACAGCTACTGGAAAAGAATTTGGGGTTATTATTTTCTAAAGAAATGAAATGAAGCAGGTGTAGGGTTTTCTACATAATTTTTAAAAATAGACTTCTTGCTTTAGTTTCTGCCCACCTCCCTCCTTTCTAACCTTTTACAAGGATATGGTAAAGTCCCTCTAGGGGAACACTTCAGTAACATGTGGTGACTAAGAATATAGTGGAGAAAAAACATTGTTCCCACAGTTGAAAGATTGTAGCAGCATTAGGAATGTCTTTTCAGAGAGTAGCTGTCCAGTCCTCCTTAATTTGCTTCCTTAACACTCTTTAGTCCAGCCAATTACCAATTACATTGAAAAAAAAACTAATATAGCTGACTAAAATATTTAAAATAATTTTAATAATTATTTACGTGTGAATTTTTTGTATATGTGTGCATAGATATTACATTCATTATGCATTAAAACAGAGTTTGTGTAGTCGACATGAGAGTTAACTGGCAAGTGTAACCTCTTTTTAAGTAACTTCTTTGTAAGTAAATGATGTATTGTAGAAGATAGACTAACAATAATAATGGCTAATGCGTAGTAGTTTTACCATGTTCAACACTATTTTTAAATCATTACAATTATTAATAAATTAATGCTAACTACTGCCCTATGATGTATATGGTATTTCCCCTATTTTACAGAAGGAGAAACCAAGAGGCTCAGAAACCATATCATATGCCTAGATTATAGTATGTATTAGAGTCAGGATTTGAACTCAGATATACCACCAGAGAAGAAAGGGCTTTTTGAATAATGGGAAAACACTCCCAAACAATACTCATCTCAACATATTCATTCCCACTGTTTTAACTAGTTCTTTAAATCCATTCATATAGTGAAGACAAAGCAAAGGAAATTCAATTTTTCTGCAGACTGTGGGAAGCCTCCCTAGTAAAGTAGCACCTTCTGCAGTTTCTACTGCCTAGATTTTATTTTATTTTTTCCCATTAACAATTAGGAACAGAAATAACAAGGGCAGTGGAAACATACTGGCTGAACTCACGGGAGTTGAGCCAGGAAGTGTTTTCTTAAATCACTGAAGTTTAGCAAGTAGTAGACAAAGAAAATGACAGCTCCTTCAGTCAGAGCACTAGTGCTGATCCAGGAGGAGGCCTGTCCAGCATGTTTTACTGTGGAAGGCAGAAATGAGAAATGAAAGACTGACAGAAGAAAGGCAAGGGCATAAGAAGTAAAAGGGGCCAGGAAATTCTCTATCTTCGTGTTCTTTCTGGGGATGGGCCATTAAAACAATGAGAAACACAATCAACATAAAAGCATAGTAATTGTGCGAAACTAAATAGAAAAAAAATGTCACCTGTACAAATACTACAATGCAATATTTAGAACTCTTATTTAGTGAATATAGTTGAGCACTTAGTAGGTCCTGACTGCTTGGGATATATGGCTTCATCTGATTATTTTAACAAAGCCATTTGATAATACTTTTTCCATTATGTGTTTTCTCATTCATAGATAAGGGAAATAAGGCTTAGGGAATTTATTTTATTTGGTCAAGATTAAATATCTACTCACTTATCAAATTGGAATTATAATCTTTATCCTCCAACTTGAATCTTATGGAGACTCAAGTTTCCACTGGGCTAAATTTTCTCAGAAACTTAAATACAGTGGAGTTTCCAAAAGATAAGAACTAGTTCAGTATTCTCTTTTTATTAGATAGATACTGATTCAGTGGAGCCTTATCTAATTTACACCTTGAGTTTGTGTGACCAGCTGCAGTTCTCAGATGAACAATTTTCATGACCTAAGCCCACTTATATGAGGAACTTTCCATGGAAACTTTAGCTCTGAGTTTGGAAAGTGATGCCCTCCTGAAATATTCTGTACAAATTGTTTGCTGCTTGTTGCCTTGGGCTGTCAGAATAATTTACAACCCATGTGACACCTGTACTCTTTATTTTACTGGTAATTTTTTCTAATTTATCATAGTGTCATTCCTGAAACTTGTCTAGCTTCTTTTGAGACAAGCATAAAAGGAACAAACCAATGATATTTTTATTTAAAACTGAGACAATCAACTTGGTCTGGAACAAAAGGGGCTAAATAAATCTATAAGGTGCAGGGAATATAATCTCAAGGATAAAATCAAAAGTCTCTTTGGGGATGACATCATGTTCAAACTATTACATTGTGATGATGGGAAAGCACTTGTTCCTAGGAGTCTTAAGTATTTTCAGTTGTCTCTCCAGTGCTACAATACAATATTAAGGTCCTGTAGGTCAGCAATTAATATAATCATGTTGTTGCCTCTGGCTCTGCTATTTTCAGTGTCACTCTGTCATGCATTTTCCCAGCACTCTTGGTCGGCATTTCATATCTGACAGGTTTTCAGCCGGTGCAAGACAGTGAGCACTCAGTTTGTGTGGCAGAAATGAAGTGATCTTTCTTAACTTGTTTCAAAGTACCCATCCCAGAATTTTTCTGGGTCAAATTAGTCACGTAGCAGGTTATTCCTAAAGCTAATTGATACCATGTATTTATAGAGTGACTTACCATTTTCAAAACTGACTGATATTTTTTTTTATCCTCATAGCAACTTCATAGGAGTGGCTAATGGAAGTATTATTTGCAGAATTTTTGCAGAGAAGGGAATAGAAGTGGCATAAAGTTAATTGGCAAAAAGCCACATGATTCTTAGGTGGCAATGTTATGACTTGAATCAGATGTTTTTCTTGCCTCTGTATTATAATTTCTCATAGTAGTTTTTGAGATTTATATATCATTCTGGCTGCCCTCACCAGGCTTCAGTGAACATGTAAATACCTTTGATTCATTTCTCTTTTCTCTGATAATGACTCCTATTACACTTGCTGTGTCAATGGGCTACCGTGCATCACTTCAATCCCATGACTGCATTTGTACTAATAATTCCTCACTTTTCCTTAGATTATTTTAAATGCTTAATCAAACATCCTGGCCAGGCTGGTATTTTATATATTCTTAAGAGTCGCTCTCAAGTTTTAAAATCGAAATTTGTTAAATTACTATATACTTCTGAAACTGTAAATATATTTTCACTCCCTAATTAAAGTTAATACCAATGCAGAAATTTCTAATTTAAAAAAGCAATTAACCCTGAGAATAGAAACTATAACCTAGATCATGGTTTCTCCTTTATTTAGTATATTAGAAAGCATAAAGTTTTTATTCATAAATAAAAAAACTCAATAATCTGGTTTCCAATCTGGATTAATTTCCCTTAGTGAAAGGTCTAAATTGTAACTTTTCTTTTATAGTGAAATGCAGTTTTTTTTTTCAAAATGCATTTTCAATACCCTCTTATATACTATAATTGGAATTAGACTAACAAAGCACTAGAGTTCTGAAGCTGAATAACCTCAAAGAATAGATAAGAATGAGTTGAAATTAGCTCATCAATTGCTTGTATGTAAATGATTTCTGGAGTGTTTGGACACCTGAAAACAGGTCGTTACATTCTTTTCAGTTATTTCTATATTCTCTGGGCAAGTATTAATTTTCCTTTCAACTCCTTCATTATAGATAAGTAAAAGCTCAGGACATTTTATGACAATTTAGTAAATGCCCTAAATGAATTACTATGAAGTGTGAATTAGTGAAATTCAAATTAACGAAAGTTTTCCATTGTAACTAAAGATACATATCTGCCTAGCTTTACCTTCCCCATCTGAATTTACAGCATTAGGTTTTAGGACTTTGTGGTTTCATTACAATACCTTTGCAGACATTATCCAAATTACACACACATACACACACACACACAAACACACCCACATACACACACACACACACACACACACACACACACTGCTTATACAATTAATACCCCTGTAACCATGTAAACATAATAATATGATTTCCAGAAGGGCTTACAAAATTTAGAAAGGTATTCCTAACAATATGATCATTTAGGGGTAATATGACATAGTGGGCCAAGCACAGTCTTTGATTCAAGTGATCTAGGTTTAAGTCCCAAGTTATCCCTTGGACTATTCACTCAATCTCTTTGAGCCTGTGTGCTTTCATCTGGAAAACTTTAGTTCCAATATATGCACAAGCAATGCAATATTAAAACCAATGTTTATACTTTGATGACTGGCTAAAAACATAAATTTAAAACACTTTGAAACTGTAAATTCCCACACAGCATCACTCTATTGGGGGCTTTTAGCTTGCTTATGAACCATAGGCTTCAAGAAAGTCCTTCAAATAGTCTAGCTCCATTGGAAGACAGCACCCCCAATACACAGCAACAAACTAGATCAGAAAGAAGCCTGCATATCCAGTTGGCTTCTTTCCTGGTGGCAGCTGAGTGACAGGGAGCCATAAACTAAGATCTGTGAACTTTGGCTTCCTCAACTATAAAATGAGGACAATCATACTAAGCTCACATGCTAATGATTCAAAATGAAATGTGTTGTGTTTGCTAAACTGCTAGTAAATCTCTAAATTTCTATACAGGCCAAAGCTATTGTAATGATTGTCTTTTCACTTTGTTTTGGTTAAATCAGATTCTTCAGTGGCTAAGGGACTTGAGCTCTCTGTCTTTGGAAACCATGATTTTATTCACTTCTGTAAACTGGTCCACGCCTCTGGGGAAAAGGAAGCTAAGGGAAATTACCTCAGGTTTAAGGAAGCACGGACTCAGTCCAGGTGGAGTAAAAGCTACACAGAAAAGCACGGCTGCAGAGACGTAACCATCACTGGTGAAGAGAAGAGGAGTTCATTATATTAGGACTGGCACATTTGACTGCCTGGCGGGTTTCTCCTGATGGGGCTCTGACAGTGTGTAACATACGAATGTGGGCACATGATGAAGTGTGGTATGCAAACTGGACATTCTGTCACAGAAGTTTAAATCTTACAGTCCCTGGTAAGCGTTCCCTCACCCTTCTTTTTCCTTTTTATTTATTTTTGCTTCACTTTCTATTGTGAAATATAAAAATGTAAGGAAACTGGCCTAAACATAAATGTCACGCTAAGTAAATTATTAAAAAAAAGAACACCCATGTAAACCATCATATAAGTGAAAAATAAAATGTAGCCAGCCACTCAGAAGCCCTCTTATCAGTCAGCATTCTCCAGAGAAACTAAAGCAACACGAAATAGATACATGGAGGTAGGAATCTCCCTCCCTCTCTCTCTCCTCTCTCTCTCTCTTTTACTGCCTCACTTTGTCTCTCCTGTGTGTGTGGGTGTGTGTGTACCTGTGCGCACACATGTGTGTGTGCTCCTTCCTCTGCGTTTGTACATATGCACATATGCACACAGACAGAGAGGAACAGTGAGAGAGAGGGAGGGAGGAAGATTGAAATTGAGATTTTAGTAATTGGTTCATGCAACTGTAAGAGTCATCAAGTTTGAATATTGTGGGGTTGGCCAACAGGGTGAAAATTCTGGTAAGAGTTGATGGCGCAAACTTCAGTCCAAAATGCGTACGGCAGGCTAAAATTCTGAAAACTCAGATAGGATTTCTATGTTATAATGTCAAGGCAGAAATCTTTCTTCTCCAGGAAGCCTCAGTTTTGTTTTTAAGGCCTTCAACTGGTTGATATCCACTCTCATTACAGAAGGTAATCTGCTTTACTTAAAGTCACCTGATTGTTGGGGCGCCTGGGTGGCGCAGTTGGTTAATCGTCTGACTTCAGCCAGGTCACCATCTCGCGGTCCGGGAGTTCGAGCCCCGCGTCAGGCTCTGGGCTGATGGCTCCGAACCTGGAGCCTGTTTCCGATTCTGTGTCTCCCTCTCTCTCTGCCCCTCCCCCGTTCATGCTCGGTCTCTCTCTGTCCCAAAAATAAATAAACGTTGGAAAAAAAAAAATTAAAAAAAAAAGTCACCTGATTGTAAATATTGATCACATCTACAAAATATCATTACAACAACATTTGGAGTAGTGTTTGACCAAACAACTGGGCACCTTAGCTCAGTCAAGTTGACGCATAAAATTAGACATCAAACATAATCCTCCTTATAAATAACAAATCCTTCCCTCCCTGTTCAAAGAAATCACTGTGCTGGCATTTCTTCCTCAGTTCAAGAAAAAATGGCTTGCTTTCCTTTGTTATAGTTTTACTATCTAAGTACAAACCTTTAAACACTATGATTTAAATTTTTTTTTTTCAACGTGCATTACCATTACAGACAGTTAGCCAATGCTCACTTATATTTACATATATGACTTTTTTAAATGAAGAGGTTTTTGTTTGTTTTTTTTTTTTTTTTTTTTTTTTTTTTTTTTTAGAGTAGTTCACTGCCTTCCTCATTATCAACATCTCCACCAGAATGGTACTTTTTTTTTTTTTTTGATTGGTGAACCTACATTGACATCTCATCTAAACATCCAAAGTCCATTATGACATTATAGCTTGTTCTTGTTGTTGTACATTCTGTGGATTTGGACAAAAGTATAATGAGATATATCCTCCATTACGGTCTCAAACTGATGATTTCCACTCACCCAAAAAACCTCTGTGCTACAGAAGTTCATCACTTACGAGAGGCTATTTCTAGTTTTTCTGATCGGTTTCATTGATCTATTTGTGTATTATTTTGCCAACAGCACATTGTCATGATTACTGTAGCTTTAAGACAAGTCTTGAAGGTGGGTAGGGCCAATCTTCCAACTTTGTTCATCTCTAATATTGTGTTGAATTTTCTGGGTTTTTCCCTCAGAGTTAGTCAATATCCACAGAATAACTTGCTGGGATTTTGATGGGGACCGCATTGAATCTAGAGATCAGTTGGGAAGAACTGACATTTTGACAGTATTGAGCCTTCATATTCTTGAACATGTAGTATCTCTCCATTTATTTAGGTTTTTTTTTTTTGCATTCATAAGAGTTTTATAGTTTTCATCGTGCATATTTTGTATACATTTTGTTAGATTTGTATCAAGTATTTGAATTTTTCAGGATGCTAATGTCCTTGCTAATGCAAGGTGTGATGTTAAAAAACAGTAGTGACCAGAGGCATCCTTGCTTTGTTCCTGATCTTAGTGAGAAAGCTTCAAGTTTCTCACCATTAGTTATGATGTTAGCTATATGCTTTTTAGATATTCTTTTTCAGTGTGAGGAAGTTCGTTGCTATTCCTACTTTACTGAGGTTTTTTATTGTGAATGGGTGTTATGTTTGGCAAATGCCTTTTCTGCATCTATTGATATGATTATGTGAGTTTTGTTTTTTAGCCTGTTGGTGTGATGAATCCATTAAAGGATTTTCAAATGTTGAACAAGCCTTACAAACTTGTCATAAATCCCACTTGGGTCATGTTGTATAATTCTTCATATACATTGTTAGATTCAACTCACTGCTATTGTCTTAAGGATATTTGCATCTATTTTCAGGAGTAATATTGATTTGATTTTTTAAAATATCTTTGATTTTGGTATTAAGTTAATGCTGGCTTCATAGAATGAGTTAGTAAATAGTCCTTCTTCTTCTATCCTCTGAAAGAAATAGTAGAAAATTCGTATATTTTTTTCCCTTGAAACCTTGATAAAATTTAATACTGAACTCATTTGGGCCTAGTACTTTCTGTTTTGGAAGGTTATTAATTATTGAGTCAATATCTTTAAGATATAGGCCTATTCCAGGTGCCTGTTTCTTTTTTTAATTTGTTGATGTTTATTTAATTTTGACAGAGAGACAGAATGTGAGTGGGGGAAGGGCAGAGAGAGAGAGGGAGACAAAACATGAAGCAGTTTCCAGGCTCTGAGCTATCAGCACAGAGCCTGATACAGGGCTCGAACTCACAACCCTGGAGATCATGACCTGAGCTGAAGACAGAGGCTTAACTGACTGAGCCACCCAGACACTCCCCAGTTATCTATTTCTTATAAGAGTTTTGGCAGATTGTACTTTTCAAGGAATTTGTCCATTTATGTAGGTTATTACATCTGTGGATATAGAGTATTTGTGGGTATAATGTTCGTAGTATACCTTGATCATCCTCTTAATGTCCATGGGACCTGTAGTAATGGCCTTTCTTTCATTTATGATCTTAACAATTTGTGTATGTTTTTTTCTTTGTTAGTCTGGCCAGAGGCTTGTCAATTTTATTGATCATTTCAAAGAAGTGGGTTTTAGTTTCACTGATTTTCCTCTATTGATTTCCTGTTTAAATTTCAGTGATTCTGTTGTTATTACTTGTTTTCTTCTGCTTACTTTGGATTTAGCTTGCTTTTCTTTTTCTAGTTTCTTAAGGGGAATTTAGATACTGTTTTTATATCTTTTTTTTTCTGATATATATTTCATTGCTGTAAACTTCCCTCTAACTACTGCTTTCACTGAATCCCAAATATATTAATAAGTTGTACTTTCAATTTTCATTTTGTTCAAAATATTTTAAAATTTCTCTTTTGATTGCTTTGTTGACCCATGTCTTACTTTAGTATCATGTTATTTATTCTCCACATATTTGGGGACTTTCCTTTTTTCTGTTACTGTTTTCTAGTTAAATTCCACTGTGGTCTGAGAGCAGACATTGTATGATTCCAATTATTTTAAGTTTGTTGAAGTATGTCTTATGGCCCAGAATCTGAGTATCTTGGTGAAAGTATACTTGCTTATTTCTGTTGCTCTCCATTCCTTTTTGCATCTCCAAACTGACAACTGAGATGATTTTTCTTCTTCCTGAAGAACGTTCAAAATATTCATTTTATGACAGGTTTGCTGACGGTGGATCTTACCAGAATTTGTTTATCTAGAAATACCATTTTTTCACATCCGTTCTTGAATACTATTTTTTGCTGTGTTTGAAACTTGTGGTTGGCAATTATCTCAACCTATGTATTTAAAATATTATCTTCCTGCGGTCTTGCTTCCATTCTGCTATTAGAAGTCATCTAATAGCCTAATGGTTGTTAAATGTGGCTAACTTAAATGCAACCTGTTTTTTTTTTTCAATGTAGGAAATTTATTGTCAAACTGGTTTCCATACAACACCTAGTGCTCATTCCAACAGGTGCACTCCTCAATACCCTTCACCCACCCTCCCCTCCCTCCCACCTCCCATCAGTCCTCAGTTTGTTCTCAGTTTTTAAGAGTCTCTTATATTTTGGCTCTCTCTCACTCTAACCTCTTTTTTTTTCCTTCCTCTCCCCCATGGGTTTCTGTTAAGTTTCTCAGGATCCACATAAGAGTGGACATGTATGGTATCTGTCTTTCTCTGTATGGCTTATTTCACTTAGCATCACACTCTCCAGTTCCATCCACGTTGCTACAAAAGGCCATATTTCATTCTTTCTCATTGCCACATAGTACTCCATTGCATATATAAACCACAATTTCTTTATCCATTCGTCAGTTGATGGACATTTATGCTCTTTCCACAATTTGGCTATTGTTGAGAGTGCTGCTATAAACATTGGGGTACAAGTGACCCTATGCATCAGCACTCCTATATCCCTTGGGTAAATTCCTAGCAGTGCTACTGCTGGGTCATAGGGTAGGTCTATTTTTAATTTTCTGAGGAACATCCACACTGTTTTCCAGAGTGGCTGCACCAGTTTGCATTCCCACCAACAGTGCAAGAGGGTTCCCGTTTCTCCACATCCTCTCCAGCATCTATAGTCTCCTGATTTGTTCATTTTGGCCACTCTGACTGGCGTGAGGTGATACCTGAGTGTGGTTTTGATTTGTATTTCCCTCATGAAGAGCGACATTGAGCATCTTTTCATGTGCCTGTTGGCCATCCAGATGTCTTCTTTAGACATGTGTCTATTCATGTTTTCTGCCCATTTCTTCACTGGATTATTTGTTTTTCGGGTGTGGAGTTTGGTGAGCTCTTTATAGATTTTGGATACTAGCCCTTTGTGCGATATGTCATTTGCAAATATCTTCTCCCATTCCATCGGTTGCCTTTTAGTTTTGTTGATTGTTTCCTTTGCTGTGCAGAAGCTTTTTATCTTCATGAGGTCCCAATAGTTCATTTTTGCTTTTAATTCCCTTGCCTTTGGGGATGTGTCAAGTAAGAAATTGCTACAGCTGAGGTCAGAGAGGTCTTTTCCTGTTTTCTCCTCTAGGGTTTTGATGGTTTCCTGTCTCACTTTCAGGTTCTTTATCCATTTTGAGTTTATTTTTGTGAATGGTGTGAGAAACTGATCTAATTTCAACCTTCTGCATGTTGCTGTCCAGTTCTCCAGCACCATTTGTTAAAGAGACTGTCTTTTTCCATTGGATATTCTTTCCTGCTTTGTCAGAGATTAATTGGATATACTTCTGTGGGTACAATTCTGGAGTCTCTATTCTATTCCATTGGTCTATGTGTCTATTTTTGTGCCAATACCATGCTGTCTTGATGATAACAGCTTTGGAGTAGAGGCGAAAGTTTGGCATTGTGATGCCTCCCTCTTTGGTCTTCTTCTTCCACATTACTTTGACTATTCAGGGTCTTTTGTGTTTCCATACACATTTTAGGATTGCTTGTTCTAGCTTTGAGAAGAATGCTGGTGCAATTTTGATTGGGATTGCATTGAATGTGTAGATAGCTTTGGGTAGTATTGACATTTTGACAATATTTATTCTTCCAACCCATGAGCATGCAATGTTTTTCCATTTCTATATATCTTCTTCAATTTCCTTCATAAGCTTTCTATAGTTTTCAGCATACAGATCTTTTACATCTTTGGTTAGATTTATTCCTAGGTATTTTATGCTTGGTGCATTTGTGAATGGGATCAGTTTCTTTAATTGTCTTTCTGTTGCTTCATTAGTAGTGTATAAGAATGCAACTGATTTCTGTACATTGATTTTGTATCCTGCAAATTTGCTGAATTCATATATCGGTCCTAGCACACTATCGTGGAGTCTATTGGATTTTCCATGTATAATATCATGTCATCTGCAAAATGTGAAAGCTTAACTTCATCTTTGCCAATTTTGATGCCTTTGATTTCCTTTTGTTATCTCATTGCTGATGCTAGAACTTCCAACACTATGTTAAACAACAGCGGTGAGAGTGGGCATCCCTGTCGTGTTCCTGATCTCAGGGAAAATGCTCTCAGTTTTTCCCCATCGAGGATGATATTAGTTGTGGGCTTTTCATAAATGGCTTTTATGATCTTTAAGTATGTTCCTTCTATCCCGACTTTCTTAAGGGGTTTTATTAAGAAAGGATGCTGAATTTTGTCAAATGCTTTTTCTGCATTGATTGACAGGATCATATGGTTCTTATCTTTTCTTTTATTAATGTGATGTATCACTTTGATTGATTTGAGAATGTTGAATCAGCCCTGCATCCCACTTGATCATGGTGAATAATTCTTTTTATATGCTGTTTAATTCGATTTTCTAGTGTCTTATTGAGAATTTTTGCATCCATATTCATCAGGGATATTGGCCTGTAGTTCTCTTTTTTTACTGGGTCTCTGTCTGGTTTAGGAATCAAAGTAATACTGGCTTCATAGAATGAGTCTGGAAGTTTTTCTTCCCTTTCTATCTTTTGGAATAGCTTGAGAAGGATAGGTATTATCTCTGCTTTAAACGTCTGGTAGAACTCCCCTGGGAAGCCATCTGGTCCTGGACTCTTATTTCTTGGGAGATTTTTGATGACTGATTCAATTTCTTCGCTGGTTATGGGTCTGTTCAAGCTTTCTATTTCCTCCAGTTGAGTTTTGGAAGTGTGTGGATGTTTAGTAATTTGTCCAATTCTTCCAGGTTGTCCAGTTTGTTGGCATATAGTTTTTCATACTATTCCCTGATTATTGCTTGTATTTCTGAGGGATTGGTTGTAATAATTCCATTTTCATTCATGATTTTATCTATTTCGGTCATCTCCCTTTTCTCTTTGAGAAGCCTGGTTAGAGGTTTATCAATTTTGTTAATTTTTTCAAAAAACCAACTCTTGGTTTCGTTGATCTGCTCTACAGGTTTTTTAGATTCTATATTGTTTATTTCTGCTCTGATCTTTATTATTTCTCTTCCTCTGCTGGGTTTAGGATGTCTTTGCTGTTCTGCTTCTATTTCCTTTAGGTGTGCTGTTAGATTTTGTATTTGGGATTTTTCTTGTTTCTTGAGATAGGCCTGGATTGCAATGTATTTTCCTCTCAGGACTGCCTTTGCTGCATCCCAAAGCGTTTGGATTCTTGTATTTTCATTTTCATTTGTTTCCACATATTTTTTTTTTAATTTTTTTTTTCAACGTTTATTTATTTTTGGGACAGAGAGAGACAGAGCATGAACGGGGGAGGGGCAGAGAGAGAGGGAGACACAGAATCGGAAGCAGGCTCCAGGCTCTGAGCCATCAGCCCAGAGCCTGACGCGGGACTCGAACTCACGGATCGCAAGATCATGACCTGGCTGAAGTCGGACGCTTAACCGACTGCACCACCCAGGCGCCCCTGTTTCCACATATTTTTTAATTTCTTCTCTAATTGCCTGGTTGACCCATTCATTCTTTAGTAGGGTTTTCTTTAACCTCCATGTTTTTGGAGGTTTTCCAGACTTTTTCCTATGGTTGATTTCAAGCTTCATCGCATTGTGGTCTGAAAGTGTGCATGGTATGATCTCAATTCTTGTATACTTATGAAGGGCTGTTTTGTGACCCAGTATATGATCTATCTTGGAGAATTTCCATATGCACTGATCTATCTTGGAGAATGTTCCATATGCACTCGAGAAGAAAGTATATTCTGTTGCTTTGGGATGCAGAGTTCTAAATGTATCTTTCAAGTCCATCTGATCCAATGTATCATTCAGGGCCCTTGTTTCTTTATTGACCGTGTGTCTAGATGATCTATCCATTTTTGTAAGTGGGGTATTAAAGTCCCCTGCAATTACCACATTGTGATCAATAAAGTTGCTTATGTTTGTGAGTAATTGTTTTATATATTTGGGGGCTCCAGTATTCAGCACATAGACATTTATAATTTTTAGCTCTTCCTGATGGATAGACCCTGTAATTATTATACAATGCCCTTCTTCATCTCTTGTTACAGCCTTTAATTTAAAGTCTAGTTTGTCTGATATAAACATGGCCAGTCCAGCTCCCTTTTGACTTCCAGTAGCATGATAAATAGTTCTCCATTCTCTCACTCTTAATCTGAAGGTGTCCTTAGGTCTAAAGTGAGTCTCTTGTAGACAGCAAATAGATGGGTTTTGTTTTTTTATCCATTCTGATACCCTATGTCTTTTGGTTGGCACATTTAGTCCATTTACATTCAGTGTTATTATAGAAAGGTATGGGTTTAGAGTCATTGTGATGTCCATAGGTTTCATGCTTGTAGCGATGTCTCTGGTACTTTGTCTCACAGGATCCCCCTTAGGATCTCTTGTAGGACTGGTTTAGTGGTGACAAATTCCTTCAGTTTTTGTTTGTTTGGGAAGACCTTTATCTCTCCTTCTATTCTAAATGACAGACTTGCTGGATAAAGGATTCTCGGCTGCATATTTTTTCTGTTCATCACATTGAAGATCTCTTGCCATTCCTTTCTGGCCTTCCAAGTTTCAGTAGAGAGATCGGTCACGAGTCTTATAGGTCTCCTTTTATATGTTAGTGCACGTTTATCCCTCGCTGCTTTCAGAATTTTCTCTTTATCCTTGTATTTTGCCAGTTTCACTATGATATGTTGTTCAGAAGTTCAATTCATGTTACGTCTGCAGGGAGTTCTCTGTGTCTCTTGGATTTCAATGCCTTTTTCCTTCCCCAGATCAGGGAAGTTCTCAGCTATTATTTCTTCAAGTACACCTTCAGCACCTTTCCCTCTCTCTTCCTCCTCTGGAATACCAATTATGCGTAGATTATTTTCTTTAGTGCATCACTTAGTTCTCTAATTTTCCCCTCATACTCCTGGATTTTTTTTATCTCTTTTTCTCAGCTTCCTTTTTTCCATAATTTTATCTTCTAGTTCACCTATTCTCTCCTCTGCCTCTTCAGTCCGAGCTGTGGTCATCTCCATGTTATTTTGCAGCACATTTTTAGCCTTTTTTAGCTCCTCCTGGCTGTTCCTTAGTCCCTTGATTTCTGTGGTGAATGATTCTCTGCTGTCCTGTATACTGTTTTCAAGCCTAGCGATTAATTTTATGACTATTATTCTAAGTTCACTTTCTGTTATATTGTTTAAATCGTTTTTAATCAATTCATTAGTTGTCATTTCCTGCAGATTCTTTTGAGGGGAATTCTTCCATTTCATCATTTTGGATAGTCCCTGGAATGGTGCGGAACTGCGGGGCACTTCCTTGTGCTGTCTTGAATAACTTGCATTGGCGGGTGGGCCATAGTCAGATCTGTTGTCTGCCCTCAGCCCACTGCTGGGGACACAGTCATACTGGTGTGTACCTTCTCTTCCCCTCTCCTAGGAGCGGGATTCACTGTGGGGTGGCGTGGCTCCTCTGGGCTACTTCCACACTGCCAGGCTTGTGGTGCTGGGGATCTAGCGTATTAGCTTGGGTGGATCGGCAAGGTACACAGGGGTGGGAGGGGCAGGCTCAGCTCACTTTTCCTTTGGTGATCTGCTTCAGGAGGGGCCCTGAGGCACCAGGAGTGAGTCAGACCAGCCACCAGAGAGATGGATCAGCAGAAGCAGAGCCTTGGGTGTTTGCGCAGTGCAAGCAAGATCCCTGACAGGAACTGGTTCCCTTTGGGATTTTGGCTGGAGCGTAGACTCGGGAGATGGCCTTGGCGAGCACCTTTGTTCCCCGCCAAGCCGAGCTCTGTCTTCCGGGGCTCTACAATTCTCCCTCCCGTTGTCTTCCAGCCCTCCTGCTCTCCGAGCAGAGCTGTTAACTATAACCTTCCAGATGTTAAGTCCCGCTTCCTGTCCGAACACATTCCATCCAGCCCCTCTGCTTTTGCAAGCCAGACTCAGGGGCTCTGCTTTGCCGGTGGGCTGCCCTTCCACCCAGGCTTCCTCCTGCCAGTCCATTGAGCGCGCACTGCCTCTCTGCCCTTCCTACCCCCTTCCGTGGGCCTCTCCTCTGTGCTTGGCTCCAGAGAAACCATTCTGCTAGTCTTCTGGTGGTTTTCTGGATTATTTAGGCAGGTGTGGGTGGAATCTAAGTGATCAGCAGGACACGGAGAGCCCAGCGTGCTCCTACGCTGCCATCATCCTTTCTTCAAGCCAAATGTAATCTGTTTTAAAATTTCTCTTTATGTATGATTTCTTTAGGTTCATATAATGCTTTTGTATATAGATTTTACTTACTGCTTTGGTATTCATTTGGCTTCTTGAATCTACAGATGCTGTATTTTATCAATTAGAGGAAACTCTCATGAATTAAAAAAAAAATTGGTTCTTCCACATTTTTTTTCCATTTCTGCTGATTCCAAATAAATATGTGTTATATTTTCTCACTAGATTTTCCATGCTTCTTCCTTCATCACAATTTTTCAATCTTTTTGTTCCTGTGTGTTTAAATCTGGAATTTTTTTTTATTTGAACACTGCTATTAATCCTACTTACTGAGTTCTTAGTCTTGATTAGTGTATATTCTATTTTTAGAATTTGTAGTTGGCTTTTTTGCAAATATGCAATGTATGTTTATATTTTCTAGTGTCTTGGTGACATTTTTAAATTCAACTTATCTCCCCAATAGAAAGAATGTCCTTTACTACAAAGTATTTTAGTGAGCTCCTATCAGCTGTTGATAATTTCTTGGTTCTCAGACACAATGATTTACTTTATTTTATGCCTAGATTATTTTAAATGTGTATTAGGCAATGTATTTTAGAAGTTTTTGTGACACATTTTGAGAACTAGAAAAATACTATGTTTCTTCAGGAGAATTTTCTTTTGCACTAAAGCCATATGATGGAATGAGTAATCTAAAATCACTGTAAGCCAATTTCACAACTTGAAATTTCCTGAACTATCAAAGTGTTTTGAAGTCAGGTTTCTGTGTCTGTAAGACCTACTTCAATTCTGCTTTAAGTTTACTTCTAGGGAGCAGCTGTGCAGTTTATATAATTAGGTATAAGTAGAAGATTGTTTACCAGATTCCCACCTTATTTTGGACTTCAACTTTTGCGTTTCATCTCAAGGCTCTCAAAATTGTTTCTCAGCCTCTTAGCCCATAGCAAAAGCAGCTTTATTTTATTATTGTTATTATGTTGTATTTCCTGTTTATTTTTCTATGAGATGTCCATTGTTAGCTATTTTGTTTATAATTTTTAAGAAGGTTTATATTTTTGTTTTAATGGTTACTATTATACTTACAGCTTCTTTAAACTTTTGGTCCTCTGTTTATTATTTTTTGTTTTATTTTAAGTTTATTTGACACACAATGTTACATTAGTTTCAGGTGTACAAGTAGTGATTGGAGAGGTTTATACATTATGCTGTATTCACAAGTGTAGGTACTATCTCTCCCCATACATTACTATTACAATATAATTGACTATATTCTTTATGCTGTGCCTTAATCCCGTGATTTATTTATGCCATAACTGGAAGCCTGTATTTCCCACCCACTTTCACCCATTTTGCCCAACCTCTCACACCTCTGGCAACCCTAAGTTTGTTCTGTGTAGTTATAGCTCTGATTCTCCTTTTTGTTTGTTCATTTTTTTTTAATTTTTTGATTCTACATGAGTAAAATCACATGGTATTTTTTCTTTCTCAGTCTGACTTATTTCACTTAGCATAGTACCCTCCATGCACATTCTTACCTTTTTTATGATATTCATCTATCAATGGGCAGTTACATTGCTTCCATATCCTAGCTATTATAAATAGTGCTGCAGTTAAGATAAGAGTGCATATATTTTTGAATTAGTATTCTTGTTTTCTTTGGATAAATACTCAATAGTGGAATTATTAGATCCTATGGCATTTATATTTTTTTAAATTTTTTGAGAAATTTCCATAATATTTTTCACAGTGGCTATATTAATTTAGCAAAAACAACATTAAAAGCCAGCTTTTTACCTTGGGGCACCTGGGTGGCTCAGTTGGTTAAGCATCTGACTTTGGCTCAGGTCATGATCTCATGGTTTGCGGTTTCAAACCCCATGTCAGGCTCTGTGCTGACAGCTCAGAACCTGTGCTTTCTTCAAATTCTCTGTCTCCCTCTCTCTCTCTTCCCCTCCCCCTCTTGCACTCTGTTTCTCTCAGTCTCAAAAATAAATAAACACTAATTTTTTTTTTAAAAGCTGGCTTAAGCTCCTGAATTTTTTCTTTTTCTGGATTTTGATATATACATATAAAAATGTATGTGTGTGTGTGTAAATTTGTATATGCATGTATACATATAATTTTATATATTTAAATGTATATATTTTTTATATATTTATGCTCACATATATAAATTTTAGTAGCATTCTCAATTTTCCAGTATGAAGATTATTCTGAATTACTGTACTTCCATTACTGAGTTTTATACTTAAGGACACTTATTAATAATACTCAGAAGGTTTGGCAAATGTCTTTGGAAGTGGCACCACAGACAGTGTTGTAAAGCATTTTTTTCCCACTAAAATCACTCAAGAACTTTATGCAACTAAATTGTCTATATACATGCTTTATGGTTATAATCTCTGTCACCATTAAATGGAACTTACATTTTTGGAAGTAATTGCTACATAGATCTAAAAGTGTCATCTTAATAATTTTAGGGTGTTAAAATAATGCATAAATTATTCAATGCATAAGTGAATGCCAACATTACCGCTGGCATGAGAACATGACTTTGGACTCTATTTTCCAATGGAAAAATAAAAAGATAGAAATAAAGTATTTTGGAAAAAAAAAGATTTAAACAAAGGAAATGCAAATTGGCAAATTATTGAAAGCTCATCTCTCTACCTTGCACATCTGGTGGGCATCTGGTATATAAAGAATGTCAGAGATAAACAAACAGAATATAGGATTTTATAATGTTTTCAAAATTATAAGGTCCAGGCACCGGGGTAGCTCAGTTGGTTAAGTGTAGGATTCTTGATTTCAGCTCTGGTCATGATCTCAGAATTCATAAGATCGAGCCTCTTGAAAAGTTCCATGTGCTGACAGCACGGAGCCTTTTTGGGATTCTATCCCTCCCTCTCTCTGCTCTTACCCAGCTTGCTTTCTCTCTCTTTCTCTCTCTCTCCCTCAAAGTAGATGAATGAACTTAAAAAATTCATAAGGTCAAATATGAAGTCATTATCACAGAAATGGAAGAAAACATATAACATGTTTATAAAGTCAAATATTTGCTGCTAATTTACTGAGAAATAGAAATTAAATGCTTTCTAATAAGCACAGAAAAAGTAAACATCATTGTTAGTATCCATAACAATAAACATGAACTAAAAGGACCTTGTTCAAAGGTTATTTTAAGGTAGTACATGATATATTCATGCAAAGTGATACATTTTAGCTAATCAGTTTATAATTCTATGATCATATAGTTCAGTTCTGGTCCTGGTTGTAACTTTACTGTGGATACTATTTAAATCTATTTCCTATTTACCTGATGCTTAAAGGCATTTTAATGAAATAATGATATAAAAAGTATAAGTCATTTTATAATAAATAAAATGACTATGTTTTAACAATCAATGAAGAGCGGTGCCTGGGCGGTTCAGTCAGTTAAGCATCCAAATCTTGATTTTGGCTAAGGTTATGATCACAGGGTCATGAAGTTGAGCCCCACATCGGGGTCCATGCTGGACATGGAACCTGCTTGAGAGTCTCTCCCTCTCTCTCTTTCTCTCTCTCAAAAACTAAGTAAATATCAACGAGTAAATCAATCCATTCTCCTTATCAATGTCCTATGTCATTCCCAAATATCTTCCTCTGAAGTAGCTTGAGCTTGCTGTGTATCTCATCATTTCATCAACGATACATTTAAAATATATTTTCACAACATACATGTATTTACAAACAATATATATTATAGCTTTCTATGTTTTTAAAAATATGCAATTGACACTGCCACAAGTTATACTTAACCTTATTTTGTCCTTCATATCAGTTGTTTTTAAAATCTAATCATGCTAATGTCAGTTTCCAGCAAACTAGACAGCTATCAGTGAAAACAATTGCTATTTTCACTGTCAATTAAAATAACTAAGAATGATAGATAAAACAAAATGAATAAAAGAAAACAACAACAATAAAACTTCAAGTGTGTATATTCTGGCAAGATATTTAGAAATCCTGACTTTAAAAATAAAATAAATCAAGAATCTAGACCTTTAATCAGAATACTGAAACCATTTTTCATTTGTAACACATTTGCCTAACCCTAGTGAACATGATGATAACTTTAAGGCATGAAAGACCAAAGAAGATAGGAATATTAAGCCTTGATCCCAGTTAGGATAGTTAGCAAGTCCAGCTGGGAAGCATCTGCATGAAGTTGATTGAGTCCTCAAAGGACTATGCATTCTGCTGAGAATTATTTTATTTTATTTTATTTTTTTAATCTTTAATTTTTTTTAACGTTTATTTATTTTTGAGACACAGAGAGACAGAGCATGAACGGGGGAGGGTCAGAGAGAGGGAGACACAGAATCTGAAACAGGCTCCAGGCTCTGAGCTGTCAGCACAGAGCCCAACACGGGGCTCGAACTCACGGACTGCGAGATCATGACCTGAGCCGAAGTCGGACACTTAGACTGAGCCACCCAGGTGCCCCCCTGCTGAGAATAATTTTAAATTAAATTACCACTTAACCCTTTACTATGAGGAAGAACAATGATAGTTGCACTTCTAGAGCTGTGGTTAAGAGGGCAGATATAATCTCTCTCTCTCTCTCTCTCTAGTTTTCTAAAAATTTACACTCATCATACAATGTACATATTAGTAGTGTCAATCCATAGTACCTTGATATAATGAACACCTGAAAAATATCTAAAACCAAAATTCTATTTCAAAATAGAATCAATAGTAGAATGCTTGCAAATAGTAAGCACAAGCTAAATTTAATATTTTCAGGAAATATCACCTTTTCCAAAGCTTAATAAATGTCACCAACACCCCCAATAAATATGAAATAACCTTCCCAAAATCACAATATGAAAATAAAAAAAATACTATAAAATGTCAAACAGCAGTATCAAATCACCAAGATCTCAGCTATTTGAATTATAAGACATAAAATAAAAATTATTAGTCAAATATTTAATGAAATGTAATTAGGGATTAAAATGTAAGTGAGGAGAAAGAGACTATAAAACATTAATAAATAAATTTACAAATTATAAAATAGAACTATACATTTCTTAAGTAATTAAAAATTAATGGATTTAGGGGTGATTGGGTGGCTCAGTTGGTTAACTGACTGGCTGATGGTTTCACCTCAGGTCATGATCTCATAGTTCCTGAGTTTGAGCCTGACATTGGACTCTGGGTTGACGGTGTGGAGCCTGCTTAGAATTCTCTCCCTCTCTCTCTGTCCTTTCCTGCACGTGTTGTCTTTCTCTCTCTCAAAATAAATAAATGAAACTTAACAAAAAAAAAATAATGGATTTAAATGAGAGTTTTGATATAATTGAAAGGAGAATTAAACTATAAAACCACAAAATGGAAACAGACAATAATTTACAATTTCTAAAATACATGTAATCAGAGTTATGGAGTAAAGAAGAGAATGGAAAAGAAATATTCCATGAGATAACAGCTGAGAATTTTCCAAAACTAAGAAAAGCCAACAATTCTTTTTTTTTTAATTTTTAATGTTTATTTTTTTAAAATTATTTTTAAAGTTTATTTATTTTTGAGAGGGAGAGAGACAGAGTATGAGCAGGGGAGGGGCAAAGAGAGAGGGAGACACAGAATCTGAAGCAGGCTCTAGGCTCTGAGCTGTCAGCACAGAGCCCAACACGGGGCTCGAACTCACAAACCGTGACCTGAGCCGAAGTCGGATGTTTAACCAACTGAGCCACCCAGGCGCCCCATTTAATGTTTATTTTTGAGAGAGACAGAGAGAGAGAGACAGAGTGCTAGCAGGGAGGGGCAGAGAGAGAGGGAGACACAGAATTTGAAGCAGGCTCCAGGCTCTCAGCTGTCAGCACAGAGCACGACGTGGGTCTTGAACTCATGAACCATTAGATCATGACCTGAGCCAATGTCAGACACTTAACGGACTGAGCCACCCAGGTCTCCCAAGCCAACGATTCTTTAATTGCAGAAGCCCAATGAATTAATTCAAGTAAGATAAATAAAAGTAATGATAATAATTCTACTTCATTCAGAATTGTGAAACTCAAAACAACAAAGAATAGACAATGTTCATTTAAAATAGCTCAACAGAAAATAGATTAAATTTTTTTTAGTGACTTTTTTTTAAAGGGTTAATGTCAAAAAAAAATGCACCAACGTTGGATAGGTAAGGAAGACTTTATTCACTATTTCAAAAAGAGAGAGAGATCAGAATGAAGTATGAATTTAACTCTGATGAACCAAAAGAAACACTGCTGTTTTGTAAGAGTTGTGATGAAGGGAGGAACATGGGCCATCTGTGTTTGCTAAGTGACTGTACGCAAAGTAAACTTCCTCATACTTCCATGATAGGAGGTAGTGTTACAATGTGGAGTAACTTGCCAGCTGAAATCAGATTCCTATCCTTTCACAGAAACCTAGAGGTTATCCTTGATGATTATATTTTAAAGTGATAGTTCCCAAGTCCTTAAGAAATACACTCCTGGGTGGTAAAGTTGGCAGGTGGCCTTCAAACAGTTTTATATCTCAAAGGAGGTAGGTGAAGAATTTACTGTAAGTTTTCTAAAGTAAATTATTTTTAAAAAGGCAAGTGAGGGGCTATAGTCAGGAAGAAGCCCATCTAAAATTTAGCTGAGAGCAACCTGAAAGCAATCTTGGTCATACGTTTATATTCTGGATTAATGTGAAAAACAAAACCTTAATGTTTTTGAAAGTTAAAAAAGAGAATCTTTATGATGCTGTGGCATGGAAGGAATTTTTAAGATGTAAGAGCACAAACCACTTTAAATAAAAAATTAAGAAATTGATAAACCAAAATACATTAAGAAATTCTGTTCATCAGAAGTCACCCTAAAGAAAGTCAAATTACACACTACCAACAGAGAATAGGATTCCACCATATATAACCTATCAAGAATTTTCACCCAGCTATGAAGGATTTCAAATATCTATAGAATAAACTCAAACAGATCAAAGTAAAATGGCAAAAAGACATAAACCTTCACAGAAGAATAAATAGGAATTACAATAAAAATAGGAAAAGACGCTCAACCTTAATAGCTATCCCAGAAATGTAATTAAAACTAAAATGAGGCAATATGGACCTAATAAGAGAATTTTAAAAAGTAAAAACGTTCGTAGTTTCTAATATTAGCATGAATATGTACTCCACTGCTGCTGGATATAATCCCTGTAGGAGACAGTTTGACATTAGTTTCTAATGTTAAAGGTACACATGCTCTAAGATCCAGCAGTTCTCCTCAGAATGAATATCCTAAGGATACCTTTCATATGTGCACAAGCGGAGTTTTACATGAATTACTGGCAGAGCCATTTATGAACACAGTAAATTTTTAATGGTATGTCCTATGGAGAGTAGGGACAATAAATAAATGAATAACACCAAAAACAATTCCCTAAAGAATACAAGTGTGTTAGATTAAATATATGTGTGTATTATGTGTGTGTGTGTATATATATCCATATATATGTACATATATATATACATATATACACACATATATACATATATATATATATAAACACACACATATAACTCAAAAATATATAAAGAACTTATGCAATATATATTATAATCCAAAATATATAAATGTATAAAGAACTTATAAAACTAAACTCCCCCATAAAAATAATTTAATTAAAAAATGGGCAGAAGACATGAATAGACATTTTTCCAAAGAAGACATACAGATGCCCAATGGACACATGAAAGATGATCAACATCACTCATCATCAGGAAAATTAAATCAAAACTATAATGAGATATCACCTCACATCCATAAGAATGGCTAAAATTAACAATACGGTGTTCATTAGGATTTGGAGAAAGGATGTGGAGAAAGGCACTCCCTGTTGGTGAGAATACAAACTGGTGCAGCCATTCTGGAAAACAGTGGTAAAGAAGTGTTGAATCACTAAATTATACACCTGAAACTAATATTATGTTAACTAACTGGAATTTAAATAAAAACATATATGCAGATGTTACATATCTATATATCCATATCTGTACATGTATAGATATGGATATATAACATCCACAGTGAGTTTCAGAAATTTTAAATATTTATCAAAAATTATAAGTCAAACACATCACCTCAGAATTCATATTGACAATAGAAAACCATATGGATTAGGAAAATATATGTCACATTTACTCCCATCTTTGTATCTTTCCTACTAACATCTTTCTATTCTAAATTTTTTTTGAATGTTTATTTATTTTTGGGAGAAAGAGAGACAGAACATGAGCAGGGGAGGGGTAGAGAGAGAGAGGGAGACACAGAATCCTAAGCAGGCTCCAGGCTCTGAGCTGTCAGCACAGAGCCTGACGTGGGGCTCGAACTCACGAGACATGAGATCACGACCTGTGCCAAATCAGGGCTCAACCGACTGAGCCAGCCAGGTGCCCCTAACATCTTTCCTATTCTAAAGTGATGCTGAAAGATGACTTGAAAGAAGAGGAAAACTGACATTAATTGATCACAGAATAACTATTTATATAATTTAGGTAAATCAGAGTCCTTTGAAATTCAGTGAAAAGAAGGAATAAAAATAACTGAGTTTTGAAGAAAGTAGATTAATAATTAATCACTACAGTCTAAATTGAATGAGAAAGTCATGGGCTGTCCAAAATAAAAGAAAATATATAGGTGGTAGTTCTAAAACTTTGTGGATATATCACAGAGGCTGCTAAAATAGATATTAGCTCAATGTTTTAAATTGTGTTATTATGGTGGCGCCTGGGTGGCTCAGTCGGTTAAGCGGCTGACTTTGGCTCAGGTCATGATCTCGCGGTCCGTGAGTTCGAGCCCCGTGTCGGGCTCTGTGCTGACAGCTCAGAGCCCGGAGTCTGTTTCAGATTCTGTGTCTCCCTCTCTCTGACCCTCCCCTGTTCATGCTCTGTCTCTCTCTGTCTCAAAAATAAATAAAACGTTAAAAAAATTGTGTTAATATGTAATATTTATATGGGTATTGGAAATCAGGAGACTTGGATAGTAGATGTAAATCTACTTCAGGAAATGTATTTCAGTCCCCATTGCAATCAGCCTGTGGAGTGAGGGGGGTTCTAGGGATGCAAGATCTAGGGCAGAGGGGAAACCAGATAATTTCTTTCATGGGTGGGTAGGAATTACTTTACATTTCCTGGGGTAAGATAATGGGGACACAATAGGACCTCAAACAAGATGGAAAACGAATGACCCCACTGCTGTAGAGTGACACAGCCACACACTTAGAGCATCCACAATAGCACTGAGTTTGATGAGATTCTCTGAGTCTTTCAATGACTTGGGCCACAAAAAATAAACAAAACAAAACAAAAAATCACAAACCAACCAACAAATAAAATGTACAGCAGTGATAATTAGGAAAGAAGAGACTAGTTGGCTTGCAGATCATTTCCAGAGGTAAGAAACGAAGAAAGAAAAAAGAGATACATTGAGAGACAGAGAGAGGAAAGGAAAAGAAAGAAGATAGGAAGGGAGATAAGGAAGGAAGGAAGGAAGGAAGGAAGGAAGGAAGGAGAGCAGAAAGAGAAAAAGGAGGAAGGTAAAGAAAGAAAAGAAGGAAGAGAGGAAAACATTCATAAGATCTCTATTGTGGCGGTTTAAGAGAATATGTAATCTACCTCAAGGAAATTAGACTATAAGGGGTTGGGGGAGGCATCCCATGATTTTACTAATGAACATACAGTGCCAGATAAGAAGATGGTGCTAATGATAATAGGACATAATGAGTGAATCTCACGTGCCAGTTGATAAGGCACATAATGATTGTTCTCACTTAATTCTTTAAACAACTATAAGATACATATAAGAAGTGCTACTGCCATTTTAAAGATAAGATAATTGAAGTAAAAATTATATTATTTGTCCAAGTCCACACAGTCATACCAGCTGGAGATGGAATTCGAAACTGTGTTGCATGACTATGGAAGGTGAACTTTTAAGCATAATACAATAAAAGCAACTATAAAATTAAGAACTACTCTTTTACCTTTTTTGGGATGCTGGAGTCAGGGAAACAATGTGTTCAATGGACATGGATGGTAGGACAGCTAAGAGTTTGTTCCATTAGTAGACATGAGTCTAGTATTTAAATACATGCCAATAGAAGCTTCTGTAGTACATAGTGAATAAATATTATCAAACAATATGGTTATCATAATTTTGGAAGCATAGATATTAACATCTTAATTAAAATACTTATTTGATAAAAGCATAAAGCCCTGTGTACTTTCTAGATGTCACACGGAATCTCAACAGTTTCCTTATGCTCATAGCCCACTTCTCTGGACTGATAACGTAAGAAGCTTGTGTGAGGTGTATGTTGGAAAAGAGAGAGGCTTTTTTTTTTTTAGACTCTTAAATTTCTCTGACCTTTTGAATGAATTTCTTCCTTTTTCTAATGAATCAATGAAATCTTATCAGGATTCTCAAAGTCTATTAAGTGAAGCAATTAATTTTGCATTATCGCACTACACAATATATTATTAGCAGTCATTTCCCACAAACAACCTGGCAGTATGAATGAGAGAATTTCACTGTAAACCTCCATTCCCTCTATCCAATAGCATTTCTGCCTGACTCAGCAGAATAGACACGAATTTTCTAGTAAATGTTCTTGAATGGGGAGTAGTCACTCCATAAAAATGTCAGCATTCCAAATTTCTGTGACATTGCTGATCACCATTTTTCAGTTGCTAGAAGGTTTATTACAATCTTTTTATCTTTAAGAAAATCCAATAGTGCAAACAATTATCATACAGCTTATTTCACTAGAGAATCACTTAAGAGGTAGTCTGTCTATAGATGATCAATTATAAGTAGTTACATAAAGTTTTTTAAAAGTTATAACTTGGTGGCACAAAGAAAATATTTAACTTCTTTTTTTTTTTTTTTACTTCCTTACCTCCAAGGGAATCTTCACTTACCTTTGTCAGATTCAGCTCTTGTTTAAAACATTTTAATTTTTTAAATGTTTATTTATTTTGGAGAGACAGAGAGAGACAGAGGAGCAGGGGAGGGGCAGAGAGAGAGCGAGACACAAAATCCGAAGCAGGCTCCAGGCTCCAAACTCACAAGCCGTGAGATCATGACCTGAGCCGTAGTCGGAGGTTTAACCGACTGCCCACCCGGGCGCCCCCAAAACATTTTAAATCTGAGAAGGGATACTAATCAATTTTCAACACCTTCTTGAGAAGAGAAGGGTCAAAAAAATCCATACAGAAATTATTCTCACTTTAGGAGCAACTCCTATTGCTAGTATCTCCCATAGTAGCTACTACTACTAAATCAAAATGAATTGACCCTAGACAGTTTTAAAAGCATGTACATACAATATGTCATATGTTTCCACAAAGTGCATGAGATTCCCAGTGTGGGAGTCTTCCAGTTCTTTATGTGAGGACAAGTACAGAAGGAAGGAAAGGAAAAGAATGATGTAGAGAGATAAGAAATTCAAGAAGAAAATAATAAGATAGCTTGGGGTTCTCTGGAAAATGTAGGGATTAAAAAAAACAATAAATGAGGTAAGTGTCTCTAAGGATTTCTCATTCCTTTTTTTTTTAGAAGTTTACACTCCTGTGCTTAAAAAAATCTATGAAGACATTTTGAAAACTTCAATTACAATTTTGTATCATTTTTTTCTATCGCAGGGCAGACTAGACAAATTATTTATTCATGATGATCTGCTTTTCACCTTCTGTAATCTGAAGGGCATGCTCATCAGTTGTTAAGAAAGGGAATATTTAGAATCTTGGGCGAAGAGCTTATTCTTCAATGTGGTGTACACGTCAGCACCTATGTGTAATCTTGAAACAAAATGGAAATTTCTTACAGCAGACAAATCTTACACCTAACAGAAAGATATGAGAAGGTAGAGGACTTCAATTATTGGAGTTTCAAGATGAATGAGAAGTGTGACTGCTCTTGAGTGCCCTGGAGGTGGATGATAATATTTCAATCACTAGGATATCAATGAAAAAGAGAAGGAAAGATGGAAACCATTAAAAGACTGCTTGAGGTAGCATCTATAGCTCACCATGGAAATGAAAGATGAAAAAATATAACAGAGAACTCTAGGACAGTGAACTTGTCACACACAAAAAAAAAGTACAGAAGATATACTTACTTTCTAACAGTTATAGTAGAAAAAAGAACTGGGGAGAAGAGACCTTTTGCAAAAGGGAATAAGAGTTCTTATATATTTGCTAGGTCCAGAGGAAAAAGAGATCAGGGAAATATTAAAACTCTGGGGACAGATTAATATTTGTGAACCAAACATTTCCTATAACCAGAAGCTATCACTTTATAACTTTCAAATTAATTTTAAAATATACCCTTTATAACAAATTTTTTTTCAAGCATCAGATTTATAACTTAAAAAAATGATACCGTATGTCCTTACATTTCCTCCCTTCCAAAATATCTCACTGAAATAATGTCAATTATGTACAAAGAGGAATAAATATATACCAGAACTGATAACTGAAGGTGACTTGGGTTATTGGGGACCAACAGCAGATATATTTGTTAAGAACACAGTGGGAGAGACAGAAAAGGAAAGAAGATAAGCCAAAATAAAAAAAACATTGCAACTAAAATATATACTTAATAAGGCACCCTAAAAAGTTAGTCTTTTTTGTTTGTTTTTTAAATAGGCTTCAATAGCCCAATGCAGGGCTTGAACTCATGACCCAGAGAGCAAGATATAAGCTGAGATCAAAGCTGGATGTTTAACCAACAGAGCCACCCAGGTACCTCAAAAGTTAGTCTTTCCTTTTCGGCAGATCCCTAAGAATGATTAAGGCCTAAATCAGAGTATAGACAGCAGGCATAGACCGTAGTTTAATAATGAGTTTAAATAATTTGCGCACTACATATGGAATAGAGGTCCACATTTGTTAGTCTCTCATCCCTGTGAATGTAGAGAAATGTTAAGTATTACAAAGTAACCTAGGCTCAAAATTAGTATCTGGTCTCTAAGAAATTGAGGGGTGCCTGGGTGGCTCAGTCAGTTAATAGCGTCTGAATTTGGCTCAGGTCATGATCTTGCTCTGTGCTCAGAGGCTGGAGCCTGTTTCAGATTCTGTGTCTCCCTCTTTCTCTGACCCTCCCCTGTTCATGCTCTCTCTCTCTTTGTCTCAAAAATAAATAAATGTTAAAAAAATTTAAAATAAATTTATAGTCTAGAGAACAGAAAAAAGATGCAAAGGTGAGAATAATCAGAAAAATAACAGAGGGGATCAGTCCAGAATACCTTATATTTAAAAAACAAACATTCTCTAAAAAAGGAATGGAGAAAATGGTTGCAGAAGAGGGATACAAGCAGAGAAATTATACATAAAAAATAATAATAAAAACTTTTAAGAAGTGAATAGATTTATCTACAGAGGTATGTGACTGCTGAGTGTGAAGCAGAATGGAAAAATGTCCATACCTGGTAATATTCTTATGGAACTTCCATAATTCATAAAGTTTTCAAAATCAAAGATTCATTTACTTAAAAAATAAATCCTTGAACTGGTACCATATTTCATTAGCAGCATTGGATGCTACAGAAGATGTAAAGCAGCAAGACTCCAGTATCCACCTTTTGGGCTGTGTGTCCTTAAAGATGTTATTTAACATCTCTGTGCTTTAATAAGAAACTAGAATACATTGGACTTTGAACTTTCAAAGGCAAGTTTTAGTGACAAGGATTATACCCCCCCAATCCAATTAATACTATTTTATATTGAAATTAAGAAACAGTGAGGATCATTTAAAAAAAATAAGTCTCACCTTGATTTAAAAACATTAAAACAAAATTTATATGTGATTTAAGAGAATATAATTTCTAACAAAAAGCAAAGCTAATCATACAGAAATGATAAAAATATTAAATATAACTACATCAACTACCTGCAAAATATAATGGAAAAGAAACAAAACATTCTTCTTATTAAAATGAGATTTTTTAAATTAATATTTTTATTTTGAGAAAGAGCACGCATGGGAGAGGAGCAGAGAGAAAGACGGAGAGACAGAATCCCAAGCAGGCTCCGTGCGGTCAGCCAACTCATGAACTGTGAGATCATGACCTGAGCTCAGATCAAGAGTGGGATGCTTAACCGACTGAGCCACCCAGTTGCCCCTAAAGTGAGATAATTTTTTTTAAAGGAAAAGTAAGTGCCAATTGTGGTTCTATATCATACTGGAGGCATAGTACAACTCCTTGGAAAGTATTGGGCAGGAGTCAATGGGGGTAAGAGAGGGAAAAGAGGAAGAAATACTGGTTTTATGTAAATCTATACATTTAAACCAGTATGATTGAAAATTTTCCAGATACAGCAAATCTGCATCACGACTGTGATCAGGCTCATGTCTTTATGCTCAGATTGCTTCGTTTCTTTTTTTTTAAGAACAACTTTTTTTTTTTAAGTTTATTTACTTATTTTGAGAGAGAGAGAAAGAGAGAGAGAGAGAGAGCACACAAGCAGGGGAGAGGCAGAGAGACAGGGAGAGAAAGAATCTAAGCAGAAGTCACACTGTCAGAGCAGAGCCTGATGAGGGGTTTAAAACTCAGGAACCTTGAGGGGCGCCTGGGTGGCGCAGTCGGTTAAGCGTCCGACTTCAGCCAGGTCACAATCTCGCGGTCCGTGAGTTCGAGCCCCGCGTCGGGCTCTGGGCTGATGGCTCAGAACCTGGAGCTTGTTTCTGATTCTGTGTCTCCGTCTCTCTCTGCTCCTCCCCCGTTCATGCTCTGTCTCTCTCTGTCCCCAAAATAAATAAACGTTGAAAAAAAAATTAAAAAAAAACAAAAACAAAAAAAACTCAGGAACCTTGAGATCATGACCTGAGCTGAAATCAAGAGTCTGACGCCTAATGGACTGAGCCACCCTGGGCACCCCTAATTTGCTTCATTTTGATTAAATTTCTTCCATGAAGAAACTGCTGTTGGATATAAAGTGAAATGAAAAGCCACTCTCCTGCTACTCTGGGTAAATTTGTCTCTGGAAGTGGTCTAGGTTGTTAAAATGATTTTACTTCTGCTGTAAGATCCCAGGAAGATTGTGCATTAACAAAATTGGAGTTGAACAGTCAACAATTACATTTAACATAATAACCATCTTATGAGCAGTTTTTTGTTTTATATTTGAGTTGGTACTTTAAGTACCAACAACAGATGGCTCAATTTCATTTATAAACCTAAAGTAAATATTCCATACCTTGACATTATAAATGTAACAATATAGCAAGTAAAATTTAAGTAGTAGGAGAGAGAAGGTCAGGTCTAAGAAAGGAACATAAGTTTCCTAGTCTTACAAGAAGAAAAAAGGTATGGCTTCTATGTGATATCTAAAGAAATAGAAATTTACATACAATTGTAGAAATGAAAACTGCAGATTAAAAAAGTAAAAAAAAAACATCTACTTTAAAAAACTTGGAAGAATTATAGAGGAGGAAAATTTTGGATTCCATATGAGGGTTGAGTACCACAGTTTCAAATGGAGAGCTAGAATACATTGTACTAACTAATGTGTACATTAGTCACTAAAGTGACTAACTAAAAAATGGAAAGTAACAATTTGTTTGTTTGTTTGTTTTTGTTTTTTTTGTTTACTGGCGCAAAAGTGCAAACCAAGAAGCTTTATAAGTGATCATTTTGGGGCAAGCTTAGACCTAACCACTGAGTAGCCCAGAGCAAGGAGACACAAAACTACATTTAAATATTTTACATTTATTAAATTTAGAAAAACTGTTAAATGAAATATAATCAATTCTTCTATGCTAACTAATATGATTTCATAAAAAAAGGATGAAAGAAGAAACTCAGCAATTAAAAGTCAATGAGTTCAGTTATTACTATGTCTGTCTCATATGCTGTTGATAAAATCGTGATAATTTTGATGCAATAAAATGGAGGCACACATAACTCACAAATTATTATATATATTTTCTAAAATTTCATCCAATGATTTGAGCAAAATCACTTTAAGCAAGATTTTAATATAACTACTGTTTTAATGCGGGTGAAGTCAAATTAAACAACTTTTTTTGAGTCTATAGTTTTCACATAGTATTTAAAAAAATATTTCAGTTTAGAGAAATTTTCTTGCTGCTGAGGTAGCAACAACTGATATTAATTATATTTTAATGCAAAACTTAGAAGCTGAAATAAAATGTCCAATCATTTTAGAACATTGGAACAGAATCTGTCCTAGATGCTCTATGTGTCCACCTGAATCCCCCTTTCTGCTCTTTGTATCTACCCAGTAACAACTCACAGATGTCTCCTTTTTTAGTGAATTTCCCATGACCAAATGACAGTTACTTAACCTGGGTGGACACACTGACTTCTCCACCTTCACCCTCGGCCAACTGTTGTAGTTGTACAAAAGGCCAGTCCCTTGTCACAAGCTGGAGCTAAATCTATGGTACTATCTATGCCACTGAGATCACCTTCTTGCTACTTTTCCGTCTGCTGACTCAGTTTCCCTCACTGCCCGCCTCTGGAAAACAACATTCAATATAGCACTTGAACAAGAATACACACCTGAGGCTGCTTTTAGGAAATGCAACTTAAGTCAGGGTCCAATATGTTAAATTATCATCACCAGATAAATTAAAAATATTTCAATTTTATGTACAATACCATTTTTGCATCATATATCACAATTTTCATTGTTTCTTAAAGCAACATATAGATCTTAAAGGAAAGTAAAAAATAATCATTTTTACACATCACAGCTGTTACAGCCAGTCCTAAGGGATACAAATGCAAGAGACTTATAAACTGTTTAAGATTGGAGTCGCTTGGGGCGCCTGGGTGGCGCAGTCGGTTAAGCGTCCGACTTCAGCCAGGTCACGATCTCGCGGTCCGTGAGTTCGAGCCCGGCGTCAGGCTCTGAGCTGATGGCTCGGAGCCTGGAGCCTGTTTCCGATTCTGTGTCTCCCTCTCTCTCTGCCCCTCCCCCGTTCATGCTCTGTCTCTCTCTGTCCCAAAAATAAATAAACGTTGAAAAAAAAATTAAAAAAAAAAAAGAGAAAAAAGATTGGAGTCGCTTGTTACTAGCAATGGTTGATAATAGTGTCCTAAATGGTGAGTACCTCTGCAGAAACTAAATGGAACATGAAAGATGTTTAAAAAGGATGCCCAGTGTAAGACATTGAAACGTACTTATAGTTAAATTCCCTGAACAAAACACCACGGGAGAAGGCATTTTTTTTTTTTTTAAATTTTTTTTTCCACGTTTTTTATTTATTTTTGGGACAGAGAGAGACAGAGCATGAACGGGGGAGGGGCAGAGAGAGAGGGAGACACAGAATCGGAAACAGGCTCCAGGCTCCGAGCCATCAGCCCAGAGCCTGACGCGGGGCTCGAACTCACGGACCGCGAGATCCTGACCTGGCTGAAGTCGGACGCTCAACCGACTGCGCCACCCAGGCGCCCCAGAGAAGGCATTTTTTCAATAAATAGGTGAAAATTTTAGAATTTTGATATAAGTGAGATAATGAGGAATATGTGAAAAGAAGAAATTCACCATGGAATGACAGAATGCGAACAGAATGCACATATGATGCTTTACTATAACATTTTAGAATAAAAAATGACTAAATTCAATGGACATGTGTAAGTTTTAAAAAATAAATTTAGCTATTTTTCAGAAGTTTTTGACTTACATTGTATTTTCAGAAGACCATGAAACAGCAGTACATTGAGGCTTAGGAGACCTAGTATCCTGTCCTCATTTTCTTATCTACTTCCATGATCTGAGGCAAATCAACATGTCAAAGAAAACAAGGAAGAACATACTACCTGACTTACCACCTCCAGGCCCATCTCTTGTATGTTAGCAGGTGGGTGACTATATCATTGGAAATGTATCAGAGTTGACAAAAATGCATCGAATTGTCTATAGAATTAAAAGCAAAAATAATTGCATATGTGTTGTTAAGAAACACAAAAAATGCCAACAATTTTTTAAAATTAGTAATATACCCCTCTGGTCCACACATTTATCCTTGTCACCTTGGTTTCAATCACATGAAGGTGATTTTAAAGCCACTGTCAAATCTGTATGTCCACAGAACCACAGTATATTCAAAGATCTGCCATCTGTCAAGAGATACACTATCATAAATTATCTCATAAATGTATTACATCAAATTCTTTTCACTTATTTTCAGTTCTTTCCAAAACAGGTTAGAAACAAATTCTTCTTGCATATAATTTCTTGAATCTGTCTCTGATTTTCTCTCACTGGTTATGGTTTCCTTCAAAGTTCTTAACAAAAGCATGGAAAACTCCTTTACAAAGAGATTTGAGTGTACAGTGAATAAAATAGTGAAATACTTGAGCCCTTACAGGATATTTAAAATAATCAAGTATGCTCCAGGAATGAGATTTGAATGAATGAATCTTTGTATACATTTGATTGAAGAAAAACAGGCATATAATTTGCAGGTCTGTCACTGGCCTAAACTTCAGTGCATTTAACACAAGAGATTCTCTACTATAAGTGTGTTTCAATGAGGTTAGTTCATGAGTGGGGGGAAAAAACTGGCTTGCATTACAAATGTTTAAAAAAAGGAATTGTTGCCCTTTGAAACCATTTAAATCGATAGGGAGTTAGTCATATTTTAATTTGTTTGATGACAATAAAACAGTGATGTTTATTACTTTGAAAGCTCACAATGCCCAGTGTTATTTTAAATTGTTCTCTCACATTGAGATTATTGCTTTAAGAGGTGCATAATTTCTGTCAAGCTACTTTCTCATAAATCAGTACAATATGCAATTTTCTGCAAAAGGAGGAATGCTTTCTAAGGCTCTGAACGTCTATGAAAGAGTAACTTAAATACTAAGAGGATACTTTCATTACTGCATCTAAAAGAATATTGTTTATCATGAATTAAAAATCCTGGGATATATGTTGAATAAGCCATTCTTGACTTTTTCTAAAGCCTAGAATTTAGTTTATGTACTCTTGTGACTTTTGTATTGGTGATTCTGAAACAACCGTTGATTTTCTAGTCCACATTGTTTTAGAAAATTCTCATGTTTTTCTAAAAGACAGTCAGGCCAACCACATACAGCATGTTGATTTCAGCCACTCAGATAGATTTCCCTTCACTTTGATACACACTCTGAAAGCCGCCAAAATTAGTATTGATTATGCCTATAAAATATACTTTAAATCAGACCATTCTCAAGCATACATTATAACATAATGGAAATCCATCAAGCTGCTTTAGCATGACATAGTACACATTGGATTTTGTGGCACAACTACTCTGGCATTTGTGTTGGTTAAATCTTTACATTTATTATCCACTTGAACCTTAAATAAAAACCCTAAGGGTATTACTTTTCATATCTTGCATGGGAGGAAAGAGTGTCCCAGAGAAGTTAAGCATTAATTATCATACCTAAATTTACATATCTGAAATTTGCAGGAAAATAAGTACAAATTAAAATTGTATATTTCTTCCATTATACCACACTGCACTATGTTCCTTGTCTTAATGAAAATATATAGTCATAAATACTTCACCTAATATACCATGAGTTCTTTAGTGGAGCCAGAATACAGCGTATTTTAATCCCCCCCCCCCAAATTAGTGGTTGCCATCTTCTTTAGTGTATACAGATGAAAAACTTCTGGAATGTTTTACTGGCAGTAACTGCTTGAGGTTGTTTTGTAACTTTGAGCTCAGATTGTCCCTGTCTATAACTGAATTCAATTTTCCACTGGTTTAAATGAAGTATACCAGATTATGGAGTACTATTCTCCAGTAGCATATGACTACAGGACATGTCCAAATTGATATACAATGAACAACTCAAACCTTAATAACCTTGAAAATCCTGGACACTTACTGCATTTTCTTCCCCTTCAATCATCTTCCCTTTCAATCATACTCTTTCCGACAGTATAGTCCACAAGGCAGTACCCATTCCATATGATTAGTATTCATACCTTAGTAGTTACAGAATATTTTGAATATCACCTTTCAGGATTTATTCTATTAATGAAATAACTATCCAGTTTGAAGCATACATTTCAAAATCTTTGTGTTTTTTTTTACCCATTTCAAATGAATTTCCAATTCTCCTAGTATTCCGTGTAAATAAATCAGGATTCTGACCTTGTCTTTTCACTTTCAGAGTTTTTCCCCAATATTCACTTTTTAATTGTTGGACAACAATAGACTCTTAATTAATGTTCTTCTCTCTGTTTTTTTCTGTTACTTGGTCTTACAAGTTAGTTTTGACAGACCTTTCCTGATAAATCTTTCATAACTATTCATGATTATTCAAAATATTTCATTTAATATTTTTATCATGGCCTTCCATGACTTCTATAATCTAGCCCCTACATGTCTTTCCATTATTATTCTTCATTATTATATCTATATAATTGTCTCCGCATTGAATGAATGAACTATCCTCTTTGCAATAAGCCTTGCTTGGTTTTCTGCTTACCTACATGTGTCTGTATTCATGATGTGTCTTATTAAGTGCTGTATTTTTCACCTAAATCTCCATGTATTCAAATTCTACCTAACCTTGAATACAAAGCTTAAATACTACTGAATTAGTGACATCCTTCTTTGTTCTCCCTCTTCATGGTAGTTTCATTTGTCTCTGAATTTCTATGATCTCTGTATATACACCCTTTGAGGAACTTACAACCTCTGCAATTGCAGTGCTGATTTGGTTATCTATGCTATAGCCTGGATCTATTTTTCAATGAAGGAGATCCTCCATTAGACTCTTTAAGCACTGAGTCCTAATCCAGATCATTTTTTTACAACTTTTATTTAAATTCTAGTTAGTTATCATACAGTATAACATTAGTTTCAGATATATTGATTCAACACTTTCACACAATACCCAGTGTTCATCGCAGCATTTAATCCCCATCACATATTTAACTCATGGCCCCATCCACCTCCCCTCTTGTAACCATCAGTTTGTTCTCTATCGTTAATAGCCTGCTTTTTACTTTGCCTCTCTTTTTGTCCCCCTTTGCTCATTCATTTTGTTTCTTGAATTCCACATACGAGTGAAATCATATGGTATTTGTTTTTTTCTGACTGACTTATTTTACTGAGCATAACACTCCCTCACTCCATCCATGCTATTGTAAATGGCAAGGTTGTGTTATTTTTATGGCTGAATAATATTCCATTATATATATACACTGCCTTTTCTTTGTCCATTCATCAGCCAATGGACACTTGGCCTGTTTCCATAATTTGGCTATTGTAGATAATGCTTCTATAAACATTGGGGTGCATGTATCCCTTTGAATTAGTATTTTTGTATTCTTTGGGTAAATACCTAGCATTGGAATTGCTGGATTATAAGGTAGTTCTGTTTCTAACTTTTGAGGAAACTCCATACTGTTTTCCAGAGTGGCTGCACCAGTTTGCATTCCCAGCAATAGCACAAGAGGGTTCCTTTTTCTCCACATCCTCACAAACATCTGTTGTTTCTTGTGTGTTTTTTTTTTATTTTAGCCATGCAGAAAGATGTGAGGGAATATCTTATTGTCATTTTGATTTGAATTCCCTTGATGATCAATGATGTTAAGCATCTTCTCATGTGTCTGTTGGTCATCTAGATGTCTTCTTTGGGAACATGTCTACTCATGTCTTCTGTGCATTTTTAAATTGGGTTTTGGGTTTGGACTTGTGTAAATTCTTTGCATATTTTGCATATTAACCCTTTCTCAAATATGTCATTTGCAAATATCTTCTCCATTTTGTAGGATGCTTTTTTGCTTTGTTGACTGTTCACTGTGCAGAAGCTTTTATTTTGATGAAGTCCTAATTGTTGTTGTTGTTGTTGTTGTTGTTATTGTTGTTGTTTTTGGTTTCCCTTGCCTCAGGACACATATTAGAAGGCAGTTGCTACAGCCAATGTCAAAGAGGTTACTGCCTGTATTCTCCTCTAGGGTCTTAATAGTTTTGGGTATAACATTTAGGTCATTAATCCATTTTGAATTTATTTCTGTGTTTGGTGTAAGAAAGTCGTCCAGTTTCATTCTTTTGCACGTGGTTCTCCAGTTTCCCAACACCATTTGTTGAAGAACTGTCTTTTTGTCATTGGATATTCTTTCCTGCTTTGTCACGGATTAATTGACCACATACTTGTGGGTCCATTTCTGGATTTTCTATTCTGTTCTGTTGATTTATCTGTCTATTTATTTGTGCCAATACCATACTGTTTTGATAACTACAGCTTTGAAATATGACTTTAAGTCTGGAATTGTGGTGTCTTCAGCTTTGCTTGTCTTCTTCAAGGTAGCTTTGGCTATTAGGGATTTTTGTGATTCCATACAAATTTTAGGATCCTTTGTTCTAGCTCTATGAAAAACCCTAGTGGTATTTTGGTAGAGTTTGCATTAAATATATAGATTGTTTTGGGTAGTATAGACCTTTTGAACAATATTTTTTCTTGCAATCTATAAGCATGGAATATTTTTCCATTTATTTGTGTCATCTTCAATTTCTTTCATCAGCGTTTTATATTTTATGGAGTATAAGTCTTTCACCTCTTTGGTTACGTTTATTCGTAGGTATCTTATTGTGTTTGGTGCAACTGTGAATTTTTTTAAGTTTATTTATTTATTTTTTATAGAGAAGAGAGAGAGAGTGCAGTGGAGAAGCAGGGAGAGAGGGAGAGAGAGAATCTCAAGCAGGCTCCACACTGTTAATGCAGAACCCGATGTGGGGCTCCATCTCACAAACCATTAGATCATGACCTGAGCCAAAATCAAGAGTCAGACACTTAACTGAGTCTCCCAGACACCTCAAAGTGCAATTGTAAACTTGACTGATTCCTTAATTTATCTTTCTGCTGCTTTATTATTGGTGTATAGAAATGCAACAGATTTCTGTACATTGGCTTTGTATCCTGTGACTTTACAGAATATTTTTATCAGTTCCAGCAGTTTTGCGGTAGAGTTTTTTGGGTTTTCTATATAAAGTATCATGTATGCAAATCATGAAAGTTTTACTGCTTTGTTGCCAATTTGGATGCGTTTTATTTCTTTTTGTTTTCTGATTGCTGTGGCTAGGACTTCCAGTTATTATGTTGAATAAAAGTGGTGTGACTGGACATCCCTGTCTTGTTCCTGAACACGGGGAAAATTTCTCAGTTCTTCCCCATGGTGGATGATATTAATTGCAGGTTTTTTATATATGGCCTTTATTTTGTTGAGATATATTCCCTTAACCCTACTTTGTTGAAGGTTTTTATCATGATAGATATACCTTGTCAAATGCTTTTTCTGCATCTATTGAAGAGATCCTATGATTTTTATCCTTTCTTTTATTAATGTGGTATATGATGTTGATTGATTTGCAAATAGTTAGCCACTCTTGCAACAGAGAAATAAATCCCACTTGATGTGGTAAATGATTTTTTTAATGTATTGTTGGATTTGTTTTGCTACTATTTCAATGAGATTTTTTGCATCCATGTTAGTCTGGGATATTCATCTGTATTTCTCTTTCTTGATTGTGTCTTTATATGGTTTGGGCATCAGAATAATGCTGGCCTCCAAGAATGAATTTAGAAGTTTTCTCTCCTTTTCTATTTTTTTGGAATAGTTTGAGAAGCATAGGTAGTAACTCTTCTTCAGGTGTTTGGTAGAATTTGCCTGTGAAGCTATCAGCCCTGGACTTTGTCGGTAGGTTTTTGGGTTTTTTTCCTGATTCAATTTCTTTGCTGGTTGTTGGTCTGTTCAAATTTTCTATTGCTTCCTGTTTCATTTTTGGTAGGTTATAGGTTTCTGGGAATTTGTCCATTTCTTCCAGGTTGTCCAATTTTGTTCGCATATAGTTTTTCATGATATTCTCTTATAATTGTATTTCTGTGGGATTGGTTGTTATTTCTCCTCTCTCATTTGTGATTTTATTTATTTGAGTCTTTTCCTTTTTTTAAAAAAAATTCTGGTTAGAAATTTATACATTTTATTAGTTTCCAAAGAACCAGCTCCTGGTGGCATCAATTAGTTCTATTGTTAATTTAGTTTCTATATCATTTATTTCTGCTCTTATCTTTATTATTTCCTTCTGTTGCTGGATTTAGGCTTTGTTTCTTGTTCTTTATCTAGCTGATTTGTGTGTCAAGTTATTTATTTGAGATTTTTTCTTGCTTCTTGATGTAGGCCTATATTGCTATGTGCTTAACTTTTAGGACCACTTTTGCTGCAACTCAAAGATTTTGGATTATTGTGTTTCATTTTCATTTCTCTCTCTCTCTCTCTCTCTCTCTCTCTATATATATATATATATATGTAGATATATGTCTTCTTTGATTTCCTTGTTGACCCAATCATTATTTTAGTAGCATATTGTTTAACCTCCATATACTTGTAGACTTTCCAATTATTTTTTTTCATTGATTTCTAGTTTCATAACATTGTCAGAATAGATGCATGATATGATTTCAACTATGTTGTATATGTTGAGGCCTGTTTTGTAACCTAATATGTGATCTCTTCTGGGAAATGTTCCACATACACTTGGAAAGAATGTGTATTCTGCTTTTTTACGATGCGATATTCTGAATACAAATGTTATGTCCATCTGATCTGGTTTTTCATTCAAAGCCATTGTTTCCTTGTTTATTTTCTATTCAGATGATCTGTCCATTGATGTAAGTGGGGTCTTATTATTGTGTTATTATCAACTAGTTGCTTTATTTTTGTTATTGTTTTATATATTTGTATTCCTTCATGTTGGGGGCATAAATATTATAATAGTTTGGTCTTGTTGGATTGTCTCTTTTATGCCCTTCTTTTTCTCCTTTTACATTCTTTTTTTAAACTCTAGTCTGTCAAATATAAGTGTTGTAACTCTGGCTTTCCTTTCACATCCATTTGCATGATAGATATTTCTCAACCCCCTCACTTTCAATTTGAAGGTGTCTTTAAGTCTTAATTTTATAGATGAGTCTTAATTTTTAAAAATCTATTCCGATACCCTATGTCTTGTGATTAGAGCACTAATACATTTACATTCAAAGTAATTATTTGCAGATATGTACTTATTGCCACTTTATTACATGTTTTATCATTGTTTCTGGAGATTTTCTCTGATCCTTTCTATTCTTTGTCACTTTTGGTCTTTCTTTCCCAACCAAAGTGTCCTCTTTAATATTTCTTGCAGGACTGTTTTAATGTCATGAACTCCTTTAGTTTTCATTTGTTTGGAAAACTCTTTATCTTTGTTTTTGTTCTGAGTTATAGCCTTGCTGGATAGAGTAGTCTTGGCTGCAAATTTTACCATTCAAAACTTTGAATATATCATGTCATTCCCTCTGGCTTGCCACACTTCTGTTAAGAAAACTCTAGCTAGCCTTATGCGCCTTCCTGTATAAGTTAAGGACTTCGTTTGTCGTGCTCCCTTTAAGATGTTTTATTTATCACTATATATTGCAAATTTAATTATAATATTCCTTTTTGGCCCACATTTGTTGATCTTTTTAAAAAATTTTTTTAATCTTTATTTATTTTTGAGAGAGAGACAGACTGTGAGCAGGGGAGGGGCACAGATAGAGAGGGGGACACAGAATCCGAAGCAGGCTCCAGGCTCTGAGCTGTCAGCACAGAGCCTGACATGGGGCTAGAACTCACAAACCATGAGATCATGACCTGAGCCGAAGTCAGAAGCTCAACTGACTGAGTCACCCAGGTGCCTCACCACATTTGGAGATTTTGATGAAAGTTCTCTGTGCCTCCTGGATCTGAAAATCTTTTTTTTTTCTATCCCCAATTAGGCAAGTTTTCCACTATTATTTCTTCAAATAAATTTTCTGTTCTTTTTCTGTCTTCTTGTTCTGGGACTTCTACGATAAGAATGTTATGTTTGATGGAGTGACCGAGTTCCCTAAGTCTGTTCTTGTGTTTCATTCTCTCTTTTGTTTAGTTCCGTTATTTTCCATTAATTTGTGTTCTAGGTCACTGATTTGTTTCTGTGCTTCTTCCAGCCTGCTGTTCATTGCATCAAGCCTGTTTCCAATCTCATTCATTTCATTCTTCATCTCTGATTGATTCTTTTTTTAACTCTATTATCTCTGTGGTAAGGGTTTTCCTAATGTCTTCTATTCTTTTCTCCAGCCCAGTCAATATTCTTATGATTGTTGTTTTAAATTCTCCATCAGGTATGTTACTTTTATCTCTTTCACTTATATCTCTAGTCATGGGCTTCTTTCATTTGAATAAATTCTGCCATCTTGGAATTTTGTCTAAGTCTCTCCCTTCTTCTGTGTTAGAGAAACCAGTTATGTCTCCTGTTCCTGAAAGCCATGGCCTTATGAAGAAGAGGTCATGTAGTGCCCAGGGCCTGGTACTTCTGGGAGTTGTATGTGCTGTGCTGTGCTGTTCTGTTTTGGCTGCTCGATACTTTAGTCATCTGCAGAGACTCTCCTTGCCTGCTGTGGGCAGTGTTTGGTTCCTGGCCTGAATGTGGCAAGTTTTAACTAGGTGATTCTGGTCTGCTTCTTAAATGAGACTTGGCACCAACTCTATCAGAATTGAAGCCCTGCAGAACTGTCTAGTTGGGAGATGTGGTGTGGGCATGGGTTTGTGCTGGTCTTCTGGGGTAGGGGCCTGCTGTGCTGGGACTGAGGCAAGCTTGACTGAGAAGACCAGAGCACAGAGGTTTGGTGCTTGGTGTAGGGAAGTTAGGCAGCCAATGCTGAGCTGCTTTCCTCAGGTGGCTCTGTGTCCATGGTAAGGGAACAGGGGAGGGAAATGGTGCCAGCCAGCTCCTCTGTTCTAAGAGAGGTGTCTCTGTGAAAGCTGCCTCTCAAGGAAGTGCTCATAGAATAACAAATAACATCCCCTCTGTATGCCTCAGGTGTTTTTCAGGTCATTTCTTCCAAGGTGGCTGCCCCAACCTCTCACCCTGTTGTTTGAATGCCTTTTCTCTAGGAACAGTGCAGTGCCCTCAAAGCCCCACTGGTTGCATTAACTCATGAAATTGAGCCTCTCATTTCCCCTGGCTTCAGGGGAAATGTTCTCCCTGTGCATTCCCCTGTGTTCTCCTCCCTCACTCTTCTCCGTGACCAGGGCCCTTCCTCTCTGCAGCACCCATCATCCATTTCTCCCCTAAGTCACACCTTCACACTTTCTACCTTCTTCAATGTGGCCTCTTCTCTCCCTTTAGTTGTGGAGTTCTGTCAGTCTTCTTGTTGATTTCTGGGCTATTTAGGATGATTTGATGGTATCGAGTTATGTTCCTGGGACAAGATGAGCCTATAGTCCTTTGCCCTGCCACCATCTTGAAAATCTTAATTCAAGTCATTTTGTATTATTCCTAGTGCCTAACATAATACTTTAAACAAAGTTAGTAATCAAATAATATTAGGCAAATTAATAAATATCACTCTATATATGTGTGATTAGTTAATTTTAAAATAAGTGGCATGAACAGGGTAGTTATTATATTAATTCCTTTCAACTAAAATATATATCCATATTAAAATTCTATTATAATAAAAAAATTTTAAAAGTAACATAATATTCTATGTCTTCTCTTTCTTTTCTAATCATGCTTTCATGTTTTCAACTTGCTTTCTTTATGTTGTATATCAACAGAAACATGATGCATATAAACCAATAAATACATTTTTTTCAGAACAGCTTTAGGAAGATGTAATTGATGTACAAAAAACTGTACATATTAATGTATATAATTTGATGAATTTGGACATATGCTTACATCTGAAACTGTCCCCAATGTAATAGACATGTTTGTCACCCCTCAAAGTTCCCTTCTGTCTTTTTTTTTCTTGTAGTGAGAACACAATATGAGAATTAATTTCTTAAAATTTTAAGTGCACAATACATATTGTTAACTATGGACACGGTACTGTACTGCTGATTTCTAGAAATATTGCTTCTTACATAACTGAAAATTTAATTAAATAACTCCATAATTCCCCCTCCATACTTGTGCTGGCAACCACCATTCTACTCTTTGATTCTATGAGTATGACTATGTTAGATATGTCATGTAAGTGGAATCATGTAGTATTTGTCTGTGACTGGCTTATGTCACTTAGTGTAATATCCTCTAAGTTCATATAGGTTGTCACCTAGGACAGCATTTTCCTTCTTTTTAAAGACTGAATACTTTGGCCTATCACATTTTCTTTATCCATTCATCCATGATGATCATTTGAATTATTTTTGCAATTTCGCTATTAAGAGTTATTGAAATCAACATAAGGGTGCAGATATATGTTCAAGATCTGGTTTCAATTATTTTGGATAAATATCCAGAAGTGACATTGCTGGACCATATTACAGTTCTATGTTTAATTTTTTGAGGAACTACCATGTCGTTTTACATTTTACATGCACAGCAATTTTTTTTAATTATAATTTTTTAAATGTTTATTTTTGAAAGTGACAGAGACAGAGGTTTGGCTTTGAATTTCCCTAATGATTAGTGATGTTTGAGCATCACTTCATGTACCTGTTGGCCATTTGTATGTATTTTTTTGAGAAACAAAAAATGTATATTAAAGGCCCTTTCCCACCTTTAAAATTGGGTTATTTTGTTTATTTTGAGCATTGCATTTTAGGAGTGTTTTACCTCATATATTTTGGAAATCAACTTCCTATCAAATATATGGCTCTCAAGTATTTTCTCCCAATTCCATAGGTTGCCTTTCTATTTTGCTGATTGTCTCCTTTGTTGTGCAGGGTTTTTCAGTTTGATGTAGTCCTTCTCATCTATTTTGCTTTTGTTGCTTGTGCTTTTGCTGTCACATGTGAGAAATTACCACAACAAATGTTAAGAAGCTTTTTCATCCTGTTTTATTATAGGAGATTTTACAATTCCAGGTTTTACATTTAAGTGTTTAATTCATTTTGTGTTTATTTTTCTGTATGAGGTGAGCTATTTTGTGTATGGATATTCATTCTTTTACGTGTGATTATCCAGTTTTCCTAACACCATTTATTGAAGAGAATATTTGTTCAGGTGACTATATATGTGTGGGTTAAATTCTGGGTTAAAATATATAATTTTAGATTATTCAGAAGATGATTATCACTCCTAAACTTGGGCTTATGAATGCATTTTTATGTAGCAAAATTTCACAAGTCAGTAATTGAGTAATTCAACATGTGGCTATGAGTACAGTGTTTAATTTGGGAATTTAAAAATGAAATTTAGTTTTAGCAAATTCACATATATATAGCAAATAGGACAAGGACTGACTAAGTATTATCTAATAATGCTTAGACTTAATGCATAGGAAATTGTAGTTAATGTAAGCAAATTAAAATACCAGGCTCTTTCTTGATGGCCTTGAAATGCTGCAATAAATATGTATTCTTTATTTGTGAATTGTTATTCTGAGTTGTCCAAAAATAGTTCAAAAGAGTCAATCAATGTTATAATTTATTAACATAGATTCTTCTTCTCATTAGTATGAATAATAAAAATAACTTATTTTAAAATTCATTTTCGATTAAAAACATTTTAACTTATTTTAATTTTTTAAAACAGAAGTTGTTTAAATTTTTAGAAATACATAATCATTGTGGGTCCTTTCCAAAGAAAAGTTTTTTAAGTATATTGACCTTACAGCCTAAATTAACACAAAATTTAATAAGATTCACATTGTGAAGCATTTTACAAAATGACTGCTAGACCATTAACCTGTTTTTCCAGGAAAGTATCCAAATCTAGTTATTGGTGTTGCATCTTTCTTTCTTTCTTTCTTCTTTCTTCTTTCTTTCTTTCTTTCTTTCTTTCTTTCTTTCTTTCTTTCTTTCTTTCTTTTTTCCTTTACTGGGTATTTGTGTGCACGTGTATGCAGAGAGAGTTTCCTGATAATCCAGAGTTTTGTCTTAATGTCTCCATTGAGGAAGTTTGACACCCCTTACCTCAATTCTTTCTTGTTACAATTAAAAAACTAACAAACAAAAATATGTCTTTATTTTGCCATCATTTTCTCAATATGGTAGAAGTGAGGGATAAGATCAGAAAGGAGAGATATTAAATATGATTTAAATGAATTGACTTATCTTTATAAGGGACAAATATATAAACATATTTAGAGTTTTCAGTGATATGTATATTTCAAAGCCAACTAGTCAAAAATTTTATAAAATTTGTGTTTTATTTATAAATTATATTTGTCCATTATTTTTTATGCATCTCTTCACCTGCCAGAAACATTGGGCCTCCCAAAATACAGAATTAATGAGGGTGCCTGGGTGTCTCATTTGGTTAAGTGGCCAGCTTCTGCTCAGGCATGATCTTTTGGTTCGCTAGTTTGAGTCCCCCTTCCGGCTCTGTACTGGCAGCTCAGATGCTGCAGCCTCCTTTGGATTCTGTGCTTCCTCTCTGCCCCTCCCGTGCTCTCTCTCTCTTTCTCTCTCTCTCTCTCAAAAATACATAAATATTTAAAAAATGGAAAAATTGAAGAAAATACAGAATTAATGAACAAACAAAAATGGATTATGAAAGAAATAATTACGTTTATAATGTTCACTGTAGTTCTTTTTTTTGTTACTTATTGCAATTTAAGAACACTAAAGATTAATCACTATGCCACTGTGACCCTGCATTAGACATTCACATATACAGATTGCACACAAATCTGCAATGTGGACTCAACTGATACTGAGGCTCTTACCATGTGAAATTTACTAAATGGCAGATATTCAGATTGTTCTTCACTGCAGAGACAAGCTTATTATTAATAAAATTACAAATAAATGCAGAACGTGCAACTCTCATTATTTAACAGGACCAAAATTACAGTTTTAACTCTGTAATGAAAAGCCTAACTCTGTCACTATGTATACGCATACTAAAATATAAGATTATACCACAGAGGATATATTTCATTCCAATTCAATGAAAGTAGACAAAAAATCGACCAGGTCACAAATATTTTTTATGAAGTCCCCCCTTTTTTTTTTTTACAGTATGCTAAGAAAGCAAACAAAATAAGTCATATTTTAGGTGTTGCAATAGTCCAGACATACCATGATGAGAGCATGAGAAATAATGCCATTTAGAAAAAAGATGAAAAAAATACATAGAGAAGAAGTAAGATTTCTTTTAAGATGATCAAGAAGTCCATAATTTTCTAAATCTAAAACCAAATATTGTCAAAGGTAGAATTCAAAAGAAAATAACTAAGCTACATATAAAGAAGGGGTTGACATATTACTCAAAAGTACAGGTATTTGAACACTCATTCAGTTAGAGTTTTAGCAGCTGTCTTTAAACAATAAACTACACAATTTTGTAGAGCCTATACTTTTATTACGTTATACTTTGACCCCCTTAAAGGACCTATATGTGACAGATTCAATTGTTAATATATTAGCCAAACAACAGTGACATTAATGTAATCATGCTGCTGGGGGAAAGTATCAATACTCATCTAATTCATTTTCAATTCTTGTAGCAGTCTCTTCACTAGCCTGTAGCTTATAAGACTTTTTGGACTGGTCTTGGTCTGGAGCCAGTTCAGTCACATAAACTTTTTATTTGAACGGTCTTTTCCACACTGGAAGTTGAGTATAGAGTGATTTCATGATGGTGAAATGTTCTAATATACGGTATGTAGTTGAGACCCTATAAAGCTCCCAATTTTCCTATGAATGCACTCTATTTAAAAAGAAAAACCAATATGGTAGCCTTTGTATCTATTTAGGTTCATACAGAAGGGTCGGGAAGAGATGCCAGTTTCCAGGGTGACAGAATGTGACTGACAGACCTTGTCATAGAAGGAAAGTGGTTGATTAGGAGATCTATGAAAGTTCTCACACTCATACCAGGTTGTCTTGGACCCAGCCCTATAAAGAAGCACAGGTCCTGTGCTTAATTAATGATAATTAAAATTTTTTAAAGTTATTTATTTATTTTAAGAGACAGAGTGAGGAAGAGAGAGATCGTCCTCAAGCAGGGGAGGAGCAGAGAGAGGAGAGAGAATCCCAAGAAAACTCCACACCATCAGTGTAGAGCCCAAGGCAGGCCTTGAACTTGAAGCCATAAAATCATGACCTGAGCCAAAATCAAGTCAGATGCCCAACCAAATGAGCCACCCACATGACCCAGAAGGATAATTAAATATTTTATAATTAATTTTTTGGCTCAGTAGGAAGAGAAAAATCAATATAAATAAAAATCCATTTTTTAATTTGAGATAAAAAATTCAATTCTCAGGATAATGCATTTAGGATTGGTGAAAGGAGTCAGTGTGAGTATACAATAAATTCTATATATATTTCTATATATCTATTTTTATGTGTTAAGAAATTAAACAACGTTTTGATTCTTAAATATAACTTCACTATGGATAATCTGTTTTGGTTGCATCACATAGCTGCAGCTGTATAGGTTAATTCAAATTATTTCTTATTCTTCTCTCTAGGTTATGGTCAGAGAACATCATTTGATAATTCAGAAAAATCATCACATACTAGCCTTTTTAATAAGTCAGGAAATTTGTAGATTTTCTTATGTTTTACACTCCTATTAGTTTATTGATTTTGTTTACAAATTCTGACAATTATCAAGTATTCTTAATGCTTAATATATTTTATAATTGCTTCTTAGAATCACTTCAATTGGATCATTCTTTCTTTATTTAAATTATTCTGTGTAAATTTGGAGCAAACAGCTATATATTTTATTCTGCCAATGAACCTAAAAATCTCAGACTCAAATGAAACTCTAGGACTAAACCGTCTGCTGAAATATCAGTCCCATTAGTTCTCTGAATTCATAATTTAAGACCTGTAAGTAGAAGAAGGAGAGTGGTTGGCTAGAGATGCTGAGATAACACTAACTATGGGAAACAACCTTTAGAAAATTAAATCACAACTTTTGGTTGTAAATTTTAAAAAGTAGTGTGACATATATTTTAAGGAGTAAATTGTCACACAACTTGAGAGATTTTTTAAGGCAGTCAATGCCTGTGATGGCATTGAATAGCAGAGAATCAGTTTTTACATAGTGAAAGAACTCAATACACATTTACCGAGCACTCACATAGTCTACTGTGGCCCACTCTCCATAAAGTAATGACTTATTAATTCTTAGATGAAAGAACTGTAGCTCCAAGAGAGAAAAAGATATTCCCATGGTCTCACAAGCAATATTTAAAAGAATGAGAAATAAAACTTTGATTTTTTTAAAGCAAAATCTACAACCTTTGGATTTTTCAAGATTTCCTTTCACATTGGGAAAAGTGAGAAGACCAGATATCATGAGAGCTTTGAAACTCTCATACAAATAAACTGGTCGATTATAACACCCCCTTAACCAGCATTTGAATTGTGCTGCAAAATTATATCTGTAGCAAAATGTCATGATATGAAAATATCAGCAATTATCTTAAAAAATATAGAAAACATAATCTAAAAATGGGATCTCCATTAATACTGTGATATGTAACAGTCCCCATGCGTTATAGTCTATATCTTAAATGACTGATTATTAGAGCATAATCTTAGAATTTACACATAAAGGAACTGTCTAGAAGTCTCCTGTGTGTATATGTGTATTTCATCTGGAACTATTTTTCCTTTTCTCTGCTTGCTCCTCTTCTTTTAGCCTCAAGCTATATGTATCTGAATGGCAGGTCAAAGGCTTTGAAGTTATTGTTTTCCCTTGATACTATACAAATTTCATTTTAAGTACTTCATGCTGATAACCCTGCCAAAAATGTTATCTATTTTATAGATAACTCATAGAATCAGACAACAAACAGCTAAGTTAGACTTGGCATTTCATTAGCTATTTGGATATAGATACACATATTTGTCCACAATACACAAGAATAAATTGAAAAAATGGACAGTATTTCAAAAATAAGATAAAGGGAAAATTTATACTCCATAGTAATATCAAAACATGGGCCATTGAAAACAAAACAAAAGCAACATAATAAAATTACAATTTATAAAGTTATGACACAGTAGAAAGCGTAAAATTCAACTATGCTTACCTTCATAGAGTTTTTTCTCAAAGTTTTGGTTAATTACAAAGTAATTTGAGATAATAAAGAATGGAACCTTCCTATAGTCAAGTCTCAGAGGTCACCTGCTGTTCTCACAACATGTTGCAAAGTGGTATTAGAAAATATATTTCTGCTCTTTTTTATTTGTACATAAGCATTATAATAAGAACTATAAAGGTTTGGTTTCCAAGTAAGAGATTGATTCCTTGAAATGCTGTCTACTTACAGACTCACTGTTCTTATGATACTCCTTTTTCCTCAACTTTTGTTTTAAAGTTTATTTATTTATTTTGAGAGAGACAGAGAGAGCAATCAGGGAAGGGGCCTAGAGAGAGGGAGAGATATAACCCCAAGCAGGTTCCCGAAGCCCTATGTGGGGCTCCAACTCATGAACTCCAAATCATGACCTGAGCAGAAACCAAGAGTGGGACATTTAACTAACTGAGCCACCCAGGTGCCCCTCCTCAACTTTGTAAACAGCTACAACAACTTCAAAATGAATGATTGTCCAGTGCTGATTTGCAAAAACAAGTCCTTTACAAATTACTGTGTTTTGTTTGGAAAGCTGAGATGACCAGTATATGGCATTCTGATCTTTAAAAAGAAGCAAAAATAAATGGGAAATAGAGAAGCAAAATCAGGCAAGAATACAGGAGATTTTCATTTAAAATTTAAGAAAAAAGTCCAATATGTTATAATAGTGGCTTTCTTCATTTATTACATGCTGGTTGAGTGCCCTCTGTCTTTTAATATTATTATGTGCCTCTGATTGGACCCTAGGAATTCATAACTTTTGTTTTTCAATAAAGAGCACAACTTTACCTTTAAACGTTTATTTATTTTTGAGAGAGAGAGAGAGAGACAGACAGAGCATGAGTAAGGAAGGGGAAGAGAGAGAGGGAGACACAGAATCTGAAGCAGGCTCCAGGCTCTGAGCTGTCAGCACAGAGCCCTACCCTGGGCTCAAACCCACAAACCGTGAGATCATGACCTGAGCCGAAGTTGAACGCTTAACTGACTGAGCCAACTAGGTGCCCCACAACTTTACTTTTTGTTTTTTAATTATTTTCTTAATGTTTATTTAGTTTTTGGAGAGAGAGAGACAGAGCACGAGCGGGAGAGGGGCAGGGAGAGAGGGAGACACAGAATTGGAAGCAGGCTCCAGGCTCTGAGCTGTCAGAACAGAACCTGATGTGGGGTTTGAACTCAGGAACCCTGAGATCATGGCCTGAACTGAAGTCAGACGCTTAACCGACTGAGCCACCCAGGCGCCCCTTCACAACTTTACTTTTATATTAGAAGTGTTTTTTTTAATTTAAAGCATTTATTCTTTATGTATTATTTCAAATAATAATATATTCATATTAACAGTATATACTAGTAATATATAATATTTAGTTAATATAACAGCCATTGTTAATGCAATGCTATATATTTTATTCAGTAGAGACAAGATGGCTGATATGTTCATGTATCCCAAAAATGTAAATCAGAGCTTAGTAATATATTCAATAATGAGTTTGAAGATAGCCCACTATAGTATTCAATGTGTGATGCTACTAATTAGCACTTAATAATTAATGTCAATGTCCCAAATTATCCAGAGGGCTTTCCAGCCTTTCATATGCTCCAAGAAAATGCCTGTCATATAGACCTATTATTATGCTTCCATTAGAAAATGATGGTGTTATGATTTCTTTTTTTACATTACAAAGACAGTATTGTATAATGTGACACATACTGGATTGAGAATCAGTGTTATAGTCCAAGCCTAGCTTACTGATTAGTTGAGTGTTCTTTGGTAAAGTCCTGTATATCCATTTTTCCTCTGCAAAGAGGACATTTGAGAATTAGTATCTCCCAAATTGTACACTAAGAACAACTCATCTGAAACTTTGTTATTATGTAATATATATGTACTAGTTCTATTGCATCATGATACAGAATCCAATTCTAATTAATATGCCCCTAAGTGATCCTTAACATACTAAGACACACACAAAAAAACTCAGACGACATTAGCTCTGAGGCTCCTTCTAGTGCTAATGTTCATTCTATGATTCTAAATTTCAATGAAATAATTACATATTCAAAGTATTAAATAAAAACAAACTGGTCTTAAGTAAGGAGAGACTTCATTAGAAAGGATTACTGCAATAAGAAGTGGGGACAGTTGTAATGGGATGGGGAGGGAGACTGCTACAAATAGAGAAATGGCAAGTATCTCGAAGGTTAAGTAGTTAAGCACTCTTCTTTTATAAGGAGGGGTAAACAAGAGTAGACAGAATGGGGTGTGAGGGTATAGGATGATAGGGTGGCATGACTGAACAGTTGATGAAGTCAGCTAATTCTCAGGAGGGACCCTAAAAGAATTGTATGCTGGTTTGGGCTGAAAGTGGGTCTGAATTCAAGAGTCCAAAGAGGAGTATAACTTGGTCAGTCCCTTAACACGTGTTTATTCTGTTTGATGGCTAGGACAAATATGAAGTAAGAATAGGAATTTGAGGGGAGCGTGGGTGGTTCAGTCGATTGAGTGTCAGACTTTGGCATCAGCACAGAGCTGGCTTTGGATCCTCTGTCCCCCTCTCTCACTGCCCCTCCTCCATGCATATTCTTTCTCTCTCTCTCATCTATCTATCTCTTTCTCTCAAAAACAAATAAACATTGAGAAAAAATCAGAATTTGAATGGTCTATGTCTGGCCTGTCCCAGGTAACCAAGGCAGGGCATCGGTGAGACTTATCTCAGTGTATGGCAAAGGGGGGATTCCTCGCACTAAGTCACTTACTGAACACAAAATTTGGGTGGGTTTCTTAATATTGCTGTTTTGCAGGGCTCAGGGACAATTCAACATTGTCAAAACAACTTTTGAATTAGGTAGAAAAATAAAACTTCTAAGACCATTACAGGAAAGAAACACTCAGTTTCAAAACTCCGCAGGAGAAAGAATTATTAAATTAAGGCTGCATTTCTTCAGCAGAAACATTAAAGATCTGAGTCTTTACAGAAGCATAATATAGGCCCAGTTTAGTGTAGAACTTCATTCTCTCAGGATGCAATTTTTGTAAAAGCAAACTGCTGCAACTTTATTTCAAAAAGGTGAACCACTCCCTCACAACAATGGATAATATATTTGACCTTTTATATATAGAAATCATATGAATGTATAATACATATTTATAATATGCATAATACATATATTACAAATATATATTTGATATATAAATATATAGTATATATTTAAAATATAAGTATTATATATTTATAGTATATTTATATACTTTATATGACATATAATTTATAATATATTTAAAGTGTATATATATAAAGTATATATTTATAATTATGTGTGTGTGTATATATGTATGTATATATATATACATATATATATACATATATATATATATATATATATATATATTTAAAGCTCCTTGAGCTTAGTGTCCCCAGCATAGGAATGCTTGACAAGCTGCAGAGTTAGGACAGCTGCAGAGTTAGGACAAAGGCAATGAATCTAGGGCATCCTGCTCCCAGACTGCCTCAAGCAGAATCGAAACTACCTTGCATAGCAATGGAAAGTATTAAACATTTACACAGCTGCTTGTTATCAAAATTGCTTATCTTGTAGTTTTTAATAATAACTCTTTTGATTTACCAGAGTGCATCATCACTGCTTAGCTGAAAAGAAATATCCTTTTCCTTAGGTATTCCATCCATTTATTCCAGCCTGCCTTTTCCTGTCTCCCAACACACAGGCACACAGGCTTGCGCACGCGCACGCTCACGCGTGTACACACACACACACACACACACACACACACATTTTGTAATGAACCACTCAAAGAGAACGAAGTGGAAGAGACAGTTTGAAGAGAGAGTGTGCTCCTCTCTCATAGAACCAAGTATTGTTTATAAGCATGCTTGACAATTCACTCAGTATATGTTTTGTTTATGAGAAAAGTTTGGTGGTGTAGTGGGTAAATAATCTCTTCAAAAATGCATCTGTGTTGTTCTTTGCAGAGTGTATCTATATATAGACTCTCTGAAAGGATTTTCTTTCCTCAAGAGTTCATGAGACAATAGAAAATCGTTTTCAGGCTTGAATCTCATTAACTGCTTATATGATGCTCGTTTTTATAACAAGGATAGGATGAAGGTAGAGAATCTGCCCATACTGAGGATCAAGGTTAATTCTTTGGAATTTTTTTTAATACCCTTTATAATATACTGATATATCAACTCACCTAACTCCTGGTTTTCACTTAGTTTGGAAATTATTATGTTAAAGAAATTCTAAGAGACATTACTAAGAACAGACAATATTAGAAATACTGTATATAAACAGGTTATAATCAACTATTATTAAAATACATCAATTATATGAATTAATATTAACTAAGATATATTAATAACCATGATACCTCTAGAATTAATTTTGCTGATCAGCACTTTATGATGCTTTTTTTAAATTTAGTTTTTTTATTTCAATTCCAGTATAGTTAACATAGAATGTTGTATTAGATTCAGGTGTACAATATAGTGATTCAACAATTCTGTACATTACTCAGTACTCATCATGGTAAGTGTAGTTTTCAATCTCCATCACCTATTTCACCCATCCCACCACCCACCTCTCCTCTGGTAACCATCAGTTTTTTCTCTATGGTTAAGAGTCTGTTTTTTGGTTTGTCTCTGTCTCTGTGTCTCTTTTTCTTTCCTTTACTGTTTATTTTGTTTCTTAAATTTCACATAATTGAAATCATATGGTGTTTGTCTTTCTCTGACTTATTTCCCTTAGCACTATACTGTCTATCTCCATCCATGTTACAAATGGCAAGATTTCATTCCTTTTTGCGTCTGAATAATATTCCATTGTATATATACACCACACCTTTATCCATTCATTTATCAGTGGACACATGGTTTGCTTCCATATTTTGACTATTGTAAATTATGTTTCAATAAATATAGGGGTACATTTTTTCATTTTGAATTAGTGTTTTTGTATTTTGGAGGTAAATACCCAGTAGTGATTACTGGGTTGTAGGGTAGTTCTATTTTTAACATTTTGACGACACTCTACTGTGTTTTGCAGAGTAGCTGCACCAGTTTGCATTCCCACCAATAGTGCAAGAGGGTTTTTTTTTTCTCCACATCCTTGCCAACACCTGTTATTTCTTGTGATTTTTTAGAAAGTTTTTATTTATTTAAGCTACATCCAATGTGGGACTCAAACTCACGACTCCAAGGTCAAGAGTCATGCATTTCTCCAACTGAGCCAGCCAGGCACCCCTATTTCTTATATGTTTGATTTTAGCCATATAGACAGGTGTGAGGTAATATTTCATTGTAATTTTGATTTGCATTTCCCTGATGAGTAACATTGAACATCTTTTCATGTGTCTGTTGTTAGCCATCTGTGTCTTCCTTGAAGAAATGTCTGTTCACGTCTCCGGCCCATTTTTAAATTGGATTATGTGTTTTTGGGTATTGAGTTGTATTATGTTATTTATATATTTTGGATACTAACACTTTGTCAAATATATCATTTGCAAATATCTAATCCCATTCAGTAGGTTGCATTTTAGTTTTGTTGCTTGTTTCCTTTGCTGTAGAGAAGTTTTTTGTTTGTTTGTTTTGATGAAGTGTCCGTGGTTGGTTTGCTTTTGTTTATCTCACTCAGGAGACCTATCTAGAAAAAAGTTGCCTTGGCCACTGCCAAAGAATCTACTTTCTTTGTTCTCTTTAAGGATTTTCATGGTTTCAGGTCTCATTATTTAGGTTTTTAACCCATTTTGAATATATATTTGTGTATGGTAAAACCAAGTGATCCAGTTTCTTGGCTTGCAGCTGACCAGTTTTCCCAACACCATTTGTTGAAGAGACTATTCTTTTGCCATTGAAAGTTCTTTTATGCTTTGTTGAAGATTAATTTACTATATAGTTGTGGGATTATTTCTAGGTTTTCTATCTGGTTCTATTGATCTACATGTCTATTTTTGTGCCAGCACGATACTGTTTTGATTTCTACAGCTTTTTAATATAAATTGAGGTTGAGAATTGTGATACCTCCAGCTTGCTTTTCTTCTTCAGGTTCTTTTGTGGTTCTATACAAATTTTAGGATTGTTTGTTTTAGCTCTGTGAAAAATGTTGGTGATATTTTGATACAAATTGCATTAAAATTTTGGATTAGTTTGGGTGGTATAGATATTTCAATAATATCTGTTCTTCCAATCCATGGGCATGGAATATCTTTCCATGTAGTTGTTTTGTCTTCAATTTCTTTCATCAGTGTTTTATAGTTTTAAGAGTTTAGGTCTTTCACCTCTTTGGTTAAGTTTATTCCTAGGTATCTTATTATTTTTGATACAATTGTAAATGGGACAATTTTCTTAATTTTTTTTTACTGCTGCTTTATTATTGATATTTAGAAATGCAACAAATTTGTGTACATTGATTCTGCATCCTGCATTTTACAGAATTTGTTTATCAGTTCTAGCAGTTTTTGGGTAGAGTCTTTTACATTTTCTTCATATAGTATTACATCATCTGCAAATAGTGAGAATTTTACTTCTTATTGAGATGGATGCTTTTCATTTTTTCTTGTCTGATTGCTGTGGCTAGGACTTTAAATATTATGTTGAATAAAAGTGGACATTCTTTTCTTGTTCCTGACCTTAGGTGGAGAACTCTCAGTTTTTTCTCATTAAGGATGATGTTAGGTGTGATATTTTCATATGTAGCCTGTATTATGTTGAGGTATGTTCCCTCTAAACTTAATTTGTTAAGAGCTTTTATCATGAATGAATTTTGTACTTTGTCAAATGCTTTTGCTGCATCTATTGATATAATCATTTGGATTTTATCCTTTCTCTTATTGATGTTCTGTAACTCACTGATTGATTTGCAAATATTGAACCACTCTTGAATCACAGAAGTAAATCCCACTTGATGTGATTAGTGATTTTTTAATGTATTATTGGACTTGGTTTGATAATATTTTGTTGAAGATTTTTTCATGGGGGCTCCTGGGTGGCTCAGTCAGTTAAGCGTCCGACTTCAGCTCAGGTCATGATCTTGCGGTTTTGTGAGTTTGAGCCCCGCTTGGGGCTCTGTGCTGACAGCTCGGAGCTTGGAGCCTGCTTTGGATTCTGTGTCTCCCTCTCTCTCTCTGCCCCTCCTCTGCTTGTGCTCTGTCTCTCTCTGTCTCTCAAAAATGAATAAATGAAAAAAAAATAAAAAAAAGATTTTTTCATGTATTGGCCTGTAGTTCCTTTTTTTTCTCTCTGTCTTTATCTGGTATTGGTATTAGTGTAATACTGACCTCATAGAATAAATTTGTAAGTTTTACAATATTTTGTAAACTCTTCAATATTTTAGAATAGTTTGTGAGGAATAGATATTAATTCTTCTCTAAAATTCGGTAGAATTCACCTGTGAAGCAATCTGCTCCTTGCCTTTTTTTGTTGGAAATTTTTGATTAATGATTCAACTTCATTGCTGGTGATTGGTGTGTTCAAATTTTCTATTTCTTCCTGTTTCCATTTTGAGAAGTTATATGTTTCTAGAAATTTATCCACGTTCTTCTAGGTTGTCCAATTTGTTGGCTTATAGGTCTTTAAAATATTCTGTTACAATTGTTTACATTTCTGGGGTGTTGTTGCTATCTCTCCTCTTTAATTTGTGATTTCCTTTTAATTTTTGATTTTGTTTATTTGGGTCCTCTTTATCTGTCTCTTCCCCCTTCTCTCTTTTTTGAGGAGTCTTTTCAAAGAAACAGCTCATGGTTTCATTGATGTGTTTTCTTGTTCTTTTAGTGTCTATATCATTTATGTCTGCTCTAATCTTTATTATATTCTGCCTTCTGCTGGTTTAGGGTTTTTTGTTTGTTTTGTTTTGTTTTTCTTTTCTAGCTCTATTAGGTGTAAGATTTACAGTGTTTAATTCTTAAAAAAATATCGTTATGGAAATATCATTTTACCCAATTTTTGAGATGGAAAAAATTAAGGTAGAAAGACCATATGAAGTAGTCTTTCAAGTCATAAGCTCTAGAGTGTGGCTGCCTGGATTAAAATCTAAATTCCTCTAATAAAAAGCTATATGTGATAAATTGTTAATTAACAAAAATATTTAAAGTGATAATACATGCCACACCTCTGTGATTGGGTTGATGTGGGCATTAAATAAGATTTTATACTTAAAACATTTTCAAATCAAAAATTGCACCTAAGGAAGTTAAACTGGCAAGGAAGGCTTACTTCCAGGCCACTTCAATAGGGAAGAGAGCTAAGAATGCAGTCTGAACATGAGTTGGCTGAAACAAAGGGTGGGTGAGTTTTTAAGTACTTGGTTGAGGAAGATCTTCTGCTATTTGTGTTTACTAATTGGTTTTACCATAAGTAAAAATAATTTTTTTTCTTTCACTTTCATGATAGGCGGTAGCTTTACAGTTTGGAGCAAGAAATCTACTCAAATTAGGCTGCTACCCTTTCACAGAGCCTGAGAGGAAGGGTAATTTATCTTCCTTGATTATTAAATATCCAAGGGATGATCCTAGTTCCTTGAGAAAGAGAGTCTTGGGTTGTAAAACTGGCAGAAGGCTTCGTCAAGCAAAACACAAACAAACAAACAAACAAACAAAAACCTGTTGGAACTAATTAACAAGTTCAGTAAAGTTGCAAGATATAAAATTAACATATGGGAATCAGTAATGTTCTTATACACTCACAATGAAATATCTGAAAAATTAATAAAGCAACTATCCCATTTACAATAGCAATGAAAACAACAACATATCTAGGAATAGATATAAGGAAATGAAAGATCTGTACAGTGAAACCTTAAAAACCTTGATAAATGAAATAGATGAAGTTACAAACAAATGGAAAGATATCTGTGTTCACTGGTCTGAAGTTTAAATTTGAATGGAACCACAAAAGACTTCAAATAGCCAAAGCAATCCTGAGAAAAAAAGGAAAGCTGGAGACAACACACTTCCTGATTTAAAAATATAATGCAAAGCTATAGTAATTAAAACAGCATGGTACTGACATTACTGGAGATACATAAACCAATAGGACAGAATAGAGAGACCAGAAATAAACTCCTGCACATACATTCAACTTATAGTTGACAAGAAAGCCATGAACACTTAATGGGTAAATTATCTTCAACAAATGCTGTTGGGTAAACTGGAAAACCAAATGCAAAAAGAATGAGATTGGACCCCTTGTCATACATCACTCAAAAAAAAAAAACTCAAAATGAATAATAGATTTAAACATAAAACCTGTTGCCATATAACTCCTGGAAGAAAACATAGGGAAGAAACTCCTCAATGTTGGTCTTGGCATTGATTTTTTAGATATGACACCAAAAGCACAAACAACTAAACAAAAATCAAATTTGCACCAAACTCACGATCTTCTGCACGGCAAAAGAAACAATCAGCAAAATGAAAAGAAAACCTACAAAGTATGAGAAAATATTTTCAAATGATATATTGAATAAGACTAATATCCAACAAATATAAAGAGCTCATAGAATTCAATAACAAAAAAAAGACAAAAACAAGCAATCTGATTAAAAAATGGGTAAAAGAACTGGATAGACATATTTCCAAAGAAGACATACAAATGGTCAACAGGTACACAAAGATGCTCAATATCACTTATCATCAGGGAAATTCAAATCAAAACTACACATTGGTTAGAATTGCATCAACAAGAAGACAAGAGATAGCGAGTGTTGGCAAGGATGTAGAAAAAGGGAACTCTTTGTATATTGTTGAGAAGAATGTAAATTTGTTTAGCCACTATAGAAAACATATAGAGTTTCCTCAAAAAATTAAAAAAATAGAACTATTATATGATCCAGCAATCCCACTTCTGGATTATGTTTAAAGGAAATGATAACAGGGTATCAATGAGATATCTCTACTTCTATGTGTATCGTGGCATTATTCATAATAGCCAAGGTATGGAAACAACCTAAGTGTCTGTCAACTGATAAACAGATAAATAAAGGAATTATATCTCACAGGAGCAAAGAAAGAGTTTACAATTTTAACTGTGTTTTTCTTACAGTAAATGCTAGAAGAAAAGGGAGGTCAGGGGCCTAGAGTTAGGAAAAGACAGTCTAAAGCTTAGTCAAAATGAGAGGAACGTTAAGGCCCTCATAGAAGACTGTTTGGTCCTTACTAGCATATCATTATTAGGATCTTATTAGAGAAGGAAAGTAATTTTTTCCACAGTCTCAAACATTTAATGGTGAAATTAGGGTTGTGAACCAAGGACTGCTTGAATTTAACATCGATGATATAACTTCCTGTGGTAATCTGAATCGCTAGATTATGGGACCCCTTTTTATATGTCTCCTCTAGGGCACCTGGCCTGATCACTTGCACTTAGTACATGCTTTTTTTTTTCTCTTAAAGACCTTTTCTACTATAAGATGGGCTGCCTTTAGATAATACAGATGCCAGTTGATATTTGTTGAGACATTTCCAGAAAATAATTATATCATCATAACCTGTTTTAAGCAGGACATTCTAAGAAGCTTTCTCAATATTCCCTATCTCTTCTATGAAATAATAGCAAGGCAATAACTGTATCCTATACTTCATCCTACCACTAAAATCCCAAGAAGTCCTAATCAATAAAACTCAGGTCCTCCACAGGGCGTTAAGATTGGTTGTGTATGGAAATCAGTCAATTAGTATACCTCTTATTTGTTTTCTGCTTCTTTTGGACAGATAAACAGAACCAGCATAGAAACGATATCATTCAATTTCCTTAGCTTTTGAGATTCTGGAGTTAGATAAGAAGCAGAAAAATTTAAAGGAAGTTTAAGTCCTGGACTGGCACTTGAGGGCAAGAGAGAAATAAATGGACTGAAAAAACTGTGAAATGCAGCATAAGTATAGAAACACACACACACACACACACACACACACACACACACTCCATACATGTGCAACTTAATGAATGGTTACCGATTTGAACTATTCTGTACCACATCTGAAGGAAGCTATACCAACAGTCTCAGGGAGTTCCAACTTGTTTTTTTTTTTTACCTCTCAGGAGATTGAGAGGCTTATAAGAGAATTCAAACTCTCTGGTCTTAATCTGAATGAACATTTTTGCCTGTATTTTCCTGAATTTTTCCTCCTCATTACTTTAACTGTTCTGTCTAGGAAAACTGAAATCTAAAATTTTCCTCCACCTGTCATTTCTATATTCGTAAAGCCTCAGGACTCTCGTTGATGGTCCTGTTACAATCAATGTTCTTTTCCCTCTATCAGCAGAATCAAGTTGTTATTTTGAAATTAATTTACGTCATCTTTCTTTGCACAATTCACTGAGATACATCTTGTCACCCACATTTCACAGTGTGACATCTTGTCAAAGCCATTTTGCTACAAGCCTTTTGAAACCGATTTCACAAGTCAAATGACGGGTCTATATGCTAAGAATAAAAATCTCTCCAGTCAGCTAAAATGTTGCTGTTGTCATTTTTAATGAAGTTGTCCTATAAGAGCAAAACACTCAAGTCTGACAGATTCACATATACATGTATAGGTATAAGACAGATTTAAATGAATGCAGCTTTAAGTAAAATCTGAACAGATTGCACATTTAGATGAAGTTAGTTTAATAACCCAATAAAAAGAACTCCATATGATAGAAATTATATCTCTGTAATTGTTTGCTGTTGTCATGTCTGCATTTGATAGAATGAAGAGGCAAGCTGCCAGTGGAATGCTATAGAAGATCAGCAAGTTGTCATTGGAGACAAGAATGCAAAGGCAGCACTCTCTCTGTTCCCATCAATCAGAAGGAGAATTTGGTTCTCTTGCACAGTCTTTTCTTTATTGGATTATATGGATATTATTTTTTTTTAATTGTCAAATTTCTCAGATTGAGGGACAGCTATTTATGCTCTAAAGAGTCCTTAAATAAATATTCTCATCTTCTAATGTATTCTTGAATATGTCAAACATAGACAAATGAACAACAACAAAATCACTGGGTGGTTAGCTTGAGTGGAGTAAAGAATGTAAATGGAATGTCTTAAGGACTTTTCATCAAACAGACTCCATTGAGGCTATTTGCTTCACTCAGTGCAAAGGAAAATGAAGCACTTTATTTTAAACAGTTCGTTTGAAGCTTTGTTCTTGGACAGAAATACAACTGTACTATGTATTTGTGCAATGATTTAATTTTTTTACTGTATGTTTAGGTAGTGCTTTACTATTTCAAAGTGCCCAAAGATTGTAATCATCATATAAAAAAATAAGAAACACTAAACATTATGTGTGACAAAATCAGAGTATTCTCTTTTTGAAATTGTGGTAGGTAAAAATTAGCATAAAGAGTATGCTGAGTTTGCCCTTCTATAGAAGTAATTCTCAATTACTTTGTTATAGGTAATATGATACTTTTCTAATCTCATTTAATGCAGAAATGTGCTCTACGATATTTATTAAGGAATTGGAATAAATACTATAGTTACAAGTTACACTATAATTATTTCAAAAGTACTTTCAGATCAACAATATACAAGCCTGTATAGGATCGAGAAAAATATATAGGAAATAAGATTTTGGGTATAATGTCTGTGTCAAAGTAATGAGGGATAGAAGCAGAAAAATGTTCACCTTTAGCCTGCACAGCTGACCTATAGCCTGCATAGTTCCAATAAGAATCAAATATGTGTGGGTTACTACATTCTTAAAGGGTCTCATGACTGCCTGTACATCTCACCGATAGTTAAAATCAAACTGAATGACAAGCACCAGAGAAATGTTGTGCAAGTAGTTTTTTGAATAGAAATCTGAAAAACACATTTACGATCTAATACTCCCTCCATGTCCCCTCCCTCTCGAACCCTAAGCATATAACCATCAACTTCATACAGTAAAAGTGCAGCCCTTTCTGCCCACGGGTCCTATTCCCATGATAATTAAATAAATTTACTAAATCACACCATACAACATCTCAAGGACTCTTTCTTGACCATTGCATTGATGACCCTGCAAAAAGTAGCTAAAGTATTGACCCATATGTTATTTATTTCCTTAATGTAACATTTTTGTTTTCATTTCTTTGAGGAATTGACAAACCATGTTCATGGCACATAGGTGACCAGTGGCTTTTATTTATTTTTTCCCTTCCAGGCTTCAGAAATATAAACATTTTTTTGTTGCATTTTTAATGAGAGCATGTGAAATGGTTACATAGATTATTGTATAATATCCTAAATTTTGTCTCTTCCCCCGAAGAGTAAAATGTTTACTATCTGGCTCTTTAAGAAAGTTTGCTGGTTTCTGTTTTATTTATTTATTTTTTCAAATTTTTATTTAAACTCTAGTTAGTTAAAATACAGTGAGATATTGGTTTCGGGAGTAGAATTCAGTGATTCATCACTTCCAGACAACACCCAGTGCTCATCACAACAAATACCCTATTTAATACCCATCACCAATCCAGCTCACCTCCCTTCCTCAATCAACCCTCAGTTTGTTGTCTATTGTTAAGAATCCCTTATAGTTTGTTTCCCTCTCTCTCTTTTCTTCCCCCTCCCATATATTCATCTGTTTTGTTTCTTAATTCCACATATGGGAACAGCTGGGTGACTCAGTCAGTTAAGCAGCCCACTTCGGCTCAGGTCATGACCTCATAGTTTATGAGTTTGAGACCCGGATCAGGCTGATCCAGCTCAGAGCCTGGAGCCTGCTTTGGATTCTGCCTCTCTCTCTCTCTCTCTCTCTCTCTCTCTCTCTCTGCCCCTCCACCCTTGTTCTCTCTCTGAAAAGTAAACATTTAGAACTCAATCAATAAATAAATCCCATATATGAGTGAAACCATATGGTATTTGTCTTTCTCTGGCTGAATTATTTCTCTTAGCATAATATACTCTAGCTCTATCCATGTCATTGCAAATGGCAAGATCTCATTCTTTTTGATGGCTGAGTAAATTCCATTATATATATATATATATATATATATATATATATATATATCACCTCTCCATAGTTTGGCTATTGTCGGTAGCGCTTCTATAAACATGGGGGTGCACGAACCTCTTTGAATCAGTATGTTTGTATCCTTTGTGTAAATATCTAGTAGTATAATTGCTGAATCATAAGGTATTTTTATTTTTAACTTATTGAGGAACCTCCGTACTGTTTTCCCACAGTGGCTGTACCAGTTTGCTTTCCCACCAACAGTACAAGAAGGTTGCCCTTTCTCTGCATCCTCTCCAACACTTGATGTTTCTTGTATTGTTAATTTTAGCCTTTTGACGGTGGTGAGGTGGTATCTCATCATGGTTTTGATTTGTGTTTCTTTGATGATGAGTGATGTTGAGTATTTTTTCATGTGTCTGTTAGCCATCTGGAGGTCTTTGGAAAAGTGTCTATTCATATCTTCTATCCATTTCTTAACTAGATTGTTCTGTGGATATTGAATTTTATAAGTTCTAAATAGATTTTGGGTACTAACCCTTTATCACATATGTCATTTGCAAATATTATTTCCCACTCCATTGACTGCCTTTTAGTTTTGTTGATTGTTTCCCTCACTGTACAGAAGCTTTTTATCTTGATGAGGTCCCAATAGTTTATTTTGGCTTTTGTTTCCCTTGCTTCCAGCAATGTGTCTAGTAAGAAGTTGCTTGGGCTGAGGTCACAGAGGTTGCTGACTGTGTTCTCCTCTAAGATTTTGTTGGCATCTATTTTAGAACACTGGCAACACCTTAAGTATGTGTTTGTCTTGCTAAGCATCATTCTTATGTTGCTGATCATAGGGAAATAACATTTAAAGCTTCTCCTGTATATACTTTCTTAATAACTTAAGTTTCCTTCTATCTTTTGTGTCCTAAGAGATTTTTAGGTGATTATTAGCAATTGAAAGTTATGAAAGAATTTTCTGCATTCATTGAGATGATCAAATGATGTTGCTCCTTTAATCTGCAAATGTGGTCAATTACACGTATTTATTACTGTTGGATCACTTCTAAATTTGTGTAATAAATACTTTACAATGATAGATTATTATTGTAAAGTAGTATAAAATTAGGCTAGCTAATATTTTATTTAGAAGCTTTTAAAATAAAATTGATAAAACAGACCCTGAATTCTCTCAATCTCTCTCTCATTGTATTATATTGTACTATTGTTTTCTCCAGTAGTTAAATGAACCTTATAAGATAAGCTGCAGCCTCCCCCCCATTTTTTATACTAAACTTGCATATCATGTGAATTCATCATTACATGCATATTTGTAAGAAGTCAACTATAAAGCCCTTTGGGCCTTGGTTATTATTGGAAGGGACGTTTGTTATAGACTGTGAAACAATGTGTATTGTAGAGAAAAAATATCTTTATGTTTTTACATAGTTAGGGCCTAGACAAAATTTTACTGAGAGTTAGAAACTGAGCTAGAAGAGCACATGGAAGTTAATTTACAATTGCATAGATACTGAAAACTCCACAGAGATTTACCTAACTGCAGTGGTGTGTTTTTACACTTGAAGGGAAAATAAGTCATCTTTGGATTGTAAAGCCTGAGGCAATGGTCTTTCATTTCCCCTGGTGAGGATTATTCAAATTCCAAAGTATTAGAGCAGAAATTTCCAGGAAGATTCTCTACGATGGGTAGGAGTTAGCTGCCTATTTTTTTTTTTCTGGTTATAAGTACAGAAAATTCATTGTCTCTATTCCTTGCCTACCAGTCAGATTTTGTATGTGGGGAATATTTGGCTTGGTACTCATTGTGTTGGTGTAAGTGTAAGAACTGAGACAGATTGGTGTGACACGCCTGTTACCGTCTGTAGGGTAAATAATAAAAAAATCTGCTCTGATTCAGAAACTTCATGGGTGCATTCAGGACAAAATAATAAAGACAAATATTAAAGTTCTTTTTAAAAATATTTTTAAATGTTTAGTTTTGAGAGAGAGAGAGAGAGAGAGAGAAAGAGACAGAGAGAGAGGAAGGGGCAGAGAGGGAGAAACAGAATCCGAAGCAGGTTTCATGCTCCGGGCTGTCAACACAGAGCCTGAAACGCTGCTGGAATCCACAGACTGTGTGATCACGACCTGAGCAGAAGTTGGACGCTTAACCAACTGAGCCACCCAGGTGCCCCAGTAGACTAATATTAAAATTAGCATTTTGCCGTGAGAGATTCGTTTTTCTCTTAATTTTTAAATGTTTATTCAATCTTTGAGAGACTTAGACAGAGTGTGAGCAGGGCAGGGACAGAGAGAGGAGGAGACACAGAATCCAAAGCAGGCTCCAAGCTCTGAGCTGTCAGCACAGAGCCCGATGTGGGGCTCGAACTCACAAACTGTGAGACCATGACCTGAGCCAAAGTCGGATGCTTAACCGACTGAGCCACCCATGCGCCCGACCATGAAAAGATTCTTATAGGGATTTTTATTAAAATTTCATTAAACCTGTAAATAATAAAGGGTATATTAACATTTTTGCTATGTTGAGTCTTCCAGTCCTTGAACATAATATGTGTCTCCATTTATTTAGGTTTTCTTAGATTTCTTTTACTTTTTGTTGAAGTGATTGTAAATGATATGTCTTAATTTTGATTTCCATAATCTGTGTTGATTATGTATGCTGTAAAACTTCAGAACTTAATTGCTATTTCTAAAGGCTCGATTTTGCAGATTTCTTGTATTTTTTACAAAGCCAATCATATTGTTGTAGGGATTCCTTACCTCAATACCCAGGGTTTGTTGTCTGGCCTTGTAGCCTCTTCAAAGAATGAAGAGGTGGACACAGAATAAAATGAGCAGCAGGCAAAAGTTTATTAGAGTATAATATCAGAAATTAGGAAGAGTAGGAAAGCTCTCTTTACAGACAGGGGGCATTCGAAAGTGAATGCAAGAGACTATAGGCAAGGGTCTTTGTTTTATACGGTTTGGGTCATCCTTGTTCCTTCTCAAGTTGGACCCTTATTGTGTAGGTAACTCTAGATGCCTAGTCCTTCCTTTTTCATTGGCTCATTTGCACTCTATGAGGGGTGGTCTATGGCCATACCTTTCCCATACATTTTTATGATCTACTTGTTTTTAGTCAGATCTTTAACTTGTCAAATTCCAAGGAAAACCCTGAGGTGTGGGGTGGGGTGAGGGGTAGGTGGTGTCTATTACATCCTTAAGAGGAACTTTATGCCTGAGGGAGTTTGCTCCAAGTCAAATGTATTTCCCAGAGGAAATGTTTTAAAATATGAGTTTTTCCCCACCCAGGGACCTTCAAGTCCTAGCCTCTCCCTTTCTTCCTGCTGAATCCTATCTTTCCCTATTATAATATGATCTGCAAATAGCTATATTTCTTTATTGCCAATTTATGTGCTTTTCAACGCATTTATGTCATTGTATTTGAAGTGTGCTCTTATAGACAACATATGTGTGTCTTTTTTTTCCATCCTGCAATGTTCTGTATTTTAACTGAAACATTTAGATAATTTATATTTAAGTATTTTTTTATATTAGGGCACAGATCTGTCATTTCATTATTTTTATGTTTTCCTGTTACTCATTCTTCTGTTTCTCTTTTCTTGACTTTGCAGGATTGTTTTTCAAGATTTTGAAAATTTTTTTTAGAAATCTGTGTTGATTTATTTGCAGCACTTAGGAGAGTATCAGTTTCGTATAGATTTCACAGTGGTTGATATCGATGTTATTACACACAGATTATCACAGTTCTACCTGGTATTCTTGTTTCACCACTTCAGGTGAGGTATAAAAAATTTACTTCCATTTAAGTTCCTTTACCCTCCACATTTTAAGTGCAATTGTCTTCAGTATAATGTCAGATGGTGTTATAATTTTTGTTTCAATCATCAAATAGGATTTCAAGATTTTATTTTATAGTTTTATATTTTCCTTACTTTCTGTCCTTAATCTTTACCCATTCACTGTTCTTTCTTTCTTTTTGTAGTCCCAGGCCCCCTCTGCTACTTTCTCACTTCTGATCTGGGTATTTCCTTTAGCCATTCTTAAAGGGAAGTTTCCCTGATGACAAATTCTCTTTTTCATTTTCCTGATAATGTTTTATTTCCCCTTCATTCTCAAAGGATATTTTCACAGGATATAGAATGGAGGATTGACATTCATTATCTTTCAGAACTTTTAAATAGTATGCCACTTTTTTCTGGACTCCATGCTTTTAGTTAAAAATCCGCTGTCATTCAATTTGTTTTCTCCTTTAAATAACCAGCAATCCCTCTTGATGTCATAAATTTCATTGTGTGTCAGAGAGCTTTGGTTCAACTTAGCATGTCTTACTAAGTTTCTGACTCAATTTTTAAAAGATGGGTTTTTCAAAGATCTGCACTCTTATCAAAATAGGTTTCTTCCAAGTATTTTCATCCAAAGGAGAACAAAGAGTCAGATTTTAACTGGTATTATTATAGCACTTGGCTTGACTTTCAGGGTTACTAGGGTTACTGGTAACCTTTTGCTAAAAAGTACTAAATCTGTATACATGATGCCTGACCAACAGCAGTGACAAACATTAACCTTGAAATCCACTGTGTTTTGTGGCTTCTTCTCTAAAGACCAGATCCATTATCTGTAATTGCTTTATCCATGTACTAGTTCAATTAGATATGAAAGCCATTTCTCCTAGTGGATTTCTTTTCAATTTTGAAAAAGTCCTTCTCTGGTACAAAGAAGCTAGACCCTACCTGTTTTTCAAACAAAACTACCAGCTTATGCGTTAAAGTTTATTTATTGTACAATTTAGTCCCCTGCCTCTAAAGCCAAAGACACTTTTTTCCTTTGATTCACTATACACATCTGGCTCTGTCATTTAGGTCTTTAATACTTTTAAAAATAATTTCTGTGTTTTGCATTTCAATTTTGCTCATATGTCAGTGTTTGCTGTAAAACAAATTACCCCCAAAATAGTGGCTTAAAACAGTAACCATGTATATATCTTATAATTCTGTGATTTGGAAATTCAGGCTGAACTCAGATAAATGCTTTTTGTGCTCTCTGCTGGGGACACAAAATCAGATGATGGTTAAGCTGCCTGGCTTGTACAGGGAACCCCAGGCTGAACGGTTTGTCTCTGCCCCATGTGGTTTCTTCACCAAGCTAGTCCAGACTTTTCCACATATCAGTGTCAGAGTCAAGAGGAGAAACGTGCAAAAAGTCTTGAAGTCCTGACTCAGAACTTGCATATTACCTCTGCTACATTGTCTAGGAAGAAGCAAGAAAATAGCCTAAAGAAACCAGAGAAGTAGGGAGATAGGTCTCAACTCTTGAGGAGTGGAGATTCACAGTCATATCCTGAAGGCACTTTTACTGGGAGGAAATAAATTATGGCCAATTTTGTAATCCTGTAGAGTTTATTTTTAAATTTTTTATGTTTATTTATTTTTGAGAGAGAGAGAGAGAGAGAGAGAGAGAGAACAGGGGAGGGGCAGAGAGAGAGGGAGACACAGAATCTGAAGCAGGCTCCAGGCTCTGAGCTGTCAGCACAGAGCCTGACACGGGGCTCAAACCCACCAACTGTGAGATCATGACCTGAGCCTAAGTTGGACACTTTACCAACTGAGCCACCTAGGTGCCCATGTAGTTTTTTTTTTTAAATATTCCTTAACTTTTATCCTATTCGTTTTAATTGTTTTAAACATTATGTTATAATATTTTTTAAATTATAAGTTAAATTAATTCTAGGTGACATTTTGAAGTGCTAATCTTCCTGTTTATTGTGTTTTATAATTATTTCATTATGTAGTTGGTATTTTTTATTGTAAAATTAAATTTCAAACTTCATGTGGAGAAGTTTTATATGTAGAGATTGTGTGTGTGTGTGTGTGTGTGTGTGTGTGTGTGTGTGTTTAGTGGTGGTAAAAGTGGAGGAAGGGTCTCTTTTCCCCTGGGATAAGGAAGTTTTGTTAAAAACCTATATATTTTTTGCCTCTGCTTTTTGGTGTCGTATTTTTTTCTATGTGTCCTTGAAGTTCTATGTGTCCAAAAACATTATTGGAAGATTCCCATGTAATGCAAGTGATATGAAATTTTATTCTATACCCACAAAATAAGTTTCTTTTCTTTCTCCAAATATCAGGCAGAGACAACCATCTACATGGCTTGGGTGTGCATAGCAGACTTTTCTAGTATGCATTTACTAATGTGGAAATTCTTTTAGGGCCTCAGCTGGTCAGGCCTTTTAGTTTTAGTTGCCCCATTTGGGGATATGATGGTAAAATACTGGCTCAAAGCTCCTTCCCAGTGCTTATATCCTCAGTGCTTCTGAACTTTGATGGTATCAGCTCTGCACTTATGTTTCTTGTTTGAAATCCACAAAGGTTTTTTTTTTTAATTTCATATTTACCTTTTCATTGTGGTTCTTGTATTTTACATCAAAGTTTCTATATGTTTGAAGCATTATGGATATTCTGTATTAGTTCTCTAAAACTACGCCCAAATATTACAAAAAGTGTTTTATTTTTCAGTGATCTCTATGCCCAATGTGATGTTTGAACTCACAACCCAAGATCAAGAGTCGTATGCTCTACTCGCTGAGCTAGCCAGGCACCTTGTGAGAAGTGTTTTTGTTTGTTTGCCTATTTTTAACAGTAACACTTAGCAGGAGTATAGGATATACTTTCATCAATAATAGTGGTTCATTATGAAAGTTCACCTTGTTGTTTAAATAAACCAACCATGCCTGTCTGAAACATTAGAGAGTGCTTCCATTTCAAGAGCATCCTCAGGTTTTATCAATTAACATGCCTCATTATGAAACACACATTATCTTCCTCTATCTACTGTGGCCTTGAAGGCACTGCAACATTAAAGCTCAAGGGTGCTATACCTGGTTAAACTCATTTCTAAAATTCTGGATTTCTCTACTGACATACTCCTTATAGTTTACCGTCTCAGTATCAGAAGTGGTTTACAAAGCCAAAGAGCTGTCTTTTGTTTATGCGAGATTCCACAGGCTGCTAGTTTTAAGTGAAAGTCTTTGAGTCTTTACCCAGCATACTGTAATGGTAGGGCAGGAATGTCTCTTCCAGATTACATTATATATATATATATATATATATATATATATATATATATATACTTTTTATGGTGGAGAGAGGACATTACCCAAAACGAGTTTCAACAAACTCTAAGTCCCAAGGGTAACTGAGTAAAAAAAATACTTAGGCAGGTGGTTGAACCGTTTCGAAAAATGCTACACACTACTCTACTTTAGAGTGTTTATAATGCATATTCATATTATAAAAAGTTCTGATCATTCTGCCATAAAAAATCTTGATTATTTTTTAACCTTATATATTTTAAAGATGTTATTTTTAGAGCCCTTTTAGGTTTACAACAAACTTGAGAAGAAGGTATAGAAATTTCCCATATATTCTCTGCCCCTACACATGCACAGCCCCTTCCCATTATCAACATCTTACCAGAATGGTACATTTTTTTAAAACAAAGAAGGAACCTACATTGATACATTAAAATCACCCAAGGTCTGTAGTTTACATTAGGGTTCACATGGTACATATTCTGTTGGTTTGGACAAATGTGTAATGACATGTATCCATCACATAATATCATAGGGTATTTTCCCCACTCCAAAAATCCTTTGTGCTTTGCCTGTTATATCTTCCCCCTTATTCCATAGCAAACACTGATCTCTTTAAATTTTCATTGTTTCCATAATTTTGCCTTTTCCGGGATGTCTTATATAGTTAAAGCATACAATATGTAACCTTGAAGGATTGGTTTCTTTCACTTAGTGATATGCATTTAAGGTTCTTCACATCTTTTCATGGTTTGATAGCTTCTTTCTTTTTAGCACTGGATAATATTCCATTTTATGGATGTACCACAGTTTATTCATCCATTTACTACTTAAGGACATCTTAGTTGCTTCCAAGTTTTGATAACGCAGCTGCTATAAACGCCTATGTGCAGGTTTCTATGTAGACATAAGTTTTCAACTCTGTTGGGTTAATAATTGGGTGATTACTGGGGCGCCTGGGTGGCGCAGTCGGTTAAGCGTCCGACTTCAGCCAGGTCACGATCTCGCGGTCCGTGAGTTCGAGCCCCGCGTCAGGCTCTGGGCTGATGGCTCAGAGCCTGGAGCCTGTTTCCGATTCTGTGTCTCCCTCTCTCTCTCTGAGAGCGGGGGTTCATGCTCTGTCTCTCTCTGTCCCAAAAATAAACAAACGTTGAAAAAAAATTAAAAAAAAATAATTGGGTGATTATTGAATCATATGGTAAAAGTGTGTGTAGTTTTCTAAGAAACCACCAAAATCTCTTTCAGACTGGCTGTACCAGGTTGAATTTCTACCAGCAATGAATGATGATTCCCATTGCTCTATGTAATGTCAGTAATGGATGTTGTCAGTGTTCTAGATTTTTGCCATTTTAATGTGTGTGTAGTGGTAATCTGTTGTTGTTTGAATTTGGATTCCCTGATGACATATCATATGAAACATCTTTTCATGTGTTTATTTTCCATCTTTATATCTTTGTTGGTGAGGTTTCTATTCAAGTCTCTGGTGCATTTTTAAATTCTAGTGCATTTTTAAAATTGAGTTGTTTGCTTTCTTATTGCTGAATTTTAAGAGTTCTTTGAATATTTTAGATAACAATCTTTTATCAGCTGTGTCTTTTGTAAATATTTCCTCACAGTCTGAGGCTGGTCTTCTCATTCTCTTGACAATACCTTTCATAGAGCAGAAACTTTATTTTTTAATTTTTTAGTTTTAACAAAGTGCAGCTTACAAATTATTTCCTTCATGGATTTTGCTTTGCTGTTGCATCTAAAAAGGCAACACTATACCCCTAGATTACTCCTAGCAATTATCTCCTAAGTTATCATCGAGGAGTTTTGTAGTATTGCATTGTACATTTGGGTCTGTGATCCACTTATAGTTAATTATGTGAAAGGTGTAAAGTCTGTGTCTAAATTTATTTATTTTTTCCATGAAGATGTCTAGTAGTCCCACTATTGTTTGTTGGTGACTATCTTTGTTCCATTTTATTGCCTTTGCTCCTTTTTCAAAATCAGTTGACTGTAGTTATGGGCTTCTATTTCCAGGTTCTATATTCTGTTCTATTGATCTGTTTGTGTATTCTTTCTCAAATGCCACACTACTTGATTACTGTCACTTTATGGTAAATCTTGAATTCAGGTAATGTGAGTCTTCCAATTTTTTTTCTCTCTCAATATCATATTGATGACTCTGTGTCTTTTACCTCTTTCTATAAACTTTAGAATCAGTTTATAATATCCATAATAAAACTTGCTAGGATTTTTAGAGAAATTGCAACAAATCTTTAGATCAATTTGGAAGGAAATGACTTTGTTGCAATAGTGTGTTTTACTATCCATGAACATGACATATCTCTTCATTTATGTGGTTCTTTTTTGTTTTAATTCATCAGAGGTTTGTAGTATTCCTCATATAGATCTTGTATGTAGTTTGATAGATTTATATCTAAGTATTTCATCTTTGAAGCTACTAATGTAAATGGTGTTATGACTTTAATTTAAAATTCTACTTTTTATTGTTAGTAAATAGTAAATCAATTGACTTTTGTATATTAACCTTATATTCTATAAATTTTCTATGATGACTTATTAGTTCCAGGAGGTTTTTCTTTTTAATTCTTTCAGATTTTCTGCAGAGGTGGTCATGTTATCTGTGAACACAGACAGTTTTATTTCTTCCTTCCCAATTTATGTAACTTTATTTCCACTGTGTGCCTTATTGCATTAATTTGAACTTCTAATACAATGTTGAAAAGGAGCAATGATAGGGGACATCCATGCCTTGTTCTTGTTCTTAGGAAAAACTTTGAATTTCTCACCTTTAAATGTGATGTTAGATGTAGACTTCTTAGATATTCCTTATCAAGTTCAATAAGTTTTCCTCTATTCGTAGTTCACTGAAAGGTTTTTTTTTTTTTATCACTAATAGGTGTTGGGTTTCGTCAGACCTTTATTTTTATTTTTTTTGCATCTGTGAATATAACCATGTGTTCTTTATTTTTTAGGATGTTGGTGTGATGGGTTACATTAATTGAGTTTTAAATGGTTAAACCAGCCTTTCATACCTGAAATAAATCCCATTTGATCATGGTGTGTAATTCTGTTTAAAGGATTTTTTTTAATGTTTATTTATTTTTGAGAGACAGAGGCAGAGTGTGAGCAGGGAAGGGTCAGAGAGAGAGGGAGACACAGCATTCAAAGCAGGCTCCAGGCTCTGAACTGTCAGCACAGAGCCCCACGCGGGGCTCAAACTCATGAACCGTGAGATCATAACCTGAGCCAAAGTCGGATGCTTAACCGACTGAGCCACCCAGGCGCCTCTATAATTCTTTTTATATATTGTTGGATTTAATTTGCTAATTTTTTTCTGGAGAATTTTTGCATCTATGTTCATGAAAGATATCAATCTGTAGTTGTCTGTCTTGTAATGTTTTTATCTGGTTTTGGTATTAGGGTAATGCTGGATTCACAGAATGAATTAGAACATATTCCCTGTGCCTCTACTTGCTCAAAGAGATTGTAGAAAATTGGTGTAATTTCTTCCTTAAATGGTATAATTTGCCAGTAAACCCATCAAGGCCTAATGCTGCATACGGTTCAAGGTTATTAATTATCTATTCAATTTCTTTAATAGATCTAGGACTATTCAGATTTTCTATGTTTCTCATGTAAGTTTGGTTAATTGCATCTTTCATAGACTTGGACCATTTCATCTAGGTTATCTAATTTGTGGGCATAGAGTTTTTCATTTTGTTTCTTTTTTTTTCTTAATTTTTTTGGGGGGCACCTGGGTGGCTCAGTCGTTGAGCATCCGACTTTGGCTCAGGTCATGATCTCACGGTCTGTGAGTTTGAGGCCCACATCGGGCTCTGTGCCAACAGCTCAGAGCCTGGAGCCTGTTTCAGATTCTGTGTCTCCCTCTCTCTCCCTCTCTCTCTGACCCTCCCCTGCTCATGCTCTGTCTCTCTCTGTCTCAAAAAAATAAATGTTAAAAAAAAATTTTAATAAACTGTTTTTTAACATTTAATTTTTGAACGAGGGGGGGTTGCAGAGAGACAGAGGGAGACACAGAATCTGTAGCAGGCTCCAGGCTCTGAACTGTAGGCACAGAGCCCAACATGGGGCTCAAACTCACGAACTGTGAGATCATGACCTGAATTGAAGTCAGACGCTCAATGACTGAGCCACCAGGGTGACCTGGTAGTGTTTCTTTTTTATCCTTTTAATGTTCATGAGATCTGTAGCAATGTTCCCTCCTATCTTCTGATATTCGTAATTTCAGTTCTCTTTTTTTCTTAGTTAGCCTGACTAGAGACTTAATTGGTTTTAGCAAACATTTTGAAGAATCAGTTATCGTGTGTGTGTGTGTGTGTGTGTGCTTTGTTTTGTTTTGCTTTTCTCTATTGATTCTCTATTTTTAATTTTATTGATTTTTGCTCTAATTTTATTATTTTTTTCTTCTGCTTTTTTGGACTTAACTTGCTTATGTTTTGGGAGTTTCTTATGGTGGAAACTTTGATAATTGATTTTAGATCTTTCTTTTTATCTAATATATGCATTCAGTGTTATAAATTTCTTTTTCAGCACTGTTTTCACTGCACCCCACACATTTTGATACCTGATCATTTATTCTCATTTAGTCAAAATATTTTAAAATTTCTCTTCAGATTTCTTCTTTGACTTGTGTTATTTAGAAATGTGTTGTTTAATCTCTATGTGTTCTGGGGATTTTCAAGTTTCCTTTCTGTTATTTATTTCTAGCTTACTTCCATTGTGTTTTAAGAGGAGACATTGAAAAAGCTACTGATTGTTTTAAATTTGTAAACATGTATTTTATGGTCCACAGTATGGTCTATTTTAGTGACTGTCCCATGTTAGCTTGAGAAGAATGTATATTCCTCCAGGTTTTTTGTTGTTGTTGTTGTTGTTTTGTTTGTTTGTTTTTTGTTTTTTTGTTTTTGATGAAGTTGTCCTTAGATTCAATTTTATCTATTAATTGATGGTATTGTAAAATTCAACTATGTCTTTCCTTATTTTCCGTCTGCTGGATCTGTCCATTTTTGAGGAAAGGATGTTGAAGTCTCTAACTGTGATAGTTGAATTGATCTAGTTCTCCTTGGGTTTCTATGAGGTGTTTTTGTTTGTTTTTTGCCTCATGTATTTGTGATACTGTGTTGTTAAGTGTATAAATGTTAAAGACCTGTTATATTTTCTTGGACATTTGACTTTAATGCCACTTTTTATCCCTGATAATATTCTTCACTGAAATCTACTCTTGATGACTTAATACAGCTATTTTTCCTTCTTTTGATTTGTGCTACAATGATACATTTTTTCTCAACCATTTACCTTTAATTTATACATGTGCTTATAATTAAAGTGGACTTCTTGTACACAGCATATAGTTTAGCTGTCTTTGTTGGTCTACTCTGACAATCTTCTAATTGAAGTATTTAGAACATTGAAATTCAAAGTAAGTATTGACATAATTGAATTAATATCTACTATATCCATTACTGTTTTCTATCTGCTAACTTTGTCTTTGTTCCTATTTTTGTCCATCAGAGTTTTTCTGCCTTTTTTAAAATACAGAATTTCGTGATTCCATTCTATCTCCTTCTTTAGTTATAGTTATTATTATTTTTTAAATTTTTCAGTGGTTGCCCTGGATTTTGCAATATACACTTAAACAGGTAATCTAAATACACTTTCAAATAACAGTATACCACTTCAAAAGTTGTGTACCTGTCTTATAAAAACAAAATAATTCTAATTCCTTGCTCCCATCTTTGTACCATTGTGGTCATTCATTTCATTTATATTTTAGAATATTAAATATATACATATATATATGGTATATAATATGTATATAATTTAGAATATTATATATTATCTATACTTACATAATTGAGTAATTGTTGCTAATATTATTTTAAACAAACTTTTCTGTTAGATCAATTAAAAATCAGGTAAATAAAATCTTTCATTTTACTTTCATTTGTTTTTTCTTTGATGTTCTTCTTTTCTTTATGTAGATCTGAATTTCTGACCTATATTTCCCATCTCTGTAACATTTCTTGCAAGTCAGGTGTACTGGCAATAGATTCACTCAATTTCTCTTTGAGAAAGTCTTTATTTGTTCTTCACTATCGAAGGATAATTTTACAGGGCACAGAATTGTTCTCTTCTTGCTTGTGCAGTTTCTGAGCAGTCAGATATAATTCTTGTCTTTATTCCTCTGAAGGTAAAGTGAGTCTCTAATTCTCCCCCACCCCCAAGCTTCTTTCAGGGTCGTTTATCTTTGATTTTCTGTGATTGGAAGATAATATGTCTAGATGTAGTTTGGGGGCATCTTCTTACTTTGTGTTCTCTGAACTTCCTGGATCTGTAGTTTGCTGTATGACATTAATTTTGGAGGAAATTCTCAGTCATTGTTGTTTCAAATATTCTGTTCCTTTCTTTCTTCTCCTTCTGGTATTCCCAATATATGTATGGCACACCTCTTATTGTTCTCACAGATTTCGGATATTGTGGGGTTTTTTCTCAGCTTTTGTTTCCTTTGGTTTTTAGTTTATAAGATGCTTTTGATGTGTTTTTTAGCACAGAGATTTTTATATCAGCTGCACCCAGTCTAATAAGCCCATCAAAGACACTCTTTATTTCTGTTAGAATGTTTTTCACTTGTAACATTTCCTTTTTGTACTTTCTTAAGATTTCCATTTCTCTGGCAAGCTGTCTACTTTATCCATAAGAGTCCTTAGAATATTAATTAATCATATTTATTTTAAATTCCTATTCTAATAATTCCAACATCACTGACATGTCTGGTTCTGGTGTGTGTTCCATCTCTTCAAATTGTGGTTTTTGACTTTTGATGTGCCTTATAGTTTTTTTTTCTTGGTAGTTGTAAAGGATGTATCAGCTAAAGAAATTGTTGTACAGAGGTCTTTAATATTGTAATGGTGAAATATGTGTGTGTGTGTGTGTGTGTGAGGGAAATTTCTATGTTTAAATCCTAGTTTTTAATGAGACTCTGGTTCTGTAAATTTTACAAGTGTTTCTCATTTTTTACCCCCTTTAGGTTGGGAGGATGGCTAGCTTGGGATTTAGGTAGGTATTTCCCTTCTCTCACTTGGAAGACAAGACCTGGAGTTGGTTATTTCTCTTCCCCAGTGCACTTAGTCTTTGACAGTTCAAGCTCTCTTTAGTTTTCCCTGGAAGCAGGCCTAGTTAAGAACAAAATGCTATGACATATTTCAAAAAAAAAAAATTATTTCCCTGATCCTGTTGGAAACCTAAGGAGATTTTCCTGATGTTTACTATGGAAACCTATGAGCTCCTGGAGGTAAATCACACTTAGTTTCGGGGATTCTCACATGGTTGAGTCCCCCTGGATTTTTAATTTTCAGACAGTGCTGAGCTTTCAGTAGTTTTTCCATTACAGTTCAGGTTTTCTTCTTTAGGTGCTGGTTCTCATGTGGGGTTTCTGCTTCTGAAGCTCTATTCTAATAAGACTTGACTCCCCATATTGGTCTATCTCTTCAATCTTGAGGGCAGGGCTTTGCCCTGTGTCCATGCCTCTCTTATGAATCCAGAAAGACTTACCGATTTTTAAGTCTGTCCAGCTTTACTTGTTAGGATGGGGGGAAAACCGCAATACAGCATATTTGAATACAAAGATAAAGTATCTGACAAAAAATACCCATATCCTTTTGCCAAGAACAATTCTTGGCAAGTCTTCCAAACTTCATTAGAATGTTAGCTATTGTGTTTTATAAAATGCTTTTTAAATAACCAGTTTCTAAAACCCTTCCATTATAATAGAAACTTGACACAAAGTAATGATTATGGAAAAAGCACAGGAAAAACTCGTCATATGATAGACTAGGTTGGGGGCGCCTGGGTGGCTCAGTTGTTTGAGCGTCTGGCTTCGGCTCAGGTCATGATCTCACGGTTTGTGAGTTCGAGGCCTGCATCGCGCTCTGTGCTGACAGTTCAGAGCCTGGAGCCTGTTTCGGATTCTGTGTCTCCCTCTCTCTCTGCTCCTCCCCCACTCGTGCTCTGTCTCTCTCTCAAAAATAAATAAACATTAAAAAAAAAGCTAGATTGGGTTGGATTTGGGGCTCTTCTGCTCATTCGTGGCACTAAAAAAGAGGAAGTCACTTATCAGTGATTATGTTGTCAGGTATTTTGCGTTAAATTTTGTTTTTATTTTTTTATAAATAAAAACAAATTAACATAGACATAAGATATAAATAAATTAAAATTTGTTTATATTTTACAAAGGCAAAAAGAGTCTGTATTTCCCACACAATTTGCTGAATCCGTGCAAAAGAACAGAATATTCATTGTAAACTAAACAAAATCATGACTTAAGGAGAACATGAAAGATAATTGGAAAGGTTAATCCATGACACAGTCTCAAACTTTTATTAAATCCTTCCATGTCTCAATCTCTATGCTAGGTATTCAAGATACAAATGGAAGAGTTGGACTTCGTGATTCTCTCCCGTCTTCTAGTTATTATGTCAAATTATACTCCAATGCTGAATTATTTTTGGTTTGTCCAACTAACATGGTGTATAGTATATCTCTCTTGCATTACAAATCTGTTCAGCCTTCTAGAATTAACTCCTTACACCATCTGGGTGTAAATGTTTAATGACTATTATACATTAGCCATGGCAGAGTCTCTTTAACTATTTCAAAGGAGCCCTATTATACCATCAGCTGGAAATCTTCATGTCTATTTTTCAACCACTCGTGCAAAATTCTAATCTGGTGTCTAACCTCTAACCTTGAAGCCAAGTTGGCAATATTTCTTAAGGCACCATGTAGAGAGGTTTAATCCTAAAGCAACCATGAAAAATGATGCATGTACTACCAATTAAAATCCTGCACTTCATGAGTGCAATTTGAAGGGAGAAATTATATTCAGTTACAATGAACCCTAAAACTTCTTGGAAAAAAACAATAATATTGTAAGAAAACCAGATAATAGATAATAAAGATAATAAAAGATAATGAAAAGTAGTGCATTTACCTGCATTCATGGTTGACTAGATGCTATGTAAAAATTGACTATGTTATATAAATATGTTTCTAATTTTACTAAATATGAATTTGGGTACTACATTTTACTATACTAGATTTCAAGTGGTTCACAAAAGAGACAAGTACTTGTTTTGGTATAAGATTCTCAATTAAGAAGAAGTAGAACTGCATACACTGATCCCCAAATAAAAGACAAAATATTCATTTAGTCACATATTAATTTATTTAATATTTGTTAAGTATCACTTCTGTCCCAAGGAATTCTGCTAGATTGTGATCCAAATATGGCTAAGACAGGCTTAGGTTCTCAATACTTGCTTCCAAAAGGGTTTTAATGGAATTATTATTAGTTTGAAGATAAACAATAATTCCCATTTCTCTTACAGGTGAAAAGAACTAAAGTTAACTAAGATGACTTCATATTAGTGCCGATTATGTCATTTCTATCATGATGATTGAGCAAATCAAGTAACATTTCTGAGACTAAGTTTCCTCATTTGTTTATTCATCATCAGTCCATTTTACATATCTGAAGTGTGCTAAGCACTGTGTTCAGCATAAATTTATAGAAATTCTTATGTAATATCCTTATCAATAAAGAAAATAAACATTTCTTTTTAATTTGTTAGTAAGGAAATTATAAAACAGAAGTTAAATTCATTGTGCAAAATTATTCAGGCTAGTAAACATATGATTTAGGCCAGGCTTACCTGGATAAGTTAAGGCTCAGAATCTTGCTATTTGGCCATCTTGCTCCCTCTGGTGACATTCGGACTTCTTCAGAGTGTTATGAAGATTCTTAATTGATTGAGAAAATATCTGTAAATTCTAATTGACACTACAAGTGTAAGGCATATATTTATATTCTACTTGAGTTTACTATTTTTTCCAAAGCATTACCAACTTGAATGGAAGTTTATATTCATTATAGGAAATTTCTTCTTTGATTTGTTATTTTGATTTGCTTTGAGATAATTTCATGTACATGGCTTTATGTAGTTAACAGTTACAGAAAAATAATGAAAAATATAAAGATACATAAATGCAAATTGGGCAAATTAAATTATATGGTAATCAAAGAAAAATGTTTTAACTTCTCCCTCTTATTAAAAAAAAAGAGTCTGGCTCAGTTCATAGACTCTTGATCTTGGGGTTGTGAATTTGATCCCCATGCTGGGTGTGAAGGTTACTTAAAAATAAAATCTTAAAAAAAAAGGAGGAAAAAGAAGTTACATGTATTTTTACACACTAAAAACTACAGTATTTATTTTATTTCTGTTCCAAGTAATTGATTCCAGTGTTAAAACAAATCTGGCAACAATCCATATTAACTTTCCTTTTACTGGAACCATTTATTTCTACTTCATTTTTGAAGAATAGTTTTGCAAAGTATGGAACTCCCTTTTGGCAATTTTCTTCTAGCACTTCCTTCTGACCCCCGTAGTTTCCGAAGGGAAATATATAATTACAGCTGACCCTTAAACAACACAGGGGTTAGGGCTGATGACCCTCTGTGCAGTTGAAAATATGCATATAACTTTTGACTCCCCAAAACTTAACTGCTAATAGCTTACTGTTTATTAGAAGCCTCACCAATAATATAATCAACACATATTTTGTATGTTATACGATTATATACTATATTCTTATAATAAATTAAGATAGAGAAGAGAAAAAGCTATTAAGGAAATCATAAGAAAGGCCAAAAACATTTACAGTACTATACTGATTTAGAAGATTGTTTTGGGGGTTTTGCAAGATGGCGGCTTAGGAGGACGCTGGGCTCACCGCACATCCTGCTGATCACTTAGATTCCATCTACACCTGCCTAAATAACCCAGAAAACCGCCAGAGGATTAGCAGAACAGAGTCGCCGTAGCCAAACGCAGACGAGAGGCCCACGGAAGAGGGTAGGAAGGGCAGCGAGGCGGTGCGCACTCCACGGACTGGCGGGAGGGAGCCGGGGCGGAGGGGCAGCTCGCCGGCCAAGCAGAGCCCCCAAGTCTGGCTTGCAAAAGCCGAGGGGCCTGACGGACTGTGTTCCCACAACAAGCGCGACTTAGCGTCTGGGAGGTCATAAGTTAACAGCTCTGCTCGGAAAGCGGGAAGGCTGGAGGACAAAGGGAGGGAGAGCTGCTGAGCCCCCGGATGACAGAGCTCAGTTTGGTGGGGAACAAAGGCGCTCGCCAGCGCCATCTCCCCCGCCCATCCCCCAGCCAAAATCCCAAAGAGAACCAGTTCCTGCCAGGGAACTTGCTCGCTCCGCGCAAACACCCAACTCTGCGCTTCGGCGGAGCCAAACCTCCTGCAGCGGATCTGACTCCCGCTGCCACAGGCCCCTCCTGAAGCGGATCACCTATGGAGAAGCGATCTAAGCCTGCCCCTCCTGCCCCCGTGCACCTTGCCTACCCACCCCAGCTAATACGCCAGATCCCCAGCATCACAAGCCTGGCAGGGTGCAAGTAGCCCAGACGAGCCACACCACCCCACAGTGAATCCCGCCCCTAGGAGAGGGGAAGAGAAGGCACACACCAGTCTGACTGTGGCCCCAGCGGTGGGCTGGGGGCAGACATCAGGTCGGACTGCGGCCCCGCCCACCAACTCCAGTTATACACCACAGCACAGGGGAAGTGCCCTGCAGGTCCTCACCACGCCAGGGACTATCCAAAATGACCAAGCGGAAGAACTCCCCTCAGAAGAATCTCCAGGAAATAACAACAGCTAATGAGCTGATCAAAAAGGATTTAAATAATATAACAGAAAGTGAATTTAGAATAATAGTCATAAAATTAATCGCTGGGCTTGAAAACAGTATACAGGACAGCAGAGAATCTCTTGCTACAGAGATCAAGGGACTAAGGAACAGTCACAAGGAGCTGAAAAATGCTTTAAACGAAATGCATAACAAAATGGAAACCACCACAGCTCGGCTTGAAGAGGCAGAGGAGAGAATAGGTGAACTAGAAGATAAAGTTATGGAAAAAGAGGAAGCTGAGAAAAAGAGAGATCAAAAAATCCAGGAGTATGAGGGGAAAATTAGAGGACTAAGTGATACACTAAAAAGAAATAATATACGCATAATTGGTATCCCAGAGGAGGAAGAGAGAGGGAAAGGTGCTGAAGGGGTACTTGAAGAAATAGTAGCTGAGAACTTCCCTGAACTGGGGAAGGAAAAAGGCATTGAAATCCAAGAGGCACAGAGAACTCCCTTCAGACTTAACTTGAATCGATCTTCTGCACGACATATCATAGTGAAACTGGCAAAATACAAGGATAAAGAGAAGATTCTGAAAGCAGCAAGGGGTAAACGTGCCCTCACATATAAAGGGAGACCTATAAGACTCGTGACTGATCTCTCTTTTGAAACTTGGCAGGCCAGAAAGAATTGGCACGAGATTTTCAGGGTGCGAGACAGAAAAAATATGCAGCCAAGAATCCTTTATCCAGCAAGTCTGTCATTTAGAATAGAAGGAGAGATAAAGGTCTTCCCAAACAAACAAAAACTGAAGGAATTTGTCACCACTAAACCAGCCCTACAAGAGATCCTAAGGGGAACCCTGTGAGACAAAGTCCCAGAGACATCACTATAAGCATAAAACATACAGACATCACAATGACTCTAAACCCATATCTTTCTATAATAACACTGAATGTAAATGGATTAAATGCGCCAACCAAAAGACATAGGGTATCAGAATGGATAAAAAAACAAGACCCATCTATTTGCTGTCTACAAGAGACTCATTTTAGACCTGAGGACACCTTTAAATTGAGAGTGAGGGGATGGAGAACTATTTATCATGCGACTGGAAGCCAAAAGAAAGCTGGAGTAGCCATACTTAGACAAACTAGACTTTAAATTAAAGGCTGTAACAAGAGATGAAGAAGGTCATTATATAATAGTTACAGGGTCTATCCATCAGGAAGAGCTAACAATTATAAATGTCTATGCGCCGAATACAGGAGCCCCCAAATATATAAAACAATTACTCACAAACATAAGCAACCTTATTGATAAGAATGTGGTAATTGCAGGGGACTTTAACACCCCACTTACAGAAATGGATAGATCATTTAGACACACGGTCAATAAAGAAACAAGGGCCCTGAAGGAGACATTGGATCAGATGGACTTGACAGATATATTTAGAACTTTGCATCCCAAAGCAACAGAATATACTTTCTTCTCGAGTGCACATGGAACATTCTCCAAGATAGATCATATACTGGGTCACAAAACAGCCCTTCATAAGTTTACAAGAATTGAAATTATACCATGCTTACTTTCAGACCACAATGCTATGAAGCTTGAAATCAACCACAGAAAAAAGTCTGGAAAACCTCCAAAAGCATGGAGGTTAAAGAACACCCTACTAACGAATGAGTGGGTCAACCAGGCAATTAGAGAAGAAATTAAAAAATATATGGAAACAAACGAAAATGAAAATACAACAATCCAAACACTTTGGGATGCAGCAAAGGCAGTCCTGAGAGGAAAATACATTGCAATCCAGGCCTATCTCAAGAAACAAGAAAAATCCCAAATAAAAAAGCTAACAGCACACCTAAAGGAACTAGAAGCAGAACAACAAAGGCAGCCTAAACCCAGAAGAAGAAGAGAAATAATAAAGATCAGAGCAGAAATAAACAATATAGAATCTAAAAAAACTGTAGAGCAGATCAACGAAACCAAGAGTTGGTTTTTTGAAAAAATAAACAAAATTTACAAACCTCTAGCCAGGCTTCTCAAAAAGAAAAGGAAGATGACCCAAATAGATAAAATCATGAATGAAAATGGAATTATTACAACCAATCCCTCAGTGATACAAACAATTATCAGGGAATACTATGAAAAATTATATGCCGACAAATTGGACAACCTGGAAGAAATGGACAAATTCCTGAACACCCACACTCTTCCATAACTCAATCAGGAGGAAATAGAAAGCTTGAACAGACCCATAACCAGCGAAGAAATTGAATCGGTTATCAAAAATCTCCCAACAAATAAGAGTCCAGGACCAGATGGCTTCCCAGGGGAGTTCTACCAGACGTTTAAAGCAGAGATAATACCTATCCTTCTCAAGCTATTCCAAGAAATAGAAAGGGAAGAAAACTTCCAGACTCATTCTATGAAGCCAGTATTACTTTGATTCCTAAACCAGACAGAGACCCAGTAAAAAAAGAGAACTACAGGCCAATATTCCTGATGAATATGGATGCAAAAATTCTCAATAAGACACTAGCAAATCGAATTCAACGGCATATAAAAAGAATTATTCACCATGACCAAGTGGGATTCATTCCGGGTTGCAGGGCTGGTTCAACATTCGCAAATCAATCAACGTGATACATCACATTAACAAAATAAAGAGAAGAACCATATGATCCTGTCAATCGATGCAGAAAAGGCCTTTGACAAAATCCAGCACCCTTTCTTAATAAAAACCCTTCAGAAAGTCGGGATAGAAGGAACATCCTTAAAGATCATAAAAGCCATTTATGAAAAGCCCACAGCTAACATCATCCTCAACGGGGAAAAACTGAGAGCTTTTTCCCTGAGATCAGGAACACGACAAGGATGCCCACTCTCACCGCTGCTGTTTAACATAGTGCTGGAAGTCCTAGCATCAGCAATCAGACAACAAAAGGAAATCAAAGGCATCCAAATTGGCAAAGATGAAGTCAAGCTTTCGCTTTTTGCAGATGACATGATATTATACATGGAAAATCCGATAGACTCCACCAAAAGTCTGCTAGAACTGATACAGGAATTCAGCAAAGTTGCAGGATACAAAATCAATGTACAGAAATCAGTTGCATTCTTATACACTAAAAATGAAGCAACAAAAAGACAAATAAAGAAACTGATCCCATTCACAATTGCACCAAGAAGCATAAAATACCTAGGAATAAATCTAACCAAAGATGTAAAGGATCTGTATGCTGAAAACTATAGAAAGCTTATGAAGGAAATTGAAGAAGATTTAAAGAAATGGAAAGACATTCCCTGCTCATGAATTGGAAAAATAAATATTGTCAAAATGTCAATACTACCCAAAGCTATCTACACATTCAATGCAATCCCAATCAAAATTGCACCAGCACTCTTCTCGAAACTAGAACAAGCAATCCTAAAATTCATATGGAACCACAAAAGGCCCCAAATAGCCAAAGGAATTTTGAAGAAGAAGACCAGAGCAGGAGGCATCACAATCCCAGACTTTAGCCTCTACTACAAAGCTGTCATCATCAAGACAGCATGGTATTGGCACCAAAACAGACACATAGACCAATGGAATAGAATAGAAACCCCAGAACTAGACCCACAAACGTATGGCCAACTCATCTTTGACAAAGCAGGAAAGAACATCCAATGGAAAAAAGACAGCCTCTTTAACAAATGGTGCTGGGAGAACTGGACAGCAACATGCAGAAGATTGAAACTAGACCACTTTCTCACACCATTCACAAAAATAAACTCAAAATGGATAAAGGACCTAAATGTGAGACAGGAAACCATCAAAACCTTAGAGGAGAAAGCAGGAAAAGACCTCTCTGACCTCAGCCGTAGCAATCTCTTATTCGACACATCCCCAAAGGCAAGGGAATTAAAAGCAAAAGTGAATTACTGGGACCTTATGAAGATTAAAAGCTTCTGCACAGCAAAGGAAACAACCAACAAAACTAAAAGGCAACCAACGGAATGGGAAAAGATATTCGCAAATGACATATCGGACAAAGGGCTAGTATCCAAAATCTATAAAGAGCTCACCAAACTCCACACCCGAAAAACAAATAACCCAGTGAAGAAATGGGCAGAAAACATGAATAGACACTTCTCTAAAGAAGACATACGGATGGCCAACGGGCATGTGAAAAGATGTTCAGCGTCGCTCCTTATCAGGGAAATACAAATCAAAACCACACTCAGGTATCACCTCACGCCAGTCAGAGTGGCCAAAATGAACAAATCAGGAGACTATAGATGCTGGAGAGGATGTGGAGAAACGGGAACCCTCTTGCACTGTTGGTGGGAATGCAAATTGGTGCAGCCGCTCTGGAAAGCAGTGTGGAGGTTCCTCAGAAAATTAAAAATCGACCTACCCTATGACCCAGCAATAGCACTGCTAGGAATTTATCCAAGGGATACAGGAGTACTGATGCATAGGGCCACTTGTACCCCAATGTTCATAGCAGCACTCTCAACAATAGCCAAATTATGGAAAGAGCCTAAATGTCCATCAACTGATGAATGGATAAAGAAATTGTGGTTTATATACACAATGGAATATTACGTGGCAATGAGAAAAAATGAAATATGGCCTTTTGTAGCAACGTGGATGGAACTGGAGAGTGTGATGCTAAGTGAAATAAGCCATACAGAGAAAGACAGATACCATATGGTTTCACTCTTATGTGGATCCTGAGAAACTTAACAGAAACCCATGGGGGAGGGGAAAGAAAAAAAAAAAAGAGGTTAGAATGGGAGAGAGCCAAAGCATAAGAGACTTAAAAACTGAGAACAAACTGAGGGTTGATGGGGGGTGGGAGGGAGGAGAGGGTGGGTGATGGGTATTGAGGAGGGCACCTTTTGGGATGAGCATTGAGTGTTGTATGGAAACCAATTTGTCAATAAATTTCATAAATAAATAAATAAATAAATAAATAAATAACAAAACTATCTGGTAATGTTGGCCAATCCCCACATTGTTCAAGGGTCAACTGTATTTGAATGGCATTTCTGTTACAGGTAATGCATAACTTCTCTCTGGCTACTTTTAATTTATTTTTAATTTTTAAAATTATTTTTTAATGTTTATTTCTTTTTGAGAGAGAGCACACAGGTGCATCTAGTTGCCCCTATTTGTTTTGTAATGTTTTACTTTCAAAAGTTTGCTTTTGATGTGTCTTAAAGTGAATTTCTTTGAGATTGTCTTATTTGGGTTCATTCTACTTCTTGTCTCTGAAAGTTCATGTCTTTTGACAACTTTGAAAAGTTTTAGCCATTATTTCTTCAAATACTCTTTCAACTCATTATCTTGTTTCTCTCTTTCTGGGACTCCAGTGATACAAATGTTTGATGCCCATGATATCCAAGGCTTCTTGATTTTATCAATTAGTCTATTTTCTTTCTGTTGTTTTCATTTGCTAACTTTTATTGTCCTTTCCTTAGCTCACTGGTTTTACCTTCTTTGATCTGTACTTTAACCATCCAGTAAGTGTTGTTTATTCTTTATTGTGTTTTTCAATCCTGTACTTAATGTATGTTTCTTTCTTATAACGTATTACTTTGCTAAGATTTTCATTTTTTTATTTGTTTCAAGAGAGTATGTATTTTAAGTGTGTGTGTGTATGTGCTTGTGCATGTGCATGTGTGTGTGTGTGTGTGTGTGTGTGTGTGTGAGTTTAATGACAGGTGATTTTAATTCATTGTCAGACAATTCCATATTAAAATTTGTCTAAATTATTGGCATCAGTTGAATATCTTTTATCATTTAAGTTGTGATTTTCTTGGTTCTTGGTATGACCTGTGATTGTACTCTAGAAATTCTGTCCCATATGTTAAGAGATTCTGAGTCCTATTTCAATATTTTATATTAACATTCAGTCACCAGGCTTATGTTGAGCACTTGGGTCTTAGCTTACTTTTGTGGGTGTGGTTCCAATGGAAATTTAATTTGGGGAGAATTTACTCTGGTCTTCTTCGTTTATCTTATACCTCTGGAGCTCCCACTGGTCCCTGCTGCTGCTGCCTGAGGGGACAGCAAAGGTTTTTCTGGGTATGGGTCTCCCTAATATTCCTCAGCATGTAGAGTGGGGTGAGATCTTTCTTATCAGTGGACCACATCCTGCCAGGTGTCTCACAGTAATCAGGAAGGCATGTCCTGTAGGAATAAGGAAAATTTCACATGAGGACACTAATTATGATTGCATTCTGCTTGCCTTCCCTCTAGAGGACCAAGGACATTGAGGTGATACCAAAGAGACTTACTGACAAGTGTACTTGGTGTAGTTTGGTCTCTCCTGCTAGTTGTGCCCACAAACTTCCATATGTCTCATATCATGGTCTCTTGCATTATTACCAGGTTATAGTATTGCTTAGTGAGGAGGAGCAGGGAGTTAAGTGTCTACACCATCTTGTTGGACAGGAAGCCCAGTACTAATTTTCCTAATTATCAGAGCTACAGATCCAGGAAGATGTACAATATAACAATTACTAATCACCTTCCTGTATATATTTAAAGTTGCTTGCTTTTATTACTATCATTTTACTGAAAATCAGTATTCATATAAAATAAATACAACACGTATAGATTTCTTAATATTGTATCAGTTTTCCTTTTCTGGTGTATTATTTTAGCCTTGCCCATAGCAGAAATATCTACTCCCAGTTTTGAAGAAATTACACATTATAAAAGCATTCTTTGTAAGATTATATGAGTTAAGCTATGCAAAAACCCAGAACCTTATTTAGCAAAAATCCTATCTATCCATCCTCTATCTATCAATCTATCGATCTATCAGTCTATCTGCCCGTCTATTAAAAACACTTTATTGATATCTAATTGACAATAAAAAGCTGTACATATTGAATGTGTATAACTTGATGAAGATAGATATATACCTATAAAAACATCACTATAATCAATGCCAAAACCTACCATTTAGAAAAGTTTCTTTCTTTTTATTCACTTATATGATAAGAGTGTCTATCATAGATCTACATTCTTAACAAATATTTAAGTATTTAATGCAATATTATTAACTATAGGCACTATATTGTACAATAAATCTCTAGGATTCATTCATCATGCACACTGATAAATTATACTTCTTTTTTTTAAACGTTTATTTATTATCGAGAGACAGAGACACAGAGCATGAACGGTTGAGGGTCAGAGAGAGAGGGAGACACAGAATCTGAAACAGGCTCCAGGCTCTGAGCTGTCAGCACAGAGCCTGACTCAGGGCTCGAACTCACAAACTGTGATTTCATGACCTGAGCCGAAGTTCGACACTTAACCGACTGAGCCACCCAGGAGCCCCTAAATTATACTTTTTGAAAGACACATCTCCATTTCCCATTCTCCTCAGCCCCTAGTAACCACCATTCTACTCTGCTTCTAAAAGTTTGACTATTTTAGGTGCTTCTGTGGATCCATCACTCCGACCAGCCTGCCTCCCTCCTGGTGCTGCAGAGCCCCTCCCACAGGGGACCACCAGCTGCAAAGTGAGGTAAGCCTGCCCCTCCCGCCCCTGTGTATCTTGCAGATCTACCCTGGCTAATATGCCTTTAGCCAGATCCCATCAAAGCAGCACCACAAGCCTGGAAGTGTGCAAGAAGCCCAGACAGGGGCCACACAACTCCACAATGACTCCTGCCCCTGGGAGAGGGGAAGTTAAGGTACACACCAGTCTGACTGTGGCCCCAGGGGTGGGCTGGGGACAGACATCAGGTCTGGCTGTGGCCACACCCACCAACACAAGTTTCTCCAGACATTACAGGGGAAGTGCCCTGCAGTTTGGAGCTACCTCAGGGACTACCCAAAATGACAAAACAGAAGAATTATCCTCAAAAGAAACTCCAGGAAGTAGCTACAGCTAACACATTGATCAAAAACTATTTAAGCAATATAATGGAACAAGAATTTAGAATAATAGTCATAAAATTAGTCTCTGGTATTGCAAAAGGCATAGAGGACAGTAGAGAATCTATTGTTAAAGAAATCAAGGGACTAAGAAATAGTCATGAGGAGGTAAAAAATGCTATAAATGAGGTGCAAAATAAATGGTGGCAGCCATAGCACAGATTGAAGAGGCAGAGGAGAGAATAGGTGAATTAGAAGATAAAATTATGGAAAAAGAGACATAAAAAAATTTAGGAGTATGAGAGGACAATTAGAGAACTAAGTGATACAATCAAACAGAAAAATATCTGCATCATAGGAATTCCAAAAGAAGAAAGAAAGAGAAAGGGGCTGAAGGAGTACTTGAACAAATTGTAGCTGAAAACTTCCCTGATCTGGGGAAGGCAAAAGGCACTGAAATCCAAGAGGCACAGAGAACTCCCTTCAGACATAATTTGAATTGATCTCCTGCACGACATATCATAGTGAAACTGGCAAAATACCAGGATAAAGAGAAAATTCTGAAAGTATCTGGGGATAAACAGGCTCTAACTTACAAATGTAAACACATAAGAATAGTTGCAGACCTATCTACCAAAACTTGGCAGGCCAGAAATGTATAGCAGGAAATCTTCAGTGTGATGAACAGAAAAAAACATGCAGCCGAGAATCCTTTATCCAGCAAGTCTGCCATTCAGAATGGAGGAAGAGATAAAGGTTTTCCCAAATAAAAACTAAAGGAATTCATCACCACTAAACAAGCCCTACAAGAGATCTTAAGGGGGATTCTGTGAGTGAAATGTTGCAAGGACCAGAAAGTACCAGAGACATCATTATAAGCATGAAACCTACAGACATCACAATAATCTAAACCCATATCTTTCAATAATAACACTGAATGTAAATGGACTAAATGCTCCATCCAAAAGACATAGGGTATCAGAATGGATAAAAAAACAAGACCCATCTATTTGCTATCTACAAGAGACTCATTTTAGACCTGGGGACATCAGGTGATTCATCACATAAATAAAAGAAAAGAAAAGAACCATATGATCCTGTCAATCGATGCAGAAAAAGCATTTGACAAAATTCAGCATCTTTTCTTAATAAAACACCCTTGAGAAACATGGGCTAGAAGGAACATACTTCAACATCATAAAAGCCATTTATGAAAATCCCACGGCTAATATCATCCTTAATGGGGAAAAAATGAGAGCTTTCCCCCTGAGATCAGGAACACGACAGGGATGTCCACTCTCACTGCTGTTGTTTAACATAGTGTTGGAAGTGCTAGCATCAGCAGACAACAAAAGGAAATCAAAGGCATCAAAATTGGCAAAGATGAAGCCAAGCTTTCACTTTTTGAGGATTACATGATACCAAACATGGAAAACCTGATAGACTCCACCAAAAATCTGCTAGAACTGATACAGGAATTCAGCAAAGTTGCAGGATACAAAATCAATGTACAGAAATTAGTTGCATTCTTATACACTAATAATGAAGCAACAGAAAGACAAATAAAGAAACTGATCCCATTCACAATTGCACCAAGAAGCATAAAATACCTAGGAATAAATCTAACCAAAGAGGTAAAAGATCTGTATGCTGAAAACTACAGAAAGCAAATGAAGGAAATTGACAAAGATACAAAAAAATGGAAAAATATTCCATGCTCATGGATTGGATAAATAAATGTTAAAATGTCAATAGTACCCAAAGCTATCTACACTTTCAATGCAATCCCAATCAAAATTGCACCAGCATTCTTCTCAAAGCTAGAACAAGCAATCCTAAAATGTGTATGGAACCACAAAAGACCCTGAATAGTCAAAGTAATATGGAAGAAGAAGACCAAAGAGGGAGGCATCACAATCCCAGACTTTTGCCTCTACTCCAAAGCTGTAATCATCAAGATAGCATGGTATTGGCACAAAAATAGACACATAGACCAATGGAATAGAATAGAGACTCCAGAATTGTACCCACAGAAGTATAGCCAATTAATCTCTGACAAAGCAGGAAAGAATATCCAATGGAAAAAGACAGTCTCTTCGGGCGCCTGGGTGGCTTCAGCCAGGTCACGATCTCGCGGTCCGTGAGTTCGAGCCCCGCGTCAGGCTCTGGGCTGATGGCTCAGAGCCTGGAGCCTGTTCCCGATTCTGTGTCTCCCTCTCTCTCTGCCCCTCCCCCGTTCATGCTCTGTCTCTTTCTGTCCCAAAAATAAATAAATGTTGAAAAAAAATATTAAAAAAAAAGAAAAAGACAGTCTCTTTCACAAATGGTGCTGGAAAACTGGACAGCAACATGCAGTAGAATGAAACTAGACCACTTTCTTACACCATTCACAAAAATAAACTCAAAATGGATAAAGAACCTGAATGTGAGACAGGAAGCCATCAAAACCCTAGAGGAGAAAGCAGGAAAAAACCTCTCTGACCTCAGCCACGGCAATTTCTTGCTTGACACATCCCCAAAGGCAAGGAAATTAAAAGCAAAAAGGACTATTGGGACCTCATGAAGATAAAAATTTTCTGCACAGCAAACAATCAACAAAACTAAAAGGCAACCAATGGAAGGGGAAAAGATATTTGCAAATGACATATTGCACAAAGGGCTAGTATCCAAAATCTATAAAGAGCTCACCAAACTCCACACCTGAAAAACAAATAATTCAGTGAAGAAATACGCAGAAGACATGAATAGACACTTCTCTAAAGAAGACATCCAGATGGCCAAGAGGCACATGAAAAGATGCTCAACGTCGCTCCTCATCAGGGAAATACAAATCAAAACCACACTCAGATATCACCTCATGCCAGTCAGAGTGGCTAAAATGAACAAATCAGGAGACTATAGATGCTGGAGAGGATGTGGAGAAACGGGAACCCTCTTGCACTGTTGGTGGGAATGCAAACTGGTGCAGCCGCTCTGGAAAACAGTGTGGAGGTTCCTCAAAAAATTAAAAATAAATCTACACTAGGACTTAGCAATAGCACTGCTAGGAATTGACCCAAGGGATACAGGAGTGCTGATAAATAGGGGCACATGGACACAATGTTTATAGCAGCACTTTCAACAATAGCCAAATTATGGAAAGAGCCTAAATGTCCATCAACTGATGAATGGACAAAGAAGATGTGGTTTATATTTACAATGGAATACTACTTGGCAATGAGAAATAATGAAATATGGCCTTTTGTAGCAACATGGATGGAACTAGAGAGTGTAAGGCTAAGTGAAATAAGTTATGCAGAGAAAGACAGATACCATATGTTTTCATTCTTATGTAGATCCTGAGAAACTTAACAGAAGACCATGGTGGGGAGGGGAAGGGAAAAAAAAGTTAGAGACGGATAGAGGCAACCATAAGAGACTCTTAAAAACAGAACAAACTGAGGGTTGATGGGGGGGTGGGGGAGAAGGGAAAGTGGGTGATGGTCATTGAGGAGGGCACCTGTTGGGATGAGCACTGGGTGTTGTATGGAAACCAATTTGATAATAAGTTTCATATTTAAAGAAAACAAGTTGTACAAAAAGGAAAAAAACAGAAAGAAAACAAAAAATAAAAGTTTGGCTATTTTAGATTCCTCATATAAATGGGATTCTATAGTATTTGTTCTTCTGTGTCTGGTTTATTTCTGTTAACATAATTTCCTCCAAGTTTATCCATGTTGTTGCAAACAATGGGATTTAAATCATTTTTAAGGCTTAGTAATATTCCACTAAATGTAACTACATTTTATTTACCCACTTAATTTTCAGTGGACATGTAGACTGCTTCCATGTCTGGGCTATTGTGAATAATTCTGAAATGAACATGAGAGTGCAGATCTCTGTTTAAGATACTCATTTTGTTTCTTTTAGATATATACACAGAAGTGGTATTACTAGATCATAGTTCTGTGTTGAATTTTATCATGCCCAAAATAAAAAAGTCTTAGAATGGAGAGTTGGCAAACCTTCATTGCTTGAAGGGAAATTTACTGAGAGCAAACAGACAAGTTTAGTTCTCACCATCTTTTTAATTATATATTCTTTTAACTTGAGAGAGAGGGAGAGAGAGTTCCCATGAATGGCAGGGAGCAGAAAGAAATAGAAAAGGAATCTTAAGCAAGCTCCATGCTTAGCATGCATCTTTATGCAGAACTCGATCCCACAACCCTGGGATCATGACCTGACCTGAGCCAAATTCTAGAGTTGGATGCTTAACCAACTGAACCATCCAGGAGCCCCTTAGTCCTTACGATTCTTAATCTATCAGCACCAATTGAAACTTTTGGCATCCTTTCTTCCTTGAAATGGTTTCTACACTTGGCCTCCAGGATACCACACTTCCTTTATTCTAATTCCTTCCACCACTGGACATTTTTCAGGCTCCTTTGCTGCTTCCTTCTCTTTTCCCTCCTTTGGCAATTTCCTTGAATCCTCCTTTCCTTCTTTTAAGATCTTTTGCACTTTAAATGAGTCAGTCAGAGAAGGACAGATATCATATGTTTTCACTCATGTGGATCTTGAGAAACTCAACAGAAGACCATGGGGAAAAGAATAGGGAAAATATTTACAAACAGAGAGGGAGGGAGGCAAACCACAAGAGTCTTTTACATACAGAGAACAAACAGGGTGGATGGGGGTCGGGGAAAGGGAAAATGGGTCATGGGCACTGAGGAAGACACTTGTTGGGATGAGCTGGGTGTTGTATGTGTGTCAATTTGACAATAAGTTATATTTAAAAAAAATCTTTTTCACTTTTATGGCGTTTTCATTCAAAATCCAGGTTTTAAGTAGTATATATGACTATGTCTCAAAAATTAGACCTTTATTTTACAGCTCTTTTTTGTGCCCTTGACTTACATTGCTTATGAATACTAAATATATTCTTTTTAAGAAAATTTAATGTTGATGTATTTTTGAGAGAAAGGCAGAGCATGAGCTGGGAAGAGGCAGAGAGAGAGGGAGACACAGAATACGAAGCGGGTTCCAGGCTCTGAGCTGTCAGCACAGAACCTGATGTGGAGCTCGAACCCACAAACTGTGAGATCATGACCTGAGCCAAAGTCAGAGGTTCAACAGACTGAGCCACCCAGGTGCCCTCAAATATCTACTTTTGAATGTCATATCATAACTTATGTGTAATATACAAAATATTGAGTTTATGAAATTTCCTCCATGTTTGTTTCTCTCCAAATAATCTCCATCTAATTTAACGAGAACTCAAATATTCTTATCACTTGGGAGAACTAACAAACAAAAAATAGTTAAAATCAACTTCAACCTCTTTCTCTCTTTCCTAACTTATCAGTCAGCAAATTCTATTGGATTTAATATATAGCTAGAATCCTCATCAGTTCCACTGCATCTATTCTGGTCCAAGTCAACATTATCTTTCTCCTATTTTATTATAATAGACTAGCTTCTAGATGTTTACACAATACAACAGTTTTCAACATAAGTTGGAACTAATCATTTCTTTGCTCAAAACTAAAAGCGTTCATCACCCTAAGTGTAAGGTAGAATAATTATAACATCTACGAGTCCTTTAATGGTCTTTGCCACCCTCCACTTCACCGCTTCATACTTTCCCTGTCAGTTATTCTGATCCTGACAAAATGATCTCTGTGTTCTCCTTCCAACCCAGCATGCAGACTCCCTCCTAATGGAACTGGCACTCGTTGTTCCCTTCAGAGGGAACACTACTTGTCCTGACATTTCACAGCTCCCTTGCTATTGCCTTGTGAGACCTTTGATAGGTGTCTTACTTAACTTTTTTAATTTCCTGGTTGCTCTGTATGCATGTTCTCGGTTTTATGATTCTCTGAAGCACTTTTACCATTACACAAAAGCATATATTTAATTTTTTCATGTGTTTATTAACTGCCTCCTTACCTGAAAATCTAAGTTCCACATAGGAACTATGGAGAGCAAACATTCGATAAATATCTGTTGAATATATGAAATATTTAGCGCCTTCCTAGATATAGACAATATATATTGTCACACACTGATAAAATATGGTCACACTTACTATTTCTTCAAAACGTACAGAGAATTACTTATAATTTTCCCCAACCAGATCTTGTTATTTCATATTTTCTTGTCAAACATATTAATATTTGAATAATATATGAATAATATATGTTGTATAAATATCTATATAAATGAATAATATATGAGTAATATATGTTGTATGAATATCTATAGAAATGTATTTATTTTAACTTTGGGGAAGCAAACTAATTCCTTTTCATGTGTTTAATAATAATTATTATAAAATATATGTGTAAAATAGTTATTGCAGTATATGGGAAGTTTAAAGGAGATTAACAAATTGAATGCCTAAGTACACATCACTCAGGTTAAGAAATAGAATATTTCCATTAGCGTGACCAGAAGTTTCTCTGTGCCTGTCAGATCATACTCATTTTACTCCCTACCTCACCCCTTCTCAGTGATAAAACAATCTTCAATTTTCCATTAATTATTCTCTTTATTTTCAAATAGTTTTGTCAGATATATGTTTAGGCTCAAATAATGTACTGTTTATATTTTCTTGTTTAAAAAATTTTAAATACACAATTGCATGATTTATCAGGGAGCCGTTTGAATGTGAGGGAGACATGGAGATAGATCAAGAGAAAATAAACACAGGGATGTGCTGAAGGTGATATAACAAGATAGGATGACCTTAATGGAACATGGTCATTAACAACGGGAAGGAAATGGAATAATCCAAAAATATTAATGGAGAATGGTCAAGGCGACTGAGTCTTAACCATCACCTTCTTATAACATGTTCTAGCTAACTCCACTTTCCCTCCTAGTATGTATATTCAATCAAGAGAATCTTTCTGAGCTTAGATATGTTGTCAATTCTGTCTTCACTGCTTCCTATTTCTAACCATTGACTGTGGATTTCATTCCTGCTCTCTGTCCCTCAGTACACAACCATTTAGAGGTTATTTTGTTTCTCATGCTTATCCTAGAGTATGGGCAGCAGTCACACTTTCTCCCTGCTCAAGTGATATGTCCCAATTCCCATCAAACTATCCAAAACCTTCAGCCTATGCGAGCATCCCCGAATTTTCCATTGCCCCTTTAAAACAAGGGTAGCTACACTATGCAAATATTCATCCTCAACCTTTTCAAATTGAATTACAATAAGAAATGGCTTGCAAATTTTGGCTGATATATGTATCTCCCTTACAAGATTGCAAACTACCTCCCATGGGAACCTAGCTCATTGCTTGCACATGGTCGGTGTGCAGTAGATGCTTAGTACATGGATAAAAGAATTACTGAATGAATGCCAATGGCACAGTGTTAGAACCCAAACAGATTTTCCCCATTGACTGGCAATGTAGGACAACTGTTCAAAAATTTAGTTTTGTTGCTGGATTCACATCATATATCCTTTGCTTTCTGGCCCTGTGATCCTGAGCAAGTTGGTTGTTTTCCCTGATTTTCAGTCCACTCATTTGTAAAATGAAAGATAATAACAGAGCCTACCTCACTGAATTATTATGAAAATTAGATGAGTACGGTGACTGGTATAAAGTTAGCAAAAAAATAATAAAACCTTATTATCAAAAGCTATTACATGGAATGGTATACAAATAAATCTGCTGGGTGTTGCTATTTTTAAATGTCACCTTTTTAAAACTAATTTGCTTGTAGTCATTTGTTTTCCTTGAGTGCAAAGAAATGTTTCATCTATCTGGATTCTTAACACACCTCTGCCAAATTAATTAGAAGAGATGTACCCTTCACTATATTAATAACCGCAAGTCATACTATAGAAATTTGAACGACCTTATTATTGCCTTACCAATTTTTCTTGAAATAGGCAGCAGAGTGTCTATTATACATAGAAGAGTTTCCTTTGAAACATAACTGTGGAAGCATTTTTCCTATTTTGTCTCTGCAAGAAATGTCTATTTCCTTCTCGAACACCACTTTTCATTTGGCAGCTAGGAAATAAAAGCGTACTGCAGTAATATATTTAAGCTTTTGGTCTGGTTCTGCATAATCTAATTTTTATACACTCTGAACAAATTGTAGCCACTTCATCAATGTCTTATTATTTTTTCTCTTAACAATGCAATGACAGTGATTAATTTCTAAAGACTGGTAAACAAAAACCTTACCTTGGAAGAGATTAAAACTGAGCTGCGGACTATGTGAGGGCTAACAAATTTATACACACACTAATGTATCACATACATTCTATGAATGGAGTGATCTGTATGCCTAAATATTCCTATAAAAAGAATAAAAAAAGTAAGGTAATATGGTCCACTAGATTTTTATAAATTTATTCCCTACTCCTGGTTACATTTTAATTATTACAAGAATGGATGTTAGTGGCCACATATGGTAAAGTTAATAATTCTAAAGTAATGATTTCAAAAGAAAATGAAGCACAAATAATTTATTCTTTAAATAATTTTCTGATAGAATACTTATTTACTTTACATTTTATAATTATACTAAATATATCTCTAATAAAGTCAGAGCTGAACTATTATCATAACAAATCAAGTCATGAACAAAACTGGCAGTTTATTTACCTGGCCTAATGATATTTTTCTTAGTTATTTTAGTGTTACAAAATTATTGTGTTTTATAAACAGCTCTTGATTAGGCATTTGAAATAAGCAATGAAAACTAAACTGATTTTTTTTTCACTATCTGAGGTATTTTGGTATATACCTAATCCATCATATATTAAAAAACCAAACAATAGTATTCTGAGATACCCCTGTTGCTAGAGGGTATGTACTGGTATAACAAAGAGAACAGTGATGCTTCAAAAAAGATTCATTTTTATTTTAAATTCTCCGCAAGACGGAATGAAGAGGGGAGAGAAAGGGAGGGAGAGAAAGGGAGGAAAGGAGGAAGGAAGAAAGAAAAAGGAGAGGAAGTGAGAAAAGAGAGGAAAGAAGAAGCTGTCTCTGGGAGACCATGAGCTCTATATAAAGACAAGTTATCGCCAAAATGAACTGTATGTATAGAGACAGAACAAGAATCCCAAATGTCCTCCAGGATGTCAAATGAAAATTAGGTATGAAATCTCAACTTAAAATTTTTTTAATGTTTGTTTATTTATTTATTTATTTATTTATTTTAGGGAGAGAGAGAAGGAGACCGAATCTGAGGCTGGCTCCAGGCTCCAAGCTATCAGCACAGAGCCTGACACAGGGCTCAAACTCATGACCCTGAGATCATGACCCAAGCTGTAGTTATTTGCTTAACTGACTGAGTCATGTAGGTGCCCCTGAAATCTCCACTTTGAACAAACTATTACAGAAAACTTAAGCAAGAAGTTGGAAGATGTAATCTTAGGTTCAAGCCAACCATGTGCTAGAAACATCAAGTAAAGCATGAAGAAGAGGTTTCAGGAAATTCAGTGAAGAGGCTCATCTCCTGGACACACAGTGGGTTCTTCATGGTTCTTCACTGAGGAAGACTTATACATATTTTATAAAAGAAGAATAAACATTAGAAACTGGAATTCTTAAATATCAGCTCCAGAGGTTAACTTTTATTTTCTGGAAGACAATAAACAAGTTGTCAAAATAATCTGTATGCTAACACAGTTAAGCTTACTTTATTAAAGGCTTTGACACATGACAATTCATTTTCTGACAGGGTAAGTGACTAGAGTACAAGCTGTGGACTCACAGATACTTTGAAGAAGCAGGTATTTGGACCACAATTCTCTTACATGCTTAACATTACCACTTCAACAATTTTGAACGGGGGGATTGAAGAGTGAACTGTAACTCACAGAGCAATCTCCCGCAGATATTTCCTCTACCTGGGCCAATGTCATGGCTGGACAGGCCCTCATGATTCTTATTATGGTTGCAGGATGCATTTCAGCAAAAATCATCGGGGAACTTTGAGGAACAAGATATGTTACTCAAAGGTCATGGAAAATATACAGAATACCTGAGGGCCACACAGTGAAGCTGATGGGGAGAGACAGAGTTGTGTGTGAGGGAGAGAGAGGGGGAGAGAGAGAGAGATAGATAGATAGAGAGAGAGAGAGAGAGAGAGAGGATAGGGGTTCTGCTTATTAGGGTCCATGGGTAGAGTGTCTAGGGTTTGCAGGTTCACATTTTATCAATGAGTTTAAAGCATAAGAGTGGGAATTAGGGAGCAGAAAGGGAGAAACAGAGTCATTCAAGCTGTCAGTTATCTAGGTTGCCCAGTGCTTTCTTGTAGAGGGAACTTCATGGGAGTGAGCAACCTAATTCCCTACCTGGTTGTTTTGCTAGTAGCTGTGTCATACAGGTGATAATGTGCATATTCAAGATGAATGGCTTTGAAATGGATGCTTCAGCAATCAAGAGCTTGATGTCGAGCACTGATAGTATAATACAAAAGCTTAATATTAGGCATTTACACTGCAGTGTTATAGTGCACTTGTGGGCCATATGAAGTCATTTATGTATACATAAACACAAAAACAATCTAGTTTGTACCATTGGGTTGATTCCGTTCCAATAATGTTTTCCTATGTATTTATGGAAACTTCCAGTGTGTTCATTCAATTATTTTATGTAGACTGCATAAATAACAATGATGCCTATGTAAAAAATACTTTACATTTGAATTAATATAGTTATTTTCCTAGTTTAAAGTATTGTCTTCTTAATTTTCTAGGTGGATGATCTATCTATTGTTTAAAGCAGAGTATTGAAGACTTCTACTATTACTGTATTATTGTCTATTTCTCTCTTCAGATCTGTTAGTATTGCTTATTATATGTAGGTCCTCTGAAATAAGTGCATATATATTTAAAACTGAGATATCTTTTTGATGAACTGATCCATCATGATTAATGATCTTTGTCTCTACCAGAGCTTTTGACTGAAAGTCTATTTTGTCTGATAGAAGTATAGCTGCCCCTGTCCTCTTTTGGTTTTCATTACATGGAATGTCTTTCCTTCCCTTCATTTTGAATCTATGTGTGTTCTTAAAGTTGAAATGGAGTCCCTTGTATGCAGAATATAGTTAAGTCTTGTTTTTTTGTTTATTTGTTTTTGTTTTTGAATTTGTTTAATGTTTATTTATTTTTGAGAGAGAGAAACAGAGTGTGAGTGGGGGAGGGGCAGAAAGGGGAGACACAGAATTGAAGCAGGCTCCGGGCTCTGAGCTGTCAGCACAGAGTCCAACGTGGGGCTTGAACTCATGAACCATGAGATCATGACCTGAGCTGAAGTCAGTTGTTTAAACAACTGAGCCACCCAGGTGCCCCGGGTCTTGTTTTTTATTTTAATTTTTTTTTAACGTTTATTTATTTTTGAGACAGAAAGAGACAGAGCATGAATGGGGGAGGGGCAGAGAGAGAGGGAGACACAGAATCGGAAGCAGGCTCCAGGCTCTGAGCCATCAGCCCAGAGCCCGACGCGGGGCTCTAACTCACCGACCGCGAGACCGTGACCTGAGCTGAAGTCGGGAGCTTAACCGACTGAGCCACCCAGGTGCCCCGGTCTTGTTTTTTAAATTCATGTAGCTACTCTGCTTTTGAATGGATCATTTAATCAATTTATATTTAAAGTAATTATTTCCATGTAAGGATTTACTAATGACATCTTATTGTTTTCGGGCTGTTTTGTTCTTTTCTTCTTCTTTTGCTGCATTTCTTCCATAGTGGTATGCTGTGATCCCTTTGTCTCTATCTTTTGTATATTTACTGTAAGCTTTTGCTTTGTAGTCACCATTGGGCTTACATAAAATATATAGACATGAAAGTTTATTTTAAGCTGATAACAAGTTAACTTTGATCATATAGTGGTGAACACATCACTATAATGGTAGGCTTGTGAATTTCACTATATATATTTACCGTTACTTGTATGTTTAATAATATCTTATTTTTAAATTATAAACTAGGCAGAGTAATATCAGTGCAAATGGCAGAAAAAGGAACTCTAAAACTATTTTCATCATAAAAGCAATAATAAAAGTGGGAAAAATAGAATGAAGTTTTCAGAACTCTGAAAATTAATAAAAGAATTGTAGCAATCTAGAAAGAATTTATTCAAAAGAAATGGCTAAATTTTGGTAAAAAGTAGGCTTTATGCTCTTTTAACATTTTCTATTCCAATATCTCCTTTTTATCTCTAAATTAGCCTTAAAATCAACAGAATACAATCAAGACAGAAACCATTATTCTGGCATTCACTGGAGGGAGAAAACAGGGTTATTATTCCCTTAAAGCTGCATTCACAGAAAATTGTCATTATTCATCCACTCTGGTAGTTTTGTCTGAGTCTATATGCAAGGCTTTCATTATTTGAGCTGAATCAGCATTCACCTAGGGTGAAAAGGCTTTTTTGGGAGACATTTGTTGAAACCATTTGTTGAACCCAAATTTATGGCTACTGGAGGTGGTGGATAACAGCTGGGGAAAACAATAGTGTAGCCAATAAGCTTAAAAGGAAAAACAGGGATTTGAGATATATATAAAGGCTTTGGAAAGTGCTAAAATATTCCTGAGAGTCTAGAAGACCGAGTATATGTTTAGGGCTGTGTACATGCCCAGAGCTATGTGGCATTTCTGGAACGATTTGAGAAGGTCTTAATCTCTGAAAGTGGGGATATGTACAAGATGGAAGTTAAAACTAAGTACGGCAGATATTTTAAGTGTATTTATTTATTTTGAGACAGAGAAAAAGAGCGAGCAGGGAGGAGTGGAGAAAGAAGGAGAGAGAGAGAGAGAGAGAGAGAGAGAGAGAGAGAGAATCCCAACTAGGCTCTCCACTGTCAGCACAGACCCCAATGCAGGGTTTGATCTCAGGAACATGAGATGGTGACCTGAACCAAAATCAAGAGTCAGAAACTTAGCTAACTGAGCCACTTAGGTGCCCTGCTAGGGCAGAAGTTTATTTACCTGAATGTTCAAAATTCTACAGCTCTCTCTCTCTCTCTCTCTTTCTCTCTCTCTCTCTCTCTCTCTCTCTCTCTCACACACACACACACACACACACAGCTCTTCAGCCAAGCCTGGCAGACTTATTGATTCCAACTGTAAAGAAATCTTTGTCCAAACACTAGCTGACAATGAAGACAAACAAGCAGAGACTTTGATGGTCATTCATGACAGAGAATATGGATTTTAGAGAATGAGTCAGAAAAACTACTAAGCAATCTCTTACTAACAATAAACGTAAACAACAACAAAAGCAAACTCTGGAGAAGATAGAGAATCTGATTATCAGACTAGTTACATTATATTATTTAAATTGTCCAATTTATAATAAAAAATGTAATACCATAAAAATAAGACCCATATACAGATAAAAAGTGATCAATAGAAACAGTCTCAGACAGCCTAGGTATTGGGTTTTCTAGAAAAAAAATAATTTAGCAATTTTAAATATGTTCAAAAACCTAAAGGAAAATGTACACAGAATGAAAAAAAATATTGTAAGAATTATGTCCCATCAAATAAAGAATAACAATAAAGACATAGAAATTACATAAAACAAAAAAAACTTGAAATTCTTGAGTTGAAAAATACAAATATAATGAAAATTTACTAGACGTGTCAACAGCAGATTTGAGCAGGTATTTATTTATTTATTTGTTTATTTATTTTTATTTGAGCAGATATTTTAAAAATTATCAAATTTGAAGTTAGGGCAAATGAGATTATTCAGTGTGAGAAACAGAAAGAAAAAAGAATATAGAAAATTAAACAGAACTTCAGTGTCATTTGAGTACATTCAAGTGTACTGGGACCAGTGTATTGGGGGTCTTATAAGGAAAGTAGAAAGAAAATAGGCAGAAAAAAAATTTTTAATGATGGTAAAAGTCTCAATTTAATGGAAAACAGTAATCTACATATCCAAAAAGCTATTCAAACTCTGAATAGGATTCAATAATGTTCACATCTAGACACATTGTAGTCAAATTGCTGAAAGGCAATGATAATGGAAGAATATTAAAACAGCAAAAGAGAAGCTGCTCATTCCATAAAAACATTTTCGATAAGATTAACAGCTGGTATATCCTTAAAAACCACGAGGGCCAGAAGACAATAATGTAATATATTAAAAGTCCTTAAAGAAAAAGACCATTAAGCAAAAATTTTATACCTGCAAAATTATCCTTCCAAAATTAAGGACAATTAAGACATTCCCAAATAATACAAAATTGAGAAACTGTGTCACTGGCTGAATTGACTGATAAGAAATATAGATGAAGTCCTTACAGTTAAGTAAAATGACACTAGAAAATAAGTTAAATACACATAAGTGAGAAAATAAAGAGTATTTTAAAGGCAACTTCATAGGTAAGCAAATACAAAATAAAGAATAAATGTATTTTTGTAACTGTTTTCCAATTATGTTTTAAAAAGATAACTGTGTAAAGCAAGAATTATGAATCTGTATTGATAAGCACAGAATAAATTAAGGATGTAATTTGTATTGCAATAACAGCATAAAGGAGGGAGGAAATAGATTTACATTTAAAAGATTTGCATATTATTGAAATCAAGTTGGTATTGATCAAATATAGATTACTTTAATAAAAGAAGTAGTAATATTTGACTAGGGAAATATGAAGACTAAGAAATATAAACAAATAGCAAAATGTTCAGATGTAAATCTACCTAACAGTAATAACATTAAATATGAATGGGCTAAACACTTCAAGTAAAATGCAGACATAAGCAATATGGATTCAACTATATCATCTGACTCTATGCAGCCCCTCCCCCACCACAATACCGCTTTGGATTTAAAGACACAATAGCTTGAAAGTAAATGAGTAGAAAATTATATCTTGGAAAGAGTGGATTTATTTATATCAGGTAGCATAGGCTATTTGGCAAATGAACAAAAATGTTAGTTACTAGCAATAAAGGAAAATATTTAGCAATAATAAGTCCATCAAAAATATCTTTAATGTATATGCACCTAATAACAGAGCCCCAAAATACATAAAGTAAAAGCTGATGAAATTTTAAAGAGAAATATACAAATCAACAATAAGAGATGGTAACTTAACACCCTAATTTCAATAATGGATAGGACAAGAAAACAGAATATCAGCAAGGAAATAGAAGACTTGTACAACATTACAACTAAGTAAACATAACCAACATATACGGAATACTTTACTCAACAATAGCCAAATGCACAGTCCTCTCAAGTACACATGGAACATTCTCCAGGATAGACAATATGTTAGGCCACAAAGAATGCCTCAATTAATGTAAAAGGGTAATATCATACAAAGTGTGTCCTTCAACCACAGTGAAATAAAACTAAAACTCAATAACAAAAGAAATGTGGAAATATACAGATATGTGAAAATTAAATAACAGCTCCCTAAATAAATAATGGATCAAATAAGAAAGCATGGTTGTCATTAGATAAATACCTTATTATTTTTTTAATGTTTATTTATTTATTTTGAGAGTGGGGAGAGGGGAACAGAAAGAGGGGGAGAGAGAATCTCAAGCAAGCTCTGCACTGTTGGTACAGAGCCTGGCATGGGGCTCAATCTCAGAAACCATGAGTGAGATCACGACCTGAGCTGAAATCAAGAGTCCAGTGCTGAACTGACTGAGCCACCCAGACCCCTAGATAAGAATTTTAATATGAGTGAAAACCAAAACATAAGATACCAAACATATGGGATACAGTGAAAGAAATGCTTACAGGGAAATTTACCACCATAAATGACAATTTTTAAAAAGATCTATAATGAATTAGTAACCTATGCTTTCACATTTAGCTAAAAAAACTGATAAAATGAACAATATTGAAAAATGTCTAGAAAATTCATAATAACTTTGAAAAGAATTTCTTTACAAAAAGTAAAACATAATAAATATAAAATAAGAATTTAGTATCTAGCTATAATATTAAATTTTTTTCAACGTGATTTAGTTTGTATCCTTAGACAGGTTTAAATTACTCAGATTGTTGCATGAAAAGGAAACAATTTAAAAATTTTTAAAAAGTAAACAATGTTATATAGAGAATTGGTAAAATAAATTATTGTTTCAATTATGGAAATTTATTAGAAGTTAAGAGAAAAGATTAAGAAAGATATTTTGTAAAGGTTAAAGGTCTTCATTTAAGCCACCAAACAAGTTATAATTGAATATCTTTATAAAAATATCAAAGATTAATTATGTGAAGTGAGACATTGCTCAATTAATGCTTCACATAAATTTTGTCTCCCAAAGCATCCACATTAAAAATAAAATGCTGTCAACTAATAGTCCAAAAAATGTCAAAGTTGTTGGTTCTAAATAGTTTTTAAAAATATATATTTAAATATAAATTTTCTTTCTATTGCTAAAGATTTCAGGTAAAAAATCTGAATGTAGGAATATTTTTTAAAAAGAAATTAATGTTGGGGTACCTGGGTGGCTCAGTCAGTTAAGCGTCCGACTTCAGCATAGATCATGATCTGTTTCATGAGTGTGAGCCCTGCATTGGGTTCTGTGCTGACAACTCAGAGCCTGGAGCCTGCTTCAGATTCTGTGTCTCCCTCTCTCTCTGCCCCTCCCCTGCTCATGTTCTGTATTTCTCTGTCTCAAAAATAAATAAACATTAAAAAATTATTAAAAAATGAATAAATGTTAAAAAAATTAAAAAAAGAAATTAATGTTTCCTTTAATGACTCATATAACTGAATGATACATTTTGGAAGTACTTGTGCTCTATTTTCTGTAGCAGACTCTACAAAAAATATGGATACTGTTTGTATTATCATTCAGTATATATGTATATATAGTATTGATCATGGCCACCCTATGGTACTGGTGATAAAAGTAGAAAACATTGAATTGAATAATTTAATGTTCTTTGTCATACTCACTGGTTATGCTCTGGAAAAGTAATCAAAGATACTACTGTTAACATTTGTTCAAGTTTATCCTGAAAGAAAAGGAATGCATGCAAGGAAATATTCAATAAACAAAGAAAAAGAAAAGGGTTTTGCTCCATTATTTCAACCTGCTTATGAATAAGCTAAATATAAAACTGAAGAAAAGGAAAAACTTATGTGACTAGACTAGACAGGTATGAAAAATTATGTGGAAATTAAAAAAAATTATATTACAAAAATATAGAAGCTACATTCTTCTAACTTGAATAAATATTCACAATATTTTAATTCTAATCAATAGTTTTCTGTAAATTGGCTGCAGACTAAAAGAAAATTTTGAAGGACATAGTGATATTCAAAAGTTAAAATTACTTTTCAATTTATTGAACATACCTTTGAATTTGATGTTAATAAAAGACTGGACAAAGGGGATAGTAAATTTTATTATCTTGGACAAATATAACATTTAATTATTAAAATAAATTAATTTTTACTGTTCATTTCTGTTACTATGTGGCCAATGAAATTGAGTGCACAAATTGAGATTAAGTATAAAGCACATACCAACTTTCAAAAACTTAGTACTATAAAAATGTAAGCTATCTCACTATTAATTTTATGTTGACCACAAGTAGAATAATATTATTTTGGACATATATATGTTCATTTATTTATTTTGAGAGTGAGAAAGAGCAAAGAAGGGTCAGAGAGAGACAGAGAGAGAGAGACAGAGGAGAGAGAGAGAGAATCCCAAGCAGGCTCTGCATTGTCAACATGGAGCCTGAATCAGGACTCAATCTAATAAATCATGAGACCATGACATGAGCCAAAATCGTGACCTAGCCACTGAGGCTCTCATAAGTAAAATATATTGTTAATATGAATTTCATTTGTTTCTATTTATTTTTATTATAGCATCTAGAAAATTTAATATTATAAATGTGCCCTGCAGTATATTCCTATTGCATAGCATTGATATATAAAATACAATTCTTTTCTTTTCCAAAAATTATTGCCCTGGTATTGATTTTCATCTTACTCAAGTATCATTCATGGTTTCAAGTATTCCTTAAGGATTGTCAGTGATACTTTGGTAAATTCCTTCATACATGGACAACTAACTGGAACCAGAGACAGAAATTATTTAAAATAGTTGAATTATTTCCTAAGATATTTTCAAGAATTCTCAACTTTTATTACCTCAAAAAGATGTTAATTCTGTTACTTTAAATATTATTCATTACTTTGACAAATAGTAAACCATCAAAATGGAAGTTCACAATTTGTAGTCATTTATTTTTTATAAAACTCCATAAACTGCAATTAGCTTTTCTGTTTTTTTTTTCTTTTTCCTTCTTCCTCTGAGCAGACATTAAAAGCATTTGTTGATAATGTTAACATTCTCCACAAGCCTCTCCCTTTAGACTTCTTGATGCAATTTTTATAAGCTTGTGACTTTCATATTGGTCCTTAGACAATGATATCCCTTCCATTTTGAGATATGTAATTGTTTTGTTTACTTCTGTGGGTTTTAATATAAAGTTTATAAAACACTACATGCAGTATTAAAGAACTCACATAGTACTCAAAATTGTATGCTGTGAGCTTAAAGGAAAACTCTTGGGTGAGCTATGGGACAGACTTATATTAACTGCCAGGAATACTGTTAGCTAACATCCTCTGATAGCTGTTAGTATCTTCAGGTCTAATATACATTTTCTATAAATTTTATGTTCTATTTTTGAAATCCCTTATCCACCCTGTGATGGTTAGTTTCTGTTTCAACTTGTCTAGGTTGTAGTTCAAACACCAATCTAGTTGTTGTGAAGGAATGTTGTACATTTACAGTAAGATTACTCTAAGTAAAGGAGATGACCCTCTATAATGAGGGTTAGGCCATATCCAATATGTTGAAAGAATTAAAGAGTATAAAATAAAGTTTCCCAGATAAGAAGGTCTTCCATAAGATTGAAGCATCAATTCCTGGCCTGCCCTACAGATTTTGGACATGCCAAACCCAACATCCATATAAGCCTATTTCTTCAAAGAAACAAATAATTATATTAATATATATATATGTATATGTATATATACATGTTATGTATATATGTATATATGTGTATATGTATATACAAATGTTAACATGTATATATGTATATATAGATATATTAATATATATGTATATATGTGTGTATATATACATATATATACATATACACACACATATATAATACTTAAGATAATATGTTTTATAAAATATATCATCTATATCTATGTAAATATTTCATATTGGTTGTTTCTCTGGAGTACACTGAATGACATATGCCCCATTAGTAATAAAGTTGTTTAATTTGTTCTTTTTTTGGTAAGGAAAGATTAGAACAGAAATATTGATTATCATATAATATTCCATTTATTTGTCATTGATTTTTTTTTTTTGATTTTCAAAATAATTTTGTTAAGTTGATGCCTTGAAATTCTATGTCTGTTTAAGATTTATTAGGGGCAGTACTTGGGGAGCATCTGGGTGGCTCAGTTAGATGAGCATCTCTTGATTTCAGCTCAGGTCATGATCTCACAGTTTGTGAGATCGAGCCCGCATAGGGCTCCATGCTGACAGCATTGAGCCTGCTTGGGATTCTCTCTCTCCCTCTCTCTCTACCGCCTCCCCCAAATAAATGAATAAACATTTTTAAAAATAGCAGTGCTTGGGGCACCTGGGTGGCTCAGTTGGTTAAGCGTCCTACTTCAGCTCAGGTCACGATCTCGCGGTCTGTGAGTTCGAGCCCCGCGTCAGGCTCTGGGCTGATGGCTCAGAGCCTGGAGCCTGCTTCCAATTCTGTGTCTCCCTCTCTCTCTGCCCCTCCCCCGTTCATGCTCTGTCTCTCCCTGTCTCAAAAATAAATAAACGTTAAAAAAAATTTTTTTAAAGTAGCAGTGCTTGAAAAAATGTCCTATTAGAGCCCCAAATAATTTATTTTCAAAAGTTCTCTAAAAACTCCTTTGTATAACAGTGTTTATTTGTAAAGAGATAAACCTATGTACCCCTACGCTCTGTACCAATACCATAATTTGGTACTCTTTTTTTTAAATTATTGAATTCATCGTTCATATTTTGCCATTGAAATATATAATGTTATCTCACACTTCATTGTCTTAAGTATTCAAATAGGAAATTACTATTGTCTCAATCAAGAATATGGTGAAGCCCACCCACCATCTCAAGATTTGGCATTCTAAAATTTCAAAATGCAATTCAGACTCTTCGTTCAAGCATGAGTTTCTCTCTAGGTGTTTAGCATGATGCATGGAACATAGAGTAGTGGGATATTTGCATCTACATATTTTTTTGTGTTTTATTTATTTATTTATTTATTTATTTATTTATGTTTTAGAGGCAGCTGGCAACAATGTTGTTCTACTAGCAGAAGATAACAAATAATTGATATTCAAAGAGCAAGTGAAAAATAAGTATGAATTCAACATAAAGTATGATAAAAAAAAGTATGTGCCAAGTATAGCTTAATGTAGAAAATTTTTGCAACTGTTTGTGAAATTCTGACTGAACATGGGAGGTGAGGCTCAAAATGGGAGAAAAGTCTGAGGTGAAGGGACTCTGGAACTTTGCAATTAATAGGCTGAGGTGGAGTGGGATCTAGCTTGGGGTTGATCCTCAGCACAGATTTAGGGAGGTAAGGTGCTATTTCTGCCATATGATAGGAAAAAGAAGGCCAGGCAGCTTTGAATTTAAGATAGATGTGAGTGAGTCATCAAGGTTTATTTTCTGGGGGAAACACTGAAGTTGTTTGGTAGTAAAAATTAACTCATTAAAGTTGGGGTACTCAAACTCTGCATGTTTCAAAGAAATGACTAGTCATCTTCTGTGAGATTAACTCTGAACCCTTGGAAAATAATCTGGTCAGATAAGAGTGCCTTTATATACTTGGGGCACCTGGATGGCTCAGTTGGCTAAGGTCCGACTTCAGGTCAGGTCATGATCTCATGGTTCCTAGGTTCATGTCCTGCACTGGGCTCTGGGCTGACAGCACAGAGCCTGGAGTCTGCTTTGGATTCTGTGTCTCCCTCTCTGTCTGACCCTCCCCTGCTTTCTTTCTCTATCTCAAAAATAAATAAACGTTTTTTTTTTTAATAAAAAAAAAGAGTGTCTTTATTTACCTGAGACCTTGGACCACACATCAGGTAGTTTATATTAAATACTGTTATTTAGAGTGAATATCTGTTTTTGAACACCTATTTTTGCTCACCCACACTGTATCAGTTTGACCTCTGTGGGATAGTGGGCTGGAAAATAAGTAGCTAAAGTCAGTCATGGAATAATTCATGACTACACAACTGATCAACAAATATATGGACACACAGGTTTGAGTAGCTTCCCTTGTTGGCAACACTTTCTAAATATTGACACTTACCATTGCTGAGCCAAGGAAACACATTCCACTGGAGGTTTTTCCTGGACTCAACCCAATTAAGCCTTTCCTTTGTTGATTTTAATCTGTACCCCTATGCTCTAATAAACCACAGCTATGAGAATAACAGTTTCCCCTCTCCCCAAGTTCTCTAAGTTTTACCAAATCATCAAACTTGAGGATGATCTTGATGATACACATTGTATCAGTGGCATTGCAATATCCTTAAGCTGGAAAATAAGTAAATAATTGAACAAGTAAGGAAAAAAGAAAGAGAAAGAAAGCAAGAAAGAAAAAAGAAAGGGAGAAAGCAAGCAAGCAAGCAAGCATGAAAGAAAGAAGGAAAGAAAGAAAGAAAGAAAGAAAGAAAGAAAGAAAGAAAGAAAGAAAAAGAAAAAGAAAGAAGTAAAGAGAGAAAATTTCCTTGCATCTTGGTAAGGAAACTCAATCTATAGATTTATAGGACTGTTATCCATGGATTATTGGACCAGGAACTGTGTCAGTTGCACCTACAAAAAATAATATCTTCTAGACAACATTACAAAGTCATATAGGCTGCCAAGAACTAGAGTTTACTATTTAGCCATTTCTGAATAAATAAATAAATTTCAGTACCAGTAAGATCACTCCTTGATTCTACTAGTATTCTTAATCATACCTACCATTTATCAGTGCCTGTTACACACCAAAGATTGATTACATATATTGTATTTAATTTGATCCTTTGACTTTGTCCCATTGAGTTTTACCTCCCTTTAAGAATCTCTGGTTTTACTCAAGTTGTTACCATCATATCCCAACTAATATTGTAATCAATGATATTTTTGTCTCCAAATTAAATAAAGAAACTGAAGAACAATGGCAGAAAATCACTTAGCACAAATGACTCATACAACTGGCATGTGACAAAGCAAAGATTTGAAATCATGTTGTGTGATTCTTCTTTGTTTTGTTTTTCATATCGTACAACATGTACACAAGAAAATTTAAAAAAATAATTTTTCTCTTTTGTTCCTTTTCCCTCTTTGTGTTTTATAAAATTCTTGCTGTAATGGTAGAACCTCAGTTGTGATTACAGTATCTCACAGTTTTGAGCTGTAATAGAGCTTGCTAAGCTGTTTAATATTGGAAAAGTGTACTACTGTGGAATAGGTATGGTGATGACAGTTGGAGGAATCAGAATCTGAGAATCTAAAGGGACAAAGTTCAATGGGACAAACTCAATGGACCAAACTTATTTCAGATGTCCATCTGTTGAAATCTGGGTTGTACAAAAACACAACTCTACAATTGCGCACTGGCCATAGTTTTCCAACCTCTGCTCTGGGAAACCAGTAGGGTAGTCAAGGCTTCGGGCAGGGGCAAAGACTCCAGGAATATCCATGGTAAAAGTTCAAATGCAGAAATCCAGTGGCTGTAGAATTGACTATTGAGAGTGTTCAAAGTACAGACAGAAGAAGAAAGCCACACATGCTGTGTTCATCAGTCTCCTTTCTTTTTAGATGTCATAGGACAAACCAATCCTATTTTCATAATTTATCCACAGAGCAGTAATAAGTCTCTAAAAACCTCTGATCATATTATAAAGGTTTATCTATGGCTTAAAGAAGGATAAATTCTATCTGACAAAGTTTGTGCATTTGTAAATGTGAGATTTTGTGCCCCTTTTCATTAGAAGATTATTGAGTGAAATATCAATTGAGTATCATAAGCAGAAAATCTTTCTTTATTTAAGTATTTCAAAGAAGGAAAAGTGGAAAATATTTCTCCACACCATAAAAATGAATAACAAGATAAAAACCAATCTCAATTAATGTGGCAAACTGTATCATCATGAATAACAAACTTTGGAGCTTCCATAGACGATAAAGAATTAGATTCCATACTCTATTTTTTTTCCTCTTGTCTTTTAGCATGAACACACAATGAAGAAGGGGGTTGGAGGGAGTAAAACATTAAAAGGTAAGATTTTACTTAGTCAACCCTGAGCAATCTGAGTTCACTTTAAACTTCCTTTCAGGGGCACCTGGGTGGCTCAGTCGGTTAAGCCGCCAACTTCGGCTTAGGTCATGATCTCACGGTCCGTGAGTTCGAGCCCCGCGTCGGGCTCTGTGCTGACAGCTCAGAGCCTGGAGCCTGTTTCAGATTCTGTGTCTCCCCCTCTCTCTCTGCCCCTCCCCTGTTCATGCTCTGTCTCTCTCTGTCTCAAAAATAAATAAATGTTAAGAAAATTTAAAGAAATAAAAAAAAAATAAACTTCCTTTCAGTGACATCCCAGTTCCACATTTTATGAGGACATCGGTTCGTAAGGCCAGTGCTTCTTAGACAATAGGGACCTCAGAGCAGAGACTCATTGAAAGAAAACTAGAACCTGGGAATTTCCTAGATTTTCTGCTCTGCCCACCCATGAGAATGAAACAGTAATGGATCTTACCTACTGGTTGTGATATGAGATGTATTGAAAGGACTATTGTTTGGCTTTAGTGGCATGACTTTGGAGTCCAAATTTGTATAAGTTAACTTCCTTAGGTTTCAAGATCCTTCATTGAGAGACTGCCAGGCCCTCCAAACTCATTGCTTATTGTGATTATTTACTACAGTAATATGGATTAAAACACTTAACATGATCAATCATTGAACATACCTAAACCTTGCTATGGTTACTGTAGCTATTTTGACCTTGTAACCAAATCTCTGGAGCTCTCAAAGTCTATTATTGCAAGACTCTATTTCCAATGGATCTTTCTTCTCAGTCTCTTCCATGAATATCACTTTGCGTCTACCTTTGTCACATGTACTCCTCCTATTTTTCCAGCTTGGAGAACTCACCTGAAAGCAGGTAAGGTGCCACAGGATCTGAGTTCTCTCAACAACAGCTGATTAATCTCTTTTCATTCTTTCTTTGTTCTTCTTTTTAATATGTCCATGTACTTCTGGAGTTCCAGTATAGCCTAGTCTTGACATGGGAGTGGAAACTGAGAGGGAAGAGGGTGTTAAGAAAAACATTTGGGTAATGTTTGAATAGGGAATTGTAAATTCAGGGATGTGGGGACTGTGACCCCACCAGGCCCTTTTGTCTCTGTTCTGCTTCTTGCTGCAGCATGTATCTTCTCAGCCAGGTGAACAAACTTCTTGTTTTTTTTGCAATTTCCCATGAGAGTTACAGCAGTATTTCTGCCATTAAATGTGTGAGAGCTAGGCCATAGAAGCTTAAGATCTATTTTTCTGTTTGGAGATCCTGTGGAAGACACTGTCTTGTCCCTCTTGGCTTTCACAGCTCCTCTGAGTAGACTAATTCTGACCACTTTATCCTGGACTGTATCTCTCTCGGATAAAATCACCCCTTAATTTCTATCTTACTACTATTACCTCTGAATGCCTCTCTGCCACCACAGCCTGCTTTTACTGCTGGATTCTGCATCCAATATGATCTATTTTTTACCCCTCCTATTGCTTTTTCCCTCTACCCCTCCACACATACCCAGTCACTGGAACCTGTTCCCCAACTATAACTCATTTTTCCTCTGGACCTTATTTATTTACCCAATTATTCACTTTCTCAGGATGTCAATTTCTCACCATATTTGACTCACTGCATTGATTCCATTGATCTATTTGATTGTCATTTTAACCACTACTAATGATCTCTCCTGTACCCTCACCAGAGTATGTTAACTATGACTTAGTCCGACTTGATTCCAATACTAATGAACACTCACCCAGAGAACTCATTTGTAGATAACCCCTGTTGGGTTATCTTTTCTGTCTCAACCATCTCAGATATCGACTATCTATGCCTGTCCATGTCCTTCTAGTGGCAGAATTTGTCAAGGACTTGTTATACAACAGCTTTTTCATACAGGGTTCTACTTCAAGGGCTTCTTTCTTTCTGCCCATTGGATGTTGTTTTCTGGAGATACCTTGAAACTAGGAGTATGGAGTCTTGCACCTTATTTTTCCTCAACACTGATGACCAGAAAAAGTGGGCCAAGAGGAAAAATATAAGGATTCCAGTCCATGAGGATGATCTCGATATATTTCAGGCCCTGGTATTTGTCATTGTTGCTGGTGGTGGTGGTATGGTCTCTTTTCTATACAGCCAGAAAACTCTCCATTTCATCTAAGGGGAATATTTCAAAGAAAATGTTTTAATCCAGTTAGAGAAAAGCTATTAGTTTTTAGGTTGGTAATCCTCTGAGGCAGATGGTATCTTGTTTCTCATAGCTAAGGATATTTACCCTTCCCAAATGTATGTGTTTCTTAAAATTGCAGAGTGCTGTCTAATATGTGTGTGCCACGTTTGGCATATAGGTTTAGAGTATCCCAGGGGTTTTAACTTAGTGAAGTTAAGGGATTAACTTCATTGCATATTGAATGCCTGCTTTGGCTTCTAAAAATGACATTAAATAAATCAATTTAATTCCCTTCATTTGCACCTGTGCAGATGTCCTATTCTAAAATGCTTTACTTTTTATGACTTTGTTATTCCAAGTATACACTAACAAAAGGACAACTGAAAAACTACTATAAAAACATCCAAGAGCTTTTCAAAGTAAGAACACTTTCAATCAACACATAATCTAAGACATGATGAAATCAGTCTTTGTTTTTACTGTCTCACTATCTTGAATTTTCTAAACCTGTAGAGTAAAAATTGGGTAACACAAATATAAAAGGACCAGAAATCCATCCTCCCCACTCAGTGCATACAGGAAGGGTAAGAGACAAGTTGGTTTAAATTTCATAAAAGTAGGAACTGGGAATTTGGGAGTGACTAGGACCTTTATTTAAAAGAGAAGAAATTTATGACTGTGAATCTCTCAGTAGGGAATAGCAGCCACCTTACATCTAAATCCCTATTTCTTCCTGAGAAAAGCTGGCGAGAGAGGCACTTCACCAATCTCTTAACCTAACCTTATTGAAAATACACAGCAGTTGGGGCACCTGGGTGGATCAGTTAGTTAAGCGTAAGGTCATGATCTCCAGGTAGTGAGTTTGAGCCTTGTGTCCAGCTCTCTGTTGACGGTTCAGAGCCTGGAACCTGCTTCTCATTCTGTGTCTTCCTCTCTCTCTCTGCCCCTCCCCGCACTTACACTCTCGCTTTCTCTCTCTCTCTCTCAAAAATAAATAAGCATTAAGATAAAAAAAAATAAAAAAAAAGAAAATATACAGCAACCAAGCACTATATACTTTATTTTATTTTACCATAGGGAAATAGGGAACATGCAACTTCAGGGTGTGTGTGTGTGTGTGTGTTTGTGTGTGTAGATGATTTCTCAGGGAAACTTCTGTGGTTTTAGGTCACGGGTCCTAGGTCTTTGCTCTAAGTCAATAGTGCCTGCTTCTCAATGACCCTGCATGGTCAGAGATAATCCAGAGTCTACTTCCAATATATTGATAATGGGATAATAAAATGATGCAGCTACTTTGGAAAACAGTTTGTAAGGTCTCCAAAAATTTAAACATAGGGTTACCTTACGACCCAGAAATTTCACTCCTAAGCATATACACAAAAATAATGACAACATATGTCTACACACAAATGTGTACAAGGATGTTCATAGCAGAATTTTTCATAATAGCCAAAAATTGGAAATAATCTTATGTCTAACATTTGATGAATGAATGAACAGAAAATGATGTATGCATTAAATGGAATCTTATTCAACCATAAAAAGCTGAAGTATTAATACATGCAACATCATGAATAACCTTGAAAACATTATGCTAAAAGAAACAATACAAACACAAAAGGCCCCATAGTTAATGTTTATCAAAGGATGGGGGAGGAGCAGAGTATAAAATATGAATACTAATAGTTATGAGGGCTTCTTATTGGTGTGATAAAAATATCTTGGAACTAGGGAATGGTTGCACAACTTTGTGAGCATACTAAATATTCACTGAAGAGTGCATTTTAAAAGTTAACTTCTAATGGCATTTGAAGTATTATATCAATAAAAAGTACTGTTCCACACAAAGTTATGAACAATGGCAAAATGTTTCTCAAATTTATGCGGAAGAGATCAGGTTGAAGACTAACAAAACAATACTTTGCATGAAGAATCAAAATAAAGTCTTGTTTTATCTCAGTTCAAGACTTATAAAGCTATTTGAAAGAATATATTCTATGAAAATTTACAAATGAATTAGTGCAATAGAAAAGATAACTAAAGGGGTGCCTGGGTGGCTCAGTAGGTTAAGCATCCAACTTTGGCTCAGGTCATGATCTCGTGGTCCATGAGTTGGAGACCCACGTTGGGCTCTGTGCTGACAGCTCAGAGCCTGGAGCTTGCTTCAGATTCTATGTCCCCATCTCTCTCCGCCCCACCCCTGCTTGTGTTCTGTCTTTCAAAAATGAGTAAACATAAAAAAAATAAAAAAAAATAAAAGATAACTAAAAACAAGTACCATTGGATCCTTGTTTGGATGGGAAAAAGTGAAAAAAATATGAGGGAAAAAATTTTTGAATGAATGCATTGAGGAACATTTCTAACTGATTGGGAAAAATACAATTAGGTTTATTTCTGACGCTATATGTAAATTAAATTTCTGATAATTTATAGATCAAATAAAAATACGTTGTCAATACACACATATTTTCAATGCTTAGGTTAAGGAATATTTCTTTTCTTTAATGTATATTTATTTATTTTGAGAGAGAGCGAGCAAATAGGGAAAGTGCAGAGAGAGGGAAAGAGAGAGAATCCCAAGCAGGCTCCATGCTCTGAGCACAGAGCTTGATGCGGGGCTAGAACCCACAAATGGTGAGATCATCACCTGAGCTGAAACCAAGAGTCAGATGTTTAACTGACAGAGCCACCCAGTCATTCCAGAAATATTTCTTAAATAAAGCATGAGAGAGAACAAAAAAACCATAAAGGAGGATAGTGGTGAATAATAAAGTGAATAAACAATCAGCTGTATGGGAAACAAAGAAACAAAATATAGGGATAGATATTTCATAAAATAGGAAAACTGACCAATAAATTAACTCATTGACTAAATGCAAATTTATTTTTTTATTTATTTTTTTTTAAATTTTTTTTTTCAACGTTTATTTATTTTTGGGACAGAGAGAGACAGAGCATGAATGGGGGAGGGGCAGAGAGAGAGGGAGACACAGAATCAGAAACAGGCTCCAGGCTCTGAGCCATCAGCCCAGAGCCCGACGCGGGGCTCGAACTCAGGGACCGCGAGATCGTGACCTGGCTGAAGTCGGACGCTTAACCGACTGCGCCACCCAGGCGCCCCGACTAAATGCAAATTTAATAAAAGATACTGTTTTATAACCATTTCATTGGAAAAATTTTAAAACAATCTGACTATTTGGTTAAGAATGTAAGAAAATCAAATCTCCTTCTCTCTAAAAGACATTGCAGCTTGACATTTTGGACACGATTCTGTAATTATAAGGTTGATAATATGCATATTTCCAGGATGCAGATATTCTATATGCAGTTCTTTATCCTAGAAAAATGTTTGCATTTGCCAAAATAAGGCTTACAAAAGCATATATAATAGTAAGCCATTGGAAACAACCATATGATCAGCAAAAGGAGATGAAAAAATATATTGGAATATGCGTATGTTGGAAATATACAATAGTAATAACTTATAATTAATATATCCACATATAAGAACTGAAAAAAAAAAATAAGGCTAAATGAGAAAGGCCTGGATATAATATATATGTATATATGTATGCATATGTGTGTGTTTGTGTATATATATATCTATATATATATTTAAAATATATATAAACCATTTATGCAGATAGACACACAAAACAATACACTATAATATTTGTAGATATAAACATAATAAAACATACTAAAACATAGAGAATGATATATACCAAAATCATAACAGGAGCTGCTTTGAAGTGGAATAGAAGGAAATAGGTGTGAAATAAAGTGAAACTTTTGGAGTCCAACAAGATTGTAGAGATAATAGGATAAAATGATAACTTTTGCTAGTTGTGTTGTTTTTCTAATTTCTTTGTATTTTAGGCTTGAATTTTTTACCTGAAAAATTCACTCAGATTTAGTCAAGTTTTATTCTCCCATATTTCCAGTTCAATTGCACTCCAGCTGTATGATACAAATTAAAAATTAAGTCCTCTGGCATAGTTCTACTTAAAGTTAAAGAAAATTTCTCCCATATTTTGCCTTTATGGTGTGACAATGTGTTAATCATTAATTGAGGCATCCAATAAATTGAAAGAGAAAACAGCAGGAAACCACTCATTTTAGAACATAATCCTTTGATTAGAAGCAGTCATTTCTAAAATTAATCCCATGTGACATCAACTGTTAGCCTCTTTATTTTCTTCTTCTGTAACTTATGCTTTATATTCAGAAAGAGTGGGTCTTTCCAGGGGGGAATAAATATTTTATTTATTTGGTGGACTTTTATATTTTGGGAACATAATCCAGAGAGTTAACAGATCAAGGGAGAGGAAAAACAAATGGGTGATGAAACTACAGATTGAAGTTCAAGTCGTTTTGGTCTTCCGAAAATTCTCCTCATCATCTGAAAACTCTAAAGGGAAATTGAAAGCTACTTCTGTTAAACAAGTTTATTTGTCTATCCTGGCTGTCCCTCCCACTGTGGCAGATTATATTCCATGTCTACCGTTACAGAATTTGGTCAACAGAATATTAGCAGATATAATGAAAACAAAAGCTTTAAATATGCTGGCACAATTTTTTGTGTTCAACCTATGTTTGACGGACCTGCTATGGAAAGAGCGTGCTCTATAAAGCTACTGTGCTTTCTGCACATGATCACTGTGATTGAACCTAGACTCCAGCTACTGTCTCTTTTAATACATTCCATGGCAGCTAATGTGCCACATCATAGTTCCAGCGATTGTCTCAAACAAAATATACTTAAGGCTGGATTATAGCACTGTATAATGGCAGAACTTTGCAGAAGTCAATTCTAGATATAATCATTGATTTTTTTATATATCTACAATTGTCTTCGACTTATAGTAGGTTGACTACTTATTGTTTCACTTAACTAAGGTGTGAAAGCGATATGCATTCAGTACAAAGGATATTTCGCATTTTCAATTTTTATCTTTTTCTGGGCTAGCAGTATGTGGTACCATCCTCTCTCATGATGCTGAGCAACAAGCCACAGCACCCAGGCAGCCACACAATCACAATGTAAAACACTGAAACACACACAATTATTCTGCATCCATATAACCAATCTATGTTTCACGTTTAGTACAGTTTTCAATATGTTACATGAGATATTTCATACTGTATTATAATATAAGCTTCATGTGAGATGATTTTGCTCAACTATAAGCTAATGTAAGTGTCCTGAGCACATTTAAGGTAGTCTATGCTAAGCTACCATGTTTGGTGGTTTACTTCTATTAAATGCATTTTCAGGGGCACCTGGGTGGCTCGGTTGGTTAAGCGTCCGACTTCGGCTCAGGTCATGATCTCACGGTCCGTGAGTTCGAGCCCAGCGTCGGGCTCTGTGCTGACAGCTCAGAGCCTGGAGCTTACTTCAGATTCTGTGTCTCCCCTTCTCTCTATCCCTCCCCTGCTCATGCTCTGTGTCTCTCTGTCTCTCAATAATAAATAAACGTTAAAAAAAATTTAAAAAAATGCATTTTCAACTTATGATGGGTTTATCAGTAAGTAACCCTTTTGTAAGTCACTGAAAATCTGTGTTTGTGTGGGCAGTGACCCAATTACTTGCCTGGGACAATGTATCCCATATCCCTTGCATTTTTTCTGAAAGAGAGTTCAAATATCATTATGCCACTGACATCTGACCCAAACATGCCTTTTTTTCCAATTTATTTTAATTATTTTCTGCCAGGAAACATATTTGCTTAATTCTTCCCCCCACCTCTTACATGATCATTAACTATACCTAGCTATTCTAAAATTCCATATAATGTCAATATTGTCTTTTATAAATCTGTAGACTATCTGGTGAGTCCTGATAATGCTGGGGCAAAGCTATATGTGTTCATTATTTACCATCCTATGAGAATACTATTGAATACAGATAGGTCCGCTTCAGTAATTATGACCAGAAAAATCATACCTAAGACTATATAGATCTTTGTTTAAGTTCCCATTCTGTTAATATCTTCATGTTTATGGCCGAGATAGAGGCACCTAGAGTTGAGACCTTACTTAGTGTCTATTGTAAGACTCTAACCTTCATTTTGTTTTCATAGAAGCCCAAATGGAGCACTGACTATTGCATACAGGATACACTAATATTCTTGGAAAGTTTTCATGTTCCTAACCACATTTGTTACTATGTCTGAAGATGTAAGATATTGTGGGAGACTACCTGGAAGCTGCTGTGAGGGAGTCGATTTGAAGTCTGAGAAGCTTTAAATGATATTTATACCCAGCCATGTGTGATATCTCACCACTATCAATTGCTGGTCTTGTTATTCAATTGACCATATCCATGATTACACTTATTTGATAAAACCTTTATACCTATTGAATTAAAAGAGCCCTTACAAATCCAGTCAATGCTTTGCTTCTAGAAACTGGATTTTATGGCTTGTTCCCTATAATTCTCAACTTTCATGCATTCTTTTTCAGGAAAAGTTTACATAGCCACACTAAATTAAGACCAAATATCAACAATTAAATAATACATACCCTCATTTTGAACTATACTTTTTAGTACAGGCTGGCTGCCTTGAACATGCAAATTTCCAGAACTAAGAGTTCTGGGCATTTTTAATCTTAGAAACTCTTGTTCTTCAGTGTAGTAATTGTCTAGCTTCCTTAATCAGAGTTTCTCCTACAGAGTCTAAGGCTTAACCAGTTTCACACCTTCACTTTCTCTTAAGTGAAACACCTCTTCTTCATATTAAGAAATCTGGCTTAAAAAATTGTGGATTTATAGCTTGTGCACATTTGTTTTCCAAACGAGGCTATGATTTCATCCTATCATGCCCATTTTCCTGAAGTCTCTAAGCTTCTATAAACAACATTGAATCAGACCTCATACCTTTACTGTTGTCTTTGCACACTCTTTTGAGGTCTTTTGAACTATTTATCCATATGTCATTCAGAACCATGTGCATGCATCTATCATTAAATTTTCCTTTTTTAGGACTATTCATCTCTAATTCTAGCATATTTCTCCAAAACTCATCTAGAAAGGTAATCTGTTAGGAGATATGAGGTACATCAATTCTGGATATGGTGGACACATCAATTACTCAAAGATGTACTGCCTGCTTTCTCCATCTTAAGTAGAGCAATTCCATACAAAGAAGTTTTTCTCAGCTTTTTTGTGTGCCAAGTACCTAGTGGACAGTCTGATGAAGCCAATTCCATGATTCCCTTCTTACAATATTATTAAAATTACAAAATTACTGACATAGAATTATCGAAATATTTGAAATTATTACACAATAATATACATGATTTTGTACTGACCTATTATATATCAATTCTAGCTCTGTGTCTAAAAACTGCTGTAATTTTTCAAAAGTGATTAACATAAATGACAGTTCAAAATATTTAAAACTTGGGAGGAAGATGGCGGCACAGGAGGATGCTGGGCTCACTGTGTCCTGCTGATTGCTTAGATTCTACCCACATCTGCCTGAATAACCCAGAAAACTGCCAGAAGACTAGCAGAACGGACACTCTGGGGCCAAGTGTAGACAAGAAGAGGGTCTTGTAGACAAGAAGAGGCTCACAGAAGAGGGTAGGAAGGGCGGAGAGGCGGTGTGAGCAGGAGGACTGGCAGGAGGTAACCAGGACTGTGGAGGGGCACCTGGATGGCAGGCAGAGCCCCTGAGTCTGGCTTGCAAAAGTGGAAGGGCCAGACGGAGTGTGTTCTGACAGTCAGTGGGACTTAACATCTTGAATGTTATAAGTCAACAGCTCTGCTCAGAGAGCAGGAGAGCTAAAGGACAACCAGAGGGAGAGTTGTTGAGCCCCGGAGGACAGAGCTCAGCTTGGCAAGGAACAAAGGCGCTGGTAAACCCATCGCCCTCGCCCATCCCCCAGCCAAAATCCCAAAGGGAACCAGTTCCCATCAGGGAACTTGCTTGCACCACGCAAACACCCAACACTGTGCTTCTGCGGATCCATGCCTCCAACGGGTCTGCCTCCCTCCCGGTGCCACAGGGCCCCTGCTGCAGCAGACCACCGAAGACGAAGTGAGCTGAGCCCGCCCTTCCAGCCCCTGTGCACCTTGCTGATCCACCCCATCTAATATGCCAGATCCCATAGAAGCAGCACCACAAGACTGGCAGTGTGCAAGTAGCCCAGACAGGGGCCACACCACTCCACAGTGAGTCCTGCCATGGGAGAGGGGAAGATAAGGTACACACCAGTCTGACTGTGGCCCCAGGGGTGGGCTGGGGACAGACATCAGGTGTGACTGTGGCCCCGCCCACCAACACAAGTTTCTCCAGACAGCACAGGGGAAGTGCCCTGCAGTTTGGAGCTACCTCAGGGACTACCCAAAATGACAAAACAGAAGAATTCTCCTCAAAAGAAACTCCAGGAGGTAGCAACAGCTAACGAGCGAATCAAAAACGATTTAAGCAATGTAACAGAAAATGAATTTAAAATAATAGTCATAAAATTAATCGCTGGGCTTGAAAAAAGCATAGAGGACAGCAGAGAATCTATTGCCACAGAGATCAAGGGACTAAGAAACAGTTAGGAGGAGCTAAAAATTGCTTTAAATGAGCTGCAAAATAAAATGGAGGCAACCAAAGCTTGGATTGAAGAGGCAGAGGAGAGAATGGGTGAATTAGAAGATAAAATTATGGAAAAAGAGGAAGCTGAGCAAAAGAAAGATAAAAAAAATCCACAATTATGAGGGGGAGAATTAGAGAACTAAGTGATGCGATGAAATGCAATAATATCCATATAATAGGGATTCCAGAGGAGGAAGAGAAGAGAAAGGGGCTGAAGGTGTACTTGAACAAATCATAGCTGAGAACTTCCCTGATCTGGGGAAGGAAAAAGGCATTGAAATCCAAGAGGCACAGAGAACTCCCTTCAGAGTAACTTGAATCAAACTTCTGCACAATGTATCATAGTGAAACTGGCAAAATACAAGGAAGAAGAGAACATTCTGAAAGCAGTGATGGATAAACGCACTCTAACATATAAAGGGAGACCTATAAGACTAGTGATGGATCTATCTACTGAAACTTGGCAGGCCAGAAAGGAATGGCAGGAAATTTTCAATGTGATGAACAGAAAAAAATATGCAGCCAAGAATCCTTTATCCAGCAAGTCTGTCATTTAGAATAGAAGGAGAGAGAAAGGTCTTCCCAAACAAACAAAAACTGAAGGAATTCATCACCACTAAACCAGCTCTACAAGAGATCCTAAGGGGGATCCTGTGAGACAAGGTACCAGAGACATCACTAGAAGCATGAAACCTACAGACATCACAGTGACTCTAAACCCGTATCTTTCTATAATAACACTGAATGTAAATGGCCTAAATGCGCCAACCAAAAGACACAGGGTATCAAAATGGATTAAAAAAAAAGACCCATCTATTTGCTGTCTACAAGAGACTCATTTTAGACCTGAGGACACCTTCAGATAGAAAGTGAGAGGATGGAGACTATCTATCATGCTACTGGAAGTCAAAAAAAAAAAACTGGAGTAGCCATACTTATATCGGACAAACTAGACCTTAAATTAAAGGCTGTAACAAGAGATGAAGAAGGACATTATATAATAGTTACAGGGCCTATCCATCAGGAAGAGCTAACAATTGTAAATGTCTATGCACCGAATACAGAGCCCATATATATATAAAACAATTAATCACAAACATAAGCAACCTTATTGATAAGAATGTACTAATTGCAGGGGACTTTAATACTCTACTCACAACAATGGACAGGTCATCTAGACACAGGATCAATAAAGAAACAAGGGTCCTGAATGATACATTGGATCAGATGGACATGACAGATATATTTAGAATTCTGCATCCCAAAGCAACAGAAAATGCTTTCTTCTCGAGTACACATGGAACATTCTCCAACATAGATCACATACTGGGTCACAAAACAGCCCTTCATAAGTGTAAAAGAGCTGAGATCATACCAAGCATACTTTCAGACCACAATGCTATGAAACTTGAAATCAACCCCAGGAAAAAGTCTGGAAAACCTCGAAAAGTATGGAGGTTAAAGAACACCCTACTAAAGAATGAATGGGTCAACCAGGCAATTAGAGAAGAAATTAAAAAATGTATGAAAACAAATGTAAATGAAAATACAACAATCCAAATGCTTTGGAATGCAGGGAAGGCAGTCCTGAGAGGAAAATACATTGCAGTCCAGGCCTATCTCAAGAAACAAGAAAAATCCCAAACACAAAATCTAACAGCACACCTAAAGGAAATAGAAGCAGAACAGAAAAGACACCACAAACCCAGCAGAAGAAGAGAATTAATAAAGTTGAGTGCAGAAATAAACAATATAGAATCTAAAAAACTAGTAGAGCAGATCAATGAAACCAAGAGTTGGTTTTTCGAAAAAACAAACAAAATTGATAAACTTCTAACCAGGCTTCTCAAAAGAAAAGGAAGATGACCCAAATAGATAAAATCATGAATGAAAATGGAATTATTACATGGAATATTATAATGGAATTATTATCCCTCAGAAATACAAGCAATTATCAGGGAATGCTATGAAAAATTATATGCCAACAAACTGGACAACCTGGAAGAAATGGACAAATTACTAAACACCCACACACGTCCAAAACTCAAACAGGAAGAAATAGAAAACTTGAGCAGACCCATAACTGGTGAAGAAATTGAATCAGTTATCAAAAATCTCCCAACAAATAAGAGTCCAGGACCAGATGGCTTCCCAGGGGAAGTCTACCAGACATTTAAAGCAGAGATAATACCTATCCTTCTCAAGCTATTCCAAAAAATAGAAAGGGAAGGAAAACTTCCAGGCTCATTCTATGAAGCCAGTATTACTTTGATTCCTAAACCAGACAGATATCCAGTAAAAAAAGAGAACTACAGGCCAATATCCCTGATGAATATGGATGCAAAAATTCTCAATAAGATACTAGCAAATTGAATTAAACAGCATATAAAAAGAATTATACACCATGATCAAGTGGGATTCATTCCTGGGCTGCAGGGCTGGTTCAACATTCACAAATCAACCAATGTGATACATCACATTAATAAAAGAAAAGATAAGAACCATATGATCCTGTCAATTGTTAAAGAAAAAGCATTTGACAAAATTCAGCATCCTTTCTTTACAAAAACCCTCGAAAAAGTCGGGATAGAAGGAACATACTTCAACATCATAATAGCCATTTATGAAAAGCCCACAACTAATATCATCCTCAATGGGGAAAAACTGAGAGCTTTTTCCCTGAGATCAGGAACACGACAGGGATATCCACTCTCACCGCTGTTGTTTAACATAGTGTTGGAAGTGCTAGCATCAGCAATCAGACAACAAAAGAAAATCAAAGGTATCAAAATTGGCAAAGGTGAAGTTAGGCTTTCACTTTTTGCAGATGACATGATATTATACATGGAAAATCCGATGGACTACACCAAAAGTCTGCTAGAACTGATACATGAATTCAGCAAAGTTGCAGGATACAAAATCAATGTAAGAAATCAATTGCATTCTTATACACTAATAATGAAACAACAGAAATACAAGTAAAGAAACTGATCCCATTCACAATTGCACCAAGAAGCATAAAATATCTAGGAATAAACCTAACTAAAGATGTAAAAGATCTGTATGCTGAAAACTATAGAAAGCTTATGAAGGAAATTGAAGAAGATACAAAGAAATGGAAAAACATTCTTTGCTCATGGGTTGGAAGAATAAATATTGTTAAAATGTCAATAGTACCCAAAGCTATCTACACATTCAATGCAATCCCAATCAAAATTGCACCAACATTCTTCTCGAAACTAGAACAAGCAATCCTAAAATTTGTATGGAACCACAAAAGGCCCTGAATAGGCAAGGTAATTTTGAAGAAGAAGACCAAATCAGGAGGCATCACAATCCCAGACTTTAGCCTCTACTACAAAGCTGTCATCATCAAGACAGCATGGTATTGGCACAAAAACAGACACATAGACCAATGGAATAGAATAGAAACCCCAGAACTAGACCCACAAATGTATGGCCAACTCATCTTTGACAAAGCAGGAAAGAATATCCAATGGAAAAAAGACAGTCTTTTTAACAAATGGTGCTGGGAGAATTGGACAGCAACATGCAGAAGGATGAAACTAGACCACTTTCTTACACCATTCACAAAAACAAACTCAAAATGGATAAAGGACCTGAATGTGAGACAGGAAACCATCAAAACCCTAGAGGAGAAAGGAGGAAAAAACCTCTCCGACCTCAGCCGCAGCAATTTCTTACTTGACACATCCCCAAAGGCAAGGGAATTAAAAGCAAAAATGAACTATTGGGACCTCATGAGGACAAAAAGCTTCTTCACAGCAAAAGAAACAATCAACAAAACTCAAAGGCAAACAATGGAATGGGAAAAGATATTTGCAAATTACATATCGCACAAAGGGCTAGTATCCAAAATCTACAAAGAGTTCACCAAACTCCACAACCAAAAAACAAATAATCCAATGAATAATTGGGCAGAACATATGAATAGACACTTCTCTAAAGAAGGCATCTAGATGGCCAACAGACACATGAAAAGATGCTCAACGTTGCTCCTCATCAGGAAAATACAAATCAAAACCACACTCAGATATCACCTCATGGCAGTCAAAGTGGTTAAAATGAACAAATCAGGAGACTCTAGATGCTGGAGAGGATGTGGAGAAACAGGAACCCTCTTGCACTGTTGGTGGGAATGAAAACTGGTGCAGCCGCTCTGGAAAACAGTGAGGAGGTTCCTCAAAAAATTAAAAATAGACCTACCGTACGACCCAGCAATAGCACTGCTAAGAATTTACCCAAGGGACACAGGAGTGCTGATGCATAGGGGCACTTGTACCCCAATGTTTATAGCAGCACTCTCAACAATAACCAAATTATGGAAAGAGCCTAAATGTCCATCAACTGACGAATGGATAAAGAAATTGTGGTTTATATACACAATGGAATACTACTTGGCAATGAGAAAGAATGAAATTTATCCTTTTGTAGCAACGAGGATGGAACTGGAGAGTGTGATGCTAAGTGAAATAAGTCATACAGAGAAAGACAGATACCATACGTTTTCACTTTTATATGGATCCTAAGAAACTTAACAGAAGTCCATGGGGAGGGGAAGAAAAAGAAAAGGGTTAGAGAGGGAGGGAGCCAAAGCATAAGAGACTCTTAAAAACTGAGAACAAACTGAGTGTTGATGGGGGGTGGGGGGGGGGGTGATGGGAATTGAGGAGGGCACCTTTTGGCATGAGCACTGGGTGTTGCATGGAAACCAATTTGACAATAAACTTCATATTAAAAAGAAATTAAGCAGGTTTTCTTCTAAAAATATTTACAACTCTTGTGTGATACAAAATATCTGTTAAGTCCTTTAATAAATGTCATGGTATTGCTGATGTTAATATACTGTTATATTAATATGTTAACTATATTCATAATAACAGCAACACTACATCTTAGTTAGAACTTAAGATAAAAATGTGAAATTTTCCCTTTTCACGTTTATTAATCCCAAAATTTATTTATGCATGCTTTGGTATTCATGTACAACTGGTTAGATACTATGCCCCAGAAGTGAGTTTTCCTCAGTCCCAGCTTCTAGCCCAAGTTGTGATTCTACCAATGATTTCTCTGCTTATCTATTCAGATGTTTCCTGAGAGTATATTCAATTTCTGGATCTCAACCTTCAAAAACATAACTGAGTTACTTTTAAAGTTACTAAACTATTACTGGAATAATTTGCACTCATTTTCTCAGTATTTCCCTTACATGATTCCAAACTTTATATCATCATTTGAAATAGGTACCCCAGTCTTTAAAATATCATTCTCCAAATAATTTTACTATGAAGTTTCAATCATTAGCTTTGAGACAATGCTTCTTAATAGCTTTCTGGGTACCAGCTTCTACTGGGGAGTTATTCCAACTAACTCTTTCCCTGAAACATTTGGATACTTATTTTTTTATTACCTCTCTTTAGATAATTGTAATTTTTTCTGACTTGATATTAAAACATCAAGAAAATATCTTTTCTGACCTCTCTAAAAATTAGATCTGGGTGTATCTTATACAATAATTTTCTTTATTTCTTTGTGGGTTTTGTTTTGTTTTTGTTTTTGCCTTTCCCATAGGTCTAATGTAGGCTTCTTTAATCACAGCATTATTGACATTTTTTTTTTGCCAGATAATGATCATCATGAGGAGTTGTCTTCAGCATTGTGGGATGTTTAGCATCATCCCTCATCTCTACCCACAAAATGCCAGGAGGCTACATTTGTGATGGCCGAGAATATCTCTGGACATTGCTGACTCTCCACGGGGGAAAATCATGCCCAGTGGAGAACCATAGGTCTAAGATGACTTGTGTAAACTTGAGTCTTGATTGAAAAACATCCCTCTCGGGTGCCTGGGTCAGTTAAGTATCTGACTTCAGCTCAGGTCATGATCTCACAATTCACGAGTTCTGGCCCCACATCTGGCTCTGCAATTACACTGCAAAGCCTGCTTCAGATCCTCTGTCTCCTTCTCTCTCTGCCCTTCCCAAGTTCTCTCTCTCTTTTTCTCTCAAAAATAAATAAACATTAAATAATAATAAGAGGAAGAAGAAGGTGAAAAATACTCTCTATGATATTATTTGTAAGTATATATTTAGTTTGTCTTCTGATGTTTGAGAGCTAAAATAATTTTTTATAGATCATCCTTCTCTTTTCATTTAGACAAATCTGTCTTTCTGCTTACTGATGTCATTGCATGGTTTCTTGGCTAGCATTAGGATAAAAGCATCTGGTATCCAAGCTTTCTTTAGATTTTTGGCTTAGCATTTATGATTATTTAATTTAGCTTTTTCCTTATCTCTATTCCAAAGGTTTAGATCAATGTGGTAGTGTCTCCAGGATAATTTTTTTTTATTCAAGAATATGAACTTCCCGGAAAGATGGCAGAATAGGAGGACCCTAACCTCACCTCATCCTATGGATACAACTATAGGTAACACTCACATCAGTGTACATAACCCAGAAAATGACCAAAAGACTGGCAGAGCAAACTCCACATCTAATGTAGAAAAGAAGTCACATCAAAGAGGGTAGTAAAGGCAGAGCCATTGTGGGGAGCTAAACTCCGGGGTCTGTCTGCCAGAGGGAGGAAGCCAAGGGCATGGAGGAAAAAAAAGAAACAAACTACCCCACCTGATAGCCCACATGGGAAGGATGAATACCTATACATTTCTCTTTGAAAACCAGAGGAGCTGAATTTTTGAGTCCTTACAAGAGTGGGACTTAAACCCTGGAACTTTAAAAATCAGTGTGCTGGGCTCTGGGAGACCTGGGAGGGGGTAATAGGAAACTGGGCCCTACTCTTAAAGAGAAAGCACAACAAACAGGTTATGGAGATAGAGTGTAGAAGCAATAGTTTAAAAACACATGGAGCATATGGGAGGGAGAGATTTTTAAAATTCTCAGAGTACACTGAGGGACTTTTCCAGAAACAAAGAAGCTAGCAATTTTCTTCTCCCCCCCCACCCCCATCCCCCAGGATAAACATACAGTCACCTGCTGGAACCAGAACAGTAGTGGCATTCATTACCTAACTTGCTTACACCTTTCCTTGTCTTCTATAGCCAGGCCTGCCTCAGTGCCAGCACTGTGGATCCTTTCCCTGAGAAAACTAGTGCAAACCTTACCAACATCACAACTCCTGACTGAGCACTTTGTGGGGCCTTGGTCCTGGCGGCAGCAGCTTCTAATCACCTCACACAAAGAATGTGTGCGCCTTGTTAAAACTGTGTGCCCCATCAGCACAAACTTTGCAGAGTGGCCCAGCTGACTTGGTCTCCAGGGTGGCTGCACATCCTTTGTGGAAGAAGATTTGAGCAACCTTGTTAAAAGTGTGCACCCCACCCACTACTTTCAAGAGCAAGAGACATAGCTGACTTTCATAACATACAGAAACAGGCATTGAGAGTTGGACAAAAAAAGGAGACCAAGGAATATGTCCCAAATGAAAGCATAGGACAAAATCACAGCAAGAGATAAAAGCAAAATGGATATAAGTAATATTCCTGATGGAGAATTTAAAGAAATTATCATAAAGATACTTATTGAATTTCAGAAAAGAGTACAGGAAACTAACAAAGAGATAGATAAGAACCAATAAGAGATTAAAAAACCCACAATAATTGAAATTAAAAATACACTAGATGGAATAAATAGCAAGCTAGGAGAAGCAGAATGAATCAGTGACCTGAAGGACAGAGTAATAGAAAGTAACCAAGCTGAGCAGGTGAGAAGATAAAACTATGCAAAATGAGAATTGACTTAGGGAACTTAGTGACTCCATCAAGCATAATAACATTGAATTATAGGAATCCCAGAAGAAGAAGAGAGAGAAGAAAGGGCTGAAAATGTATTTGAAGAAATAGTAGCCAAATCTTTCTGAACTTGGGGAAGGAAACTGAAATTTAGATACAGGAAGCACAAGATCCTCCAATGAAATCAACCCCAAAATGTCCACACCGAGACACTGAAAAATAAAGAAGTTTAAAAGTAGCAAGAGAAAAGAAAACAGTTACATACAAGGAAAATCCCATAAGACTGTCAGCAGATTTTCAGCAGAAACTTTACAGTACAGAAGGGAATGGTGTGACATATTCAAACTGCTGAATTGGAACAATCTACAGCAAAGAAAACTCTATCCACCATGGCTGTCATTCAGAATAGAAGGAGAGGTAAAGAGTTTCCTACACACACAAAAGTTAAAGGAGTTCATGACGTTAAACCAGCCCTACAAGAAATGTTAAATGGGGCTCTGAGTGGAAAGAAAAGTCCAAAAGTAAGAGAAAGAAAAATAGGAAGCATAAAGGCAATACAAATCAGTCGAGGGACTCACAAAATAAGAGGATGTAAAATATGACATCATATACTTAAAATGTGCAGATGAATGGGTAAAGAATGGATTCAAACGTTAGTGATCATCTACTTAACATAGTCTGTGATAAGCAGGGGATATTATATATACAAACCTAATGATAACCACAAGTCAAAAAGCAGTAATATGCAAAACTAAAGATAAAGGAATCCAAGTATATCAATATTATCCAAGTATATTTCACCAACTTATGGTGGGTGATTACTTTGAGCTTAAATGAACTAAATGCTCCAATCAAAAGACATAGGGTGACAGAATGGATAAAAAAAAAAAACCAAAAAAAAACCAAGAAAAAAACAAAAAACAAACAAAAAAAAAACAAGACCCATCTATATGCTGCCTATAAAAGACTCATTTTAGACCTAAATACAAATGCAGATTGAAGTGAGGGGATAGAGAAATATTTATCATGCAAAAGGATGTCAAAAGAAAGCCAAAGCAGCCATACTGTTATCAGACAAAATTAAGTTTAAAACACAGACTATTATGAGTGACAAAGAAAGATACTGTATAATTAAGGGGACAATCCAACAAGAAGACTGACAATTGTAAATATTTATGCACCCAACATTAAAGCACCCAAATAATAACAAATATAAAGGAAACACTTGATAGTAATACAATAGTAGTAGAAAACTTTAATACACTACTTACATCAATGAACAGGTCATCTAAACAGATGTCAACAAGGACACAGTGGCTTAGAATGACATACTGGGCCAGATGTATTTAATAGGTTCATTCAGAACATTCCATCCTAAAACAGCAGAATACACATTCTTTTCAAGTACACATGTAATATTATCCAGAATAGATCATATATTAGGTCATGAATCAATGTTAACAGTTTCAAAAAGGTCAAAGTGACACCATGCATCTTTTTCTGATCACAACAGTATGAAACTGGAAATCAACCACAGGAAAAATCTGTAAAAAGCACAAATACAAAGAGGTTAAATAGCAAGGTACTAAATAATGAATAGGTCAACCAAGAAATCAAAAAGGAAATAAAAAATACATGGAGAGAAATTAAAATGAAAACACAATGATCCAAAATACTTGGGGTGCAGCAAAAGTGGTTCAAAGTGAGACATTTGTAGCAATACAAGCCTATTTCAAGAAGCAAGAAAAATCTCAAATAAACTACCTCCTCTTACAGATAAAGGAGTTAAAACAATAAGAAGAAACAAAACCAAAAACTAACAGAAGGAAATATACAATAAATATTAGAGCAGAAATAAACAAACAGACAAGCAAACAAACAAACAAACAAAAACCCAGCAACAATGGAACAGATCAAACAAAGTAGAACCTGCTTCTTTGAAAAGATCAACAAAATTGATAAACCACTAGCCAGACTCATCAAAAAAATAAAAAAAGATAAAGAGAGGGAGAGAGAGAGAGACTCCTATAAATAAAATCAGAAATGAAAAAGAGAAATAAAAACCGACACCACAGAAATACAAAGAATTGTAAAAGAATATATAAAAACAAATGCCAAAAAACTGGACAACCTAGAACAAATGGATATTCCTAGAAACATATAACTACCAAAACTGAATCACAAAGAAATAGGATATTTGAACATACCCATTACTGGTAATGAAATTGAATCAGTAATCAAAAAACTCTCAACGAAATCCAGGACCAGATAGTTTCACAAGTGAATTCTACTAAACAATAAGGAAGAGTTAATTCCTATTCTTGTCAAATTGGTAAAAAAAAAAAAAAAAAAAAAAAAAAAAAAAAAAAAAAAAAGAAAGAAAAAGAAAAAAGAAAGAAAAGAAAAAAGGAAAAGAAAAAAAGAAATGGAAGGAAAATTTCCAAATTCATCGTATGAGGCCAGCAGTACCTTGATTCCAAAATCAGATAAAAATGCCACAAAAAAAGACAACTATAAGCCAGTATCTCTCATGAATATAAATGAAATAATCCTCAACAAAACATTAGTAAACTGAATGTAACAATACATTAAAAAAATCATTCACCATGATCAAGTTGGAATTTATTCCTGGAGTGTAAGAGTGGTACAATATTACCAAATCAATGTGCTACATCACATCGATAAGTGAAATGATAAAAATCATATGATAATTTCATTAGATGCAGAAAAAGTCTTTGACAAAGCACAACATCCATTCATGATAAAAACCCTCAACAAAATAGGTTTAGAGGGAATATACCTAAACATAATAGAGGACTTATATGAAAAACCCACAATTGACAGCACATTCAGTGGGGAAAAACTGTACCCTAACAGGAATAAGATAAAGAAGTCCACTCTCATCACTTTGATTCAACATAGTACTGGAAGCCCTGGCCACAGCAATTAGACAAAAGAAAGGAATAAAAGCCATTGAAATTGGTAAGAAAGAAGTAAAATTTTCACTATTGGCAGAAGACATGGTACTATATACAGAAAACTGAAAGACTACCAAAAAAAAAAACCTGCTAGAAATGACAAATGCATCAGTAAGTTTGTAGGATGCAAAGTCAAGGTAGAGAGACCCATTACATTTCTACACACTAATAATGAAGCAGTAGAAAGAGAAATTAAGAAAACAATCCTGTTTAGAATTGTGCCCAAACCCGTTTAGAATTGTTCCCAAACCATAAAATACCTAGGAATAAGCTGAACAAAAGAGGTGAAAGACCTACACTCTGAAAGCTGTAAAACATTGGTGAAAGAAATTGAAGATGACACAAAGCAATGGAAAGACACTACCTACTTATGGATTGGAAGAACAAATATTGTTAGAGTGTCTATACTACCCAAAGTAATCTACAGATTTAATATAATCCCTATCAAAGACCAACAGCATTTTTCACAGAACTAGACCAAATAATCCTAAGATTTGTATGGAACTACAAAAGACTCCCAAATTGCCAAGTCAATCTTTAAAAAGAAAAATAAAACTGGAGATACCACAATTCCAGTCTTCTAGTTACATTGCAAAGTGGTAGTAAACAAAACAGTATGGAAATGGCACAAAAATAGACTCACAGATCAATGGAACAGGATAGAAATCCCAGAAATAAACCTGCACCTATATGGTCAATTCATCTTTGAAAAAGGAGACATGAATATACAATAAGAAGAAGATAGTCTCTTTGACAAATGGTGTTGGAAAAACTAGTCAGCTACATGCAAAAGAATAAGACTGGACAACCTTCTTATACCACACACACACACACACACACACACACACACTCAGATTAAGTACCTAAATGTGATATTTGAAACCATAGAAATCCTAGAAGACAGCACAGTCAGTAATTTCTCTGACATCGGCAATAATAACATCTTTCTAGATATGTCTCCTGATGCAAAAAAAACAAAGGCAAAAGTAAAGTATTGGGATTACATCAAAATAAAAATGTTCTACACAGAAAAGGAAACAATCAACAAAACTAAAATACAGCTTACTTAATGGGAGAAGATATGTGCAAATAATATATCTGATAAAGGTTTTAGTATTCAAAATAATTACAGAACTAATATAGCTCAACACCCAAAAAACAAATGTCCAATTAAAAAATGAGCAAAAGACATCAAGAGACATTTCTCCAAAGAAGACATACAGATGGCAAATTGACACATGAGAAGATGCTCAATATGACTCATCATCAAGGGAATGCAAATCAAAACCACAGTGAGGTGAGATACCTCCTCATACCTGTTAGAATGGCTAAAATAAAAAAAAAATAGGAAAACAACAAGTGTTCGCAAGGATGTTGTGAAAATGGAACCCTCTTGCATTGGTGGTGGAATTGCAAACTGGTTCAGCCACTGTGGAAGGCAGTATGGAGGATACTCAAAAAGTTAAAAATAGATCTACCCTATGATCCAGTAGTTGCACTACTGGGTATTTCCCTAAAGAGAACCAAAATTCTATTTTGAAAGAATACATGCACCCTATGTTCATAGCAGCATTATTTACAATAGCAAACTACAGAAACAGCCCAAATGTCCATTGATAGATGAATGGATAAAGAAAATGTGATATATATTTGGGTGCCTGGGTCGTTCAATCGTTTGAGCGTCCAACTATTGATTTCAGTTAAGGTCATGATTCCAGAGTTGTGGGATCAAGTCCCACATTGGGGTCCATGCTGAGTGTGAAGTCTGTTTAAAATTCTCTCCCTCTCAGGGCATCTGGGTGGCTTAGTCATTTAAGTGTCCGACTTCGGTTCAGGTCATGATCTGATGGCTCATGAGTTCAAGGCCCATTTTGGGCTGTGTGCTGACAGCTCAGAGCCTGAAACCTGCCTTGGATTCTGTGTCTCCTTCTCTCTCTTCCCCTCCCCAACTCATGCTCTGTCTCTGTCTCTGTTTCTCTCATATATGTATATATATAATATTATTATTATATAATATATATAATATATAATTTATATATATAAAATAAGTAAACATTAAAAATTTTTTAAAAAGATTCTCTCTCTCCCTCTGCCCTTCTCCCCTGCTTGTGCTCTCTTTCTCTCTAAAATAAAATAAAATTTAAAAAGAAGTTATGGTATATATATATATATGAAATATCTTTCATATATATATATATATATGAAGAAATATTTTTCACCCATAAAAAGAATGAAATCTTGCCATTTGCAACTACATGGATGGATCTATAGAGTATAATCATAACAAAATAATCCAGTCAGAGGAAGACAAATGTTATATGATTTTACTCATATATGAAATTTAAGAATCAAAACAAACATACACAGGAAAAAGAAAATAGAAAGAAACTAAAAAACAGACTCTTACCTATACAGAACAAACAAGTGGTTACCAGAGGGGAGGTGGGTGCATGGGTGGGATATGTAAAGAGAGTTAAGAGTATACTTAAAAAAAAATTAATGTTTCTTTATTCTTGAGAAACAGAGAGACAAAGAACGTGAGCAGGGGAGGGGAAGAGAGAGGAAGAAACACAGAATCTGAAGCAGGCTGTAGCCTCTGAGCTGTCAGCACAGAGTCCAATGCGGGGCTTGAACTCACAAACCATGACATCATGACCTGAACTGAATGAAGTAGGATGTTTAACTGAGCCACCCAGGCGCCCCAAGGGTATACTTTTCTTGATGAGAGCTGAGTAATATATGGAATTGTTGCATCACTATATTGTACACCCGAAACAAATATAGCACTGTATGTTAACTACACTGTAATTAAAAAAAAAAAGAATAATTTCTGTGACATTTCTGAGGATAAAGTGACAATCCATATCTCCAATGTTCACAAGTATGAATAGCACTTTGTGGAAAATAAAGCTATAGAAGGAATGCAAATAAAGCCTAGCCACTTAATTTCTGGACTTTTCCCTTTATCTAGATAAAGTTCAGGATTTACAATTCCGGATTTGCAATTGGCCAGTAGATCTGCTTCAGAAACATAACAGCGATTAAGTAAAATTATGTTATCCAGTAATGTTTATAAAGCCTGTAGAGAGAAGTTGTTCTAAATTGGATGTTACAAAGATCTGAATAAAAATGTCAATATTAAAGATGTACCTGGCCAACTTGATGTACTCCAAAGCCCAAAGTCATGTGCCCTGACCCAAAGCAAAAAAAAAAAAAAAAAAATGTTTCTCAAATTCTATTCACAAGGTCAAGTTTCAAAGTTTCCAGTCATTATGCCAAGTCTTATGGTTTTACAATTCCAATAAGTAGTAGTTCTCTGGTAGGCAAGGACTAAAATGGCCCCCAGTGATTCCCACATCCTGAAATTTGTGCCTATCTGTGATTCCCACTTCTTCAGTATGTGCTGGGCTCAGTGCCCTCCATTCTAATGAACAGAGTACTCTAAAAGTGCTAGGTTGCACTTCTGAGAAAAGGTTGCAAAGGGCTTGTAGCTTTTCTCTGGGGCATTCTATCTCACACGTTTTCTCCCTCAGAGACTTTGTTTGGTTCAAGAATTAAATGTGTGTGATCTTCAAAGTCTTTCCTGCCACTGGTATCCCATCACTGGTACCATATCAAGTGTACATACCACAGGGACTTACATCATTGGAATTTTTTATCTTCCCATTTTGTTTAAAAATTAAGACTTACGCCACAGTCTACCCTCCACTGATTATGTCACGTTCGCCTCTATTCTGACTACAAATGAAAATGATTTCCTTCATCGTATCAGCCTATCTGAAAATGCCTTTCAAATACCAACTCGTATCCCACCTTACTAATGAAGACTCCCTCACAGGGACTTTTCCCTTTTTTGCCCTCCACAGAGCGTTCAAGTATGTCATCTTGTTCACCACTTATTTCATTTACTTTCCTTGTGTCACCTGTCTTCACATCTTATATTCTTTTGCGTCCTCAGTAGTCCAGGAAAAAGTGATCTTAATCCTTTTGCTCACTCAGCAACATGTATTGAAAGCCTACTCTGTATTTGGCTCGGGGTTTACAAATATGAAAGAAAACTTAAAAAGGCATTGGCATTGTCCTCAAGGAGCCTGAATACCAGCACTAGATATGCCGGAGGTATACAACATATATACTTATTAATACGTGGTTTGTTTTAAACTACAGAACTTTCCAAAGACATCAGATAATTGACATCAAAATTCATTTTGCTGTTACAGAAATATTGAAGACTCTCAGGTACATCAGGACATAAATAATGAACAGGCAGATTGAGGTTGTTTCTTCATAGTGACTGGGCTTTGATCTTTATTACCTCTCCAGACATTTCTCATTTTTCCTTTCCACTTTCATTTTCCCATGGATTTCTCATTGTCTCTAATTATCTTGTCCTTTTGCACCTCTTTGTCTTTTTCCTGTTCTATGTTTTAACAGATGATAACACTAAGCATGGCAACTTAATTTATGCACTTAGAGGGCTCTTAAGATAGTTGTGATTCTGATCACCATTCGGTCTTTTTGGAATTTAGCCATTTAAAAATTTTTGATGGTTTTATTTATTCAAAGGAAGTATGGGGTATTTTCTATCTTTAGACAGAAAATAATATCATAGGTGGTTTATATAGTAGTTTTTCTCTGGCACAAGTTAACATATGATTTGTTAATAGTCTTTCATTCAATGTCACTTTCTTCATTGAGCTACCATGCCTGTTGTCTGATACATGCAGGCTATTTTCTTATATTGTAAGTAAATGGATGCTTCATTTCAGGATTGTGGTGGCTGTGAGGAGCACAAACCTGATGGCTCCAAAACATAAAGATACATATGTTTTTCTCACTAAACAAGAAGCCTGATAGTGAGTGATGACTAGAACTATTTCAGCAGCTAAAGGAAGACAATCCAAGATTTCTGAAATTCTATTGACCTTTCTCCCATGTCCTGCTGGGATGCTGTAGCTCTAACTATCCTGTCAAAACTGCAGCAGGAGGAAGGACTGTCTAAAGTAAGAGAAATGTTTTAATCTTAATCTTTTCTAAATCAGGAAAAAAATGAATGGATGAATATACATACGTAATAATGAATGAATCATGGGTTTTATTTGTCTTTATACCAGCAGAGTTGCAAATCTATACTTTTATCTATTTTTTCATTCTTTTTTATGGAAGAGAGTGACCACAAAAGTGAATACTACCTATATCCATGAAAGCCAGGATACAACCTTACAGTTTTGCCTAGGATTGATTGAGGGGTTTCCCAGATATGGTATTTTCAGGGCTAAACTGGGATAATCTCAGGCAAACTGGTATGATTGTTCACTCTAAGGAACTCCTGTCACTGCAGTAAAAGTCAGTTTTAATTGTTAGTTTCTAAAATAAAAGAAAGCAAGGTAGAAGAGTGTAGAAATGAATGTTAAGCAGGAAAACTGTATTTAACATAATTCATGCCTGAACACTCACACACCCATTTTCGCATAAAACATTTTTATATGGATTACACTTACACTCTACCTCCAGAAAAACAATCGTTAAATCTTATCAATTATGCATATAGGTCTGTATTATTTTCTAAGTTCTGTTGTAGCAAATTACTACAAACTTAGCTATTTTAAAAATATTTATTCCCTGTTTTCTGGTGGTCGGAGTCCAAGTTGGATTTCGAGGCCTACATTTCTTTTGGAGGCTCTAAGGGGAGCCTGTTTTTGTGCCTTTTCCAGCTTTTAGATATTGTTTACATTCCTTGGTTTATAGCCCTTCCTTCATCTTCAAAGGCAGGGTGTAGTGTCTTCCATCCTCTCGGACCTCCCCTCTCCCTTTTATAAGGGTCCTTGTGATTACATTGGGTCCACTTGAAAAATCCTGGATTTTTCTCGATTGCAAGATTGTTAACTTATTCATATCTTCAAAGTTTCTTTTGAATGTGATGTGACATAGTCACAAGTTCCAGGATTAGGATATGGACATCTATGGGGAGACATTATTTAACCTACTATAGGGACCAAGTCAAGTATTCCTAGGTTAAGTGCAGATTAATCCTGCCTAACAAAAGATCAAAGAAGCAACTCTAAGAAGTCAAAGCCAGGGGCTCTATCAGTTTGATTAATCAAGGGATTAATCCAATGTCAAGGCATGAGCTCCCTAGTTTTCTGGCCCAATGGGATTTCATATTGATTTATGACTACTGTTTATGTCTCTTATGTTCTTTTCTCCAGTTTATTTCTGAACATCTTGTTCAACTTGATATTTTTTTCTGACCTATTCTAAAGTTTATACATTCTATTTAAGTCAATGTCTACTCTGCAGAAGACATTTTATTTTGATTCGTGTTTATAGCTTCCTATAATCTGGTAAGGGCTTTCAATATTAAATTCCTTAAGACAGTAATTATACTATTTTCATGCCTTTATTTCACATTGTCATTATCTTGCTATCTGACTCTTTTGTTTCTGTTTTACTTCTTTGGCCAACTTATGTTTTTTTCCTAACTTGCTGTATTATTTTTTATTGAATATCATACATTGTAAGTGATATACTGTAAAGACTAATTGAGGATATGATGATATCTCTCTCGAGGTCTATTCACTCCCTTTACTGATGTAGGAAGGTGACCTGGACCTAGTCTAATACCCTTGTCAACCAGAATTGGGTAAATAAACTAATTATATTGTTTGGAAGTCACAAAAATCTATGTCTCCATGAATATATTGTTCTCTCCAGAACTCTCCAATCTCCAATGGGAATTTGAATAATTTATATTTGTTAGGGTTTTCAATTTACATATGGAATCTAGTCTGTGTGTGTAAATATGTATGCATGTATGTGTGTAATTGTCATAAAAATTAATTCTAAGCTAACAAGATAGAGTCTATTTGTCTATTTTTAACACTCAGCACTCTTATGCAAATTGAAAGTGTTAGTTCCTCATATGATTTTTCCTATAATTTTTTGCTAATATTAAATACCAGCTGTCAAGTGTAATGTATTGTTTCAGATATGCTGGGTAGAGAAAAATGTTATAAGAAATGAGATACCATTAAAAAATTAGTTGGACTTTTACAAAAGGGCAAGAGCATTACATATAAATCTTCAAAGTGCATATCAAGTCATAACTCCTTAGGAAGTCCTTTTGTGTTACCAAAGTATTACTTATAGCCTTCTCTTTTATACACTTGGCAGGAATCCCATTATCATAGCCTACGGCAGTCAAAACCATCCTCATGTTATATGTAATTCCTCAGTTTTATCTCTGTGCATCTAAATCTGCAGAACTTTTTATATAATAGTCTATACTTGTTTCTAGAAAAATACTCTAGTCATATATCTCATAATTTGAACAAATGTAATGAATACTATGGAATGACATCTCTGAAAATTTACCAAATTATTTTTTTATCTGTTCTCCTTTCACTAATGAATGAGATTAATTGATAAATAATCCTTTTATCTAATTATACTGGAGATATTTATATAACACTAATTTTCTCCTTTCACATATAATCCCTAATATCTTCATATTATTACATTGATTTTTCCACAGAATTATAAGTATGTCCTTTCTGAATAATTAACGTGATTGCATCTTTACTGAAGACAATGTATTATCAACCTCTAAAGAAAAAAGAAAAAAAAAACATGTTATAACCAATAACGGCTAACTAATAGCTACTAACATCTATCTAATTTGACTTTCCCAACACCTTGAAGTTCAACATGATTGAGAGCCAAGAAGTAAAAGCACTCTTAACAGGCAAAATAGACACCATTAAATACGTGAATTGGCATGTATGAACAAGGTACTCAAGACCTCATAATTAATTATAATAAGAGAAAGCTGATTAACTGGACTTTAGTATACTTGGATGTCTAGGTCCTACACCACTGGCTGTTATAAATGGCAAAGTTTCAAAAACATGTGAAAGTAAACATAGAGGCTGGATCATTTAATGTTAGGGAATTATCCTGTAATTTGTCTCAGTAGTTTTCAAGAATATTTGAAGTCTACATCCTTCTTTTCCTGCCTGGAATACCTGTCCCCTTTTTGTCAATATGTGTAAATTAAATTATCTCCCCAAACTCAGTATAGATATCATATTATGACACATAATTCCCCTGACCTAATCAACCCAACCTAATACAGCATACTTTTCTACTACTTCTATAGTATTATTAGAAAATGTAGGTCTTATTTTAAGCACTAATTTATGTATCTTTTTCTCTCTCTAAACTGAAACCCTGCAGGGCATCTGGGTGGCTTAGTTGGTTAAGCGTCTGACTTCAGCTCATATCATGATCTCACAGTTTGCGAATTTGAACCCCACATCAGGCTCTGTGCTGACAGCTCAGAGCCTGGAGCGTGCTTCAGATTCTGTGTCTCCCTCTCTCTCTCTCTGCCCCTCCCCTGCTCGCACTCTATCTCTCTCTCAAAAATAATAAATATTAAAAAAATAAAAAATAAACTGAAACCCTGTGTTTCTTTTATTTTGTTTTAAATATCCTATGTTTTGGAAGTTATGTATAGTCTCACACATAATTTAGAAGGATTATAATAAATTTTCAAATATTTGTTATTAATAGTTTTCCTTGGAAAATACATGCTTTTGATATTTTTGAAAAAACATGTATAGACTTAACTGCTAAGTCTTATTTCATAAAGCTATTCAGGTAAAGAAACATGAAGTTGCTGCTCTTCCTATGATTTTCATCGACAAGGTTTAGCACATAGAAATTACAATATATATGCATCCTGGACTTACCTTATGGTTGAGCAAATTAGAATAGGAGAAACAGTCAATTAACAGAGAATTAATAGAGGGGATAATTGGTAGACAGAATTTCATAAAATGCAAGAATATCATTGCATAAATACAATTACATTTATTCAACAAAATACATTTATTCAAAAATTACATTTATTCAACAAAAATAAGCCTAATGTGAACAGTAATAAAATAGTATTTCTTGGGGCGCCTGGGTGGCGCAGTCGATTAAGCGTCCGACTTCAGCCAGGTCACGATCTCGCGGTCCGGGAGTTCGAGCCCCGCGTCGGGCTCTGGGCTGATGGCTCAGAGCCTGGAGCCTGTTTCCGTTTCTGTGTCTCCCTCTCTCTCTGCCCCTTGCCCGTTCATGCTCTGTCTTTCTCTGTCCCAAAAATAAATAAACATTGAAAAAAAAAATTTTATAAAAAAAAATAGTATTTCTTGAATGACATTTCAGAATGTCATTACCATACCTGCAAAGATTGTTAAATATACACATGCTTGGGCCCCAATATTAGATCAAATTAATCATAATTTCCACAAAGCAAATTCATTTTGTATTTTAGGCAGATTTCCCAAACGTTTTTGGAAGTAAAAGCTGATTTGTGAAACTGGAACTTTGTGAAGGACATGGTTTTTGGTTCTGAAGCAAATAAAATCTACTACTCAATCAAATCTTCTGAGCAAACATAAATGTTCCCTATATTATTTGCAGTTATTAGCTATTATTACTCTTTATTTAATAAATTATTCCCATAGAAAATAAAAAGGAAAGGGGTGCCTTGGTAGCTCAGTCATTTAAACATCCAACTTTGGATCAGGTCATGATCTTGCAGTTGGTGAGTTTGAGCCCCACATCAGGCTCTGTACTGACAGCTCAGAGCCTGGAGCCTGTTTGGATTCTGTGTCTCCTTCTCTCTCTGCCCCTCCCCCATGTCTCTCTCTCTCTCTCTCTCAAAAATAAATAAATATTTTTTAAAAAATTAAAAGGAAATAAGAAGGAAAATCCAATAACCAGATAGAGCCCAAAGGAAATATTATATAAGACATTAATGAAAAAAATGGTTCTCCTGGGTTCATGGGTGTGGAAAGATTATGAAGAACCTCAACAGTGAGAAAGCAGCAGTGTTGAAGTCCTTGATAATTAAGATTTCTTGGTCTCCTGAACTTTTCTGCCATTCACTATAAAGCTGGTGCTGCTTCTCCTTATTTCTTTATATTATATTTGAAAAACAGATAACATACATTAAAGTGTTACCTATATGTTTCATAAAATACCTATATACTTCATGTGTTTACTGGAAAGTAGAGTTTATTTCAAAACAAAAAAAATTAGAAAAATATTTATGTAGAAAATTATATGATCTCACACATCTCTGTTTTATGTTCTTTAGGTCGATTTCTATTATTAATTATTAAACTTAAAAATTAAATTATGTGTAGACAAATGTCTATTCAACTTGAAATATAAGGGGAAAGCTTTTCAGTTACATTAAAAATGCATATACATCAGTTGATGTGGTTTATATACACAATGGAATACTACGTGGCAATGAGAAAAAATGAATTATGGCCTTTTGTAGCAACGTGGATGGAACTGGAGAGTGTGATGCTAAGTGAAATAAGCCATACAGAGAAAGACAGATACCATATGGTTTCACTCTTATGTGGATCCTGAGAAACTTAACAGGAACCCATGGGGGAGGGGAAGGGAAAAAAAAAAAAGAGGTTAGAGTGGGAGAGAGCCAAAGCAAAAGAGACTGTTAAAAACTGAGAACAGGAGCGCCTGGGTGGCGCAGTCGGTTAAGCGTCTGACTTCAGCCAGGTCATGATCTCGCAGTCCGTGGGTTCAAGCCCTGCGTCGGGCTCTGGGCTGATGGCTCAGAGCCTGGAGCCTGTTTCCGATTCTGTGTCTCCCTCTCTCTCTGCCCCTCCCCCGTTCATGCTCTGTCTCTCTCTGTCCCAAAAATAAAATAAAAAACGTTGAAAAAAATTAAAAAAAAAAACAAACAAAAAACTGAGAACAAACTGAGGGTTGATGGGGGGTGGGAGGGAGGGGAGGGTGGGTGATGGGTATTGAGGAGGGCACCTTTTGGGATGAGCACTGGGTGTTGTATGGAAACCAATTTGACAATAAATTTCATATATTAAAAAAAATTAAAACAAATGCATATACAAAAAAAGCTTGAATAAGTTTTGCTGAAAACATTCTTTTCTCCTTTTTGTGTTTAATACATCTGTGTTTTAATCTAAATAATAATAATAATAATAATAATAATGGAGAAATTAAATAAAATAAAAACATGGTCTACAAAGATTTTCAGAAAAAAAGCTGGCAATTCCAAACAATAATAATGTAGATAGTTATACTTAGTATTAGACTAAATAACTTTGAACTACCTAGATTCAAATGCCAATTTTATCTCTTCCTAGCTCAATGACCTTTCCTCATCTATAAAATAATAGAGTTGAAAGGAATAAATACCATTTTAACAAGAGTGCTTTCTATTTATTGAAACATAGCTATGATTTGTATAAACAAACTCCATATTATTTGAAATTGTTTGTTACCTACTCAAGGTGAAATACGTAATTTCTTTTTAATCAGAAAGATTTCTACTTTTGTTTTTTTTTATTTTTTTATGTTTATTTATTTAATTTGAGAGAGAGAGAGAGAGAGAGAGAGAGCGCGATGCCTGCACAAGTGGGGAAGGGGCAGAGGAAAGGAGAGACAGAATCCCAAGCAGGCTCCTCACGATCAGTGCAGAGTCCAATGCTGGGCTTGAAATCATGAAATGTGAGATCATGACTGAGATCCAGAGTAGGACACTTAACCCACTCTGCCACCCAGGCACCGCATAGAATTCATATCTTTGAAGAAATATATTCACCTATGATTTATTTTTTATATTCTATTTTAAGACAAGTCAGATGACTTGATGTGAGTACTAGAGTAACCACTGACATATTTTGCAATAAGTTCAGAAGCAGAAGACTGAAGAAAACTGCTCTAAGAATCATCTGTGCAATCAAATTGTCTTCATGTTTTGAATATATCTTGGAAGTTCACTGAGCAAATATTCAAAACATAAAGTTCTAACATTTTATTACTGTGAATTATAATACTAAATGGAGGTTTATGATAATCATAGTTTTTAGACTCCCTATGGTAGTCATGGGACTTCTTTAAGAGCTAAGTATTTGTGGTTCTCATTAAAATTTTTGTTCTGGAAAATGACCATTGAGGTTGAAAAGGCTCAAGAGACCCAAAGTAAATACTCTAAAATATGTGCTGCTTTGTTGTTTAAAATTACTAATAAACATATGTTGAATACATTATAACTTACACTAGCTGTTTTTATGAGGGAAAAATATAATAGTAAAATTTTGTATGAGCCAAAATTATAAAATGTTTATTTGTCACGTCATTAATTGTTTATTATAGGAACATTAACAATCCTCTTGGATTTATTATGATCAAATCACATGTCATTTCTGACATTTAAGAATTTAGTGTTTCTAATGGGCTTTACGTTTTTAAAGTTTATTTATTTATTTTGAAAGAGACAGAGAGAGTGTGATGGGGGAGGGGCAGAGAGAGAGGGAGAATTCCAAGCAGGCTCTGCCCAGCCCGCGCAGAGTGCAAGGGAGAGCTCAAACTCACCAACCTGAGATCTTGACCTGAGACAAAAATCAAGATCCAACGCCTAACCAACTGAGCCATCCAAACACCCCTCTAACGAACTGTACTTTTCTTAACTTCCAAACAAATCTTGCTGAAAGTACCTAAAAAAATAGCCACGGGGGCGCCTGGGTGGCGCAGTCGGTTAAGCGTCCGACTTCAGCCAGGTCACGATCTCGCGGTCCGTGAGTTCGAGCCCCGCGTCAGGCTCTGGGCTGATGGCTCAGAGCCTGGAGCCTGGTTCCGATTCTGTGTCTCCCTCTCTCTCTGCCCCTCCCCCGTTCATGCTCTGTCTCTCTCTGTCCCAAAAATAAATAAACGTTGAAAAAAAAAAAGTTAAAAAAAAAAATAGCCACGCATCCTTCTTGTTTACTAGGCTTTTGTTTCATAGCCAGTTTCTTGAGAATGGCATACAGAACCCTTCAGAATCGCGATTAGCCTATCTCCACAGGTTTCTCTTGATAATCTCGTTCAAGATATTGTATTTCAGCCCTATCAAATTACTGCTATTCTTAACACCTCATGCTGTTTGCTGCCTCCTGTCAAATGCTTGTTCTCTGTAAGTATCACCAAGACAACCTGATGATAAGGTGAAGCTGTGTTTATTTTTAGCTGGGTAAGGGAGATGGCTACTGGACAGAATTCTTAACAGAATCTCAAAAGGAAGACCAACTCAAGATATTTAAGAAGTTTCAGAGTCTGGTTTAACTCAAGGCTTTTAAAAGGAGGGCTTGAAAAGGATTAGATATATGTTATGTTAAACAGTTTGAAACTGGTAGCCCCAGCAAGGCAAGGATTTGGAGGTGAGGGTTTAGAAGAATATTGAGAAGAAAATTGTCAATTGATTCTATCTATTGGAAAGTTGTACGGCTTGACATTTATTTAAATTTTTTCTCCCCAAGTCCCTTAAACATAGAAAAAGGTCATTTGAAACTTGTATCTTCCCTAGTCTAAAGTTTCTAGGAATATGAAGATATGTTCATCTTGAAAACAGGGGACTAGTAAAGTCATGTTGGTGAAGACAGCCAAATAGTATAGCTAAGTCAAAGTAGTTAGTAAGCTGTGTGGCTATAGATGGTTTCTGATTTTCATTCTATCTGCACATATCTCTCTGTCCTTCTAGGATGCTTGCCTTTAGAAGTTTTGGGAAACTTCTTCCATTTTTTTCTCCTGCAGTGGTCCCTCATGAAGCACTGATGATATTTTCACTTGTGCTACTATTGTCCTTACTGCTCTCCCTTATCTTATGAAACAGTTGTAAGACTACATGATATTTAAGAAAATTTGTGTCGGCAAGAAAAATGGTTTTACATTTAATTATTAGCAAAATCAAATTTTGTACTTACATTTCTCAAGCCTCACGAAGGGATAAGCTACCACGACAATTTTCTTAAACATCCATTTTGTCCATTTACTTGACATACTATCATCTTAAACTAACAAACAAATAAAAAGTACAAGAATATTTTCTTTTATTCAGCATTACTATAGTAGCTTCTTATCCTTCGCCGTCCTACACCATCCTCACTCCCAGTCTCCTGTATTTCCTCCCAGTCATTCCCAACTGCAGGATTTCAAATAAATACATTGGCATCATAGATTTTTTTGTGCTCACATGCTTGGAGTGTCTGTGGGAATAGGATTGTTGGGGAATAAGTAAATAAAAGTAGATTTCGTTTTTGAGGGCAAGGGGAACAAAAACTTGATACTTCTTTCTAGCCATGCGTGAATCTCTGTATTGTGAATATCTGCCAATAATGAATGAAAAAGCCTTGAAAAAAGGGATGAATTCTTATTGATATTATAAATAAAAGTGTCTTGTATGTTTTTAAATGTTAACATAAATAGGATAAAGTTTAGAAATTTGCCTTTTTCACTTATTATTACACTGGAAAGCTCTATCCATGTTGTATATAATGATTGAATTTATGTGCTTAATTGTACTAAGCAGCAGAACATAAGAATATACCACATGTTAACTAATAATTTTCCTTGGAAGTAAAACATCAGATTGACTTTCGTTTACCTTTTTTAAAACTTAAAAATGCTGAAATTCTCATCCCTTTATGTCTCCCTAAGCACATGAGCTCAAGGACACTGCAAGTGAAATTACTAGTCTTCCAATAGGTGTGTTTTCAATTTTTAACTAAGATTACCAAGTCGATCTCCAAGGTGATCATACTAATAATGTTCATTCCTACCAGCTTTCACAGTGGTAGATGAAAATTTAAATTTTTGATCTTCTTTTCAATCCTCATTGTGTAAAATGGTGCATTATTTCTTTCTCTTGTGAGTCACTCATTGTTTATAAGTTCTCCCCGTATGTTTCTTGTGTTTTATTTGTAGGCTTATTAATTATATAATTATTTTAATGATGGTGTAGTTACATTTATCTATGTTTTCAGTTGAGTTATTTGCTTTCTAGGATATGATGATGATGATGATGATGATGATATTAACTTATGTGATAGGAAAGCCTGCATGGAGTGAGATAATGATTTTTTTTCTGCTTAAAATCAATGCTTTCTCCACAACTTATAGTGTCACATCCGTCGTATCATATGGCTGTATCTATTCAAGCTTGTCTATTCTCTTTAATTAGTCTAATATTATCTGTGTGCATGGATGTCAACATATTTTAACTCATAACTTTTTAATGAGATTTATTATTTAATAGGAAAAAAATCTCCTCTCACTGATCTTCATTTTGCTTTCTTGTATTTGCTTGTCTGCACTTTAAATTTATTCTACTATATGGATTTTGAGTTCTCTTTTGAGTAATACCATAAAATACCCTTAATAAGAATCCTTAATTTCAAAAGAATTAATATATTCTTATTCATAAATGTTGTATACAAATTTTATTATATATTTTGATATATATTCTGATAATATTTTTAAACTTATTCTTAAAATTCTTAAAATTGCATAGTTTTGAATGCATTTATTCCTAGGCCTATTTTGTTTTTATTCAATAATATTTTTTGCTATAGTTAGATTTTTTTATTAAAGTGTAGTTAAAACACAATGTTACATCAGTTTCAAGCGTACAACATAGTGACTCAACAACTGTTTAAATTTTGCTATGCTCATCATAATTTATTATTTATTACCCTATAGGTTTTTGTAAGATGATCATATATCTAATGGCAGATTTTCTTTAATGACATGAAACATGGGATTATTTTTGGAACTTTTCTATTGATATGTCTTTATCACCTACAGTTTAAAAATCTGTCTTTCAAATAGTTTTGTCTATCACTTTTGACTTGTCTTACTATATTGAATAGAGCTTCTTGCAATACATTTAAAATTAAGCATGCTTTTAGAAACCGTATATTTTCCACAGATTTAACATAAATAGTTCCTAAATTTTCCCTTTATATGTTAATCTTCTGTAGGTTTTTGATAAATTTGTCATGTTTAAAAAGCCTCCTGTATTCCAAGCTTGATTATTTAAAAAATATATTATGAATGGCCATAAAGAAGCAAAACAGCAAAATGTTAATTGTTCAAATTATGGACTCATGCTGCCAGCCTTCAAATCCTGCCCCTACTAGCCTTGTTACTGTTACATGTTACTAACCCCTCTGTATTCAGTTATCTCAACTCTACAGTACATTTCTCAAAAATTAATGCATTTGTTAATGGTTTTTAAGATGTTTAGAACTCTATTTGGCACTATTTGCTAAATAAGCGTGAGCCACATAAATAAATGATACATTTTGCTGTATCTTTTGAGGTCTTATTTTTTCTCCTATCTATTCACATTAAGAATGACATTATAGACTTTCCAATGCGGAAACTTTCTTGGGTATTTTGTTTTCTAAACCCTATGCTTACTCTTTTACTTGATTAATACTTCATTAATTCCTCTTTCTATAGTCCATATTCATTTGGATTTTTCAAAATTGTTACTTTCATACTAACTATTGCTCCTTGCATGCCAATTTTTTTCTTCTGTATTCACTTCTTTCTGAGAAAGTACATAGTCAATAGTTCTTTCAAAGATTGCAATAATAAACTCTCACTATGTCTTTCAGAAAAATAGAACTGGATATGCTAAGTGAAATAAGTCATACAGAGTAAGACAGATACCATATGTTTTCACTTTTATGTAGATCCTGAGAAACTTAGCAGAAGACCATGGGGGAAGGAAAAAAAAAAGTTAGAGAGGGAGGGAGGCAAACCATAAGAGACTCTAAAAACTGAGAATAAACTGAGAGTTGTTGGGGGGTGGGAGGGAGGGGAAAGTGGGTGATGGGCATTGAGGAGGGCACCTGTTAAGTGAGCACTGGGTGTTGTATGGAAACCAATTTGACAATAAATTTCATATTAAAAAAAGAATTTTGTATCAACTCTTGTTTTGTACTTTGAAGATATTCTCCTCTGACATCTCTTTTTATTGATGATACTACTGACAATGGTGTGTCCCTTCTTTGCTATTCTTTAATACTTGTTTCTTTTATTTGTATTTGAATTTTAATGTGTGTCAGTGAAGATTAATATTGGTTTATACTTCATGGTTGTAACTTGCTTCTTTTCTAAGATCTATGTTCTTCTTCAGTCTTGGAACTTCTTGATATTATTTCTCTCTCATTTAATATGTTTTTCTTTTGGAATTGTTGGCAGATGTGCTTTGGAACTTCTTATATCTCCATCTATTTGGTATTTTCCATGGCTTTTTCTCTCTGTACTATGTTGTAAGGAATCTCCTCAGACCTATACTTAAATTTATCTTTAATTATTTCTAAACCCTATGTAGTATTTTTCCCAAGTAGTTAATGGAAATGTGGGTGTATGTGTTTTAAATTCATTAAGTATATTTGGATAGATTATTCAGCTGACTATTATTTTTAAGAATATTCAAGATATCTTACTTTCCTTGGTTTCTTATGTCTTATTATGTTGGACACTTTAAACATGATTATTGAGAATATTGAATTTATACTCTGTTATGTCCAATTCTTCCTTTGTGTGTATTTGTATGTTTGGGCACGTGTGTGTGTGTAAGTGTGTGCATACTCACTCATCTTCATGATGTCTTATTTCTTTAAGTTCTCTGTTACTTAAAAGTTATGCCCTCCTCAGTGAGGTGTTTTGTTGTTGTTGTTGTTGTTGTTTTTGTTTTTATTTTGTTTTGTTTTGTGATGAATGGCATATTATGGGTTGTGGGGCTATCCCTTGAAAATATGTTAGTGCTTGTCACTGCTAAGTTTATATGAATTTTCCTAGTTCAGAACTCATTTTGAGGTTCATCTCTCAATTTATGTCCCTGCCTACCACATTAATGTATTTATCATGACCTTATAACTAAGCAGTGTCATACTCGGTTTCCAAATTCTCCCAAAAATTTTTTGTCTACTCAAGGCCCTACATGAGCCGCAGGTTTCTTTTGTTCCTCCACTTAACACTCAGCAAATGTTTTCACCTCTGGATCAGTCCTTTGTGACTTCCAGCTATCTACAATTATCTCAGTTGATACCTTTTTTTTTTTTTATCAGTATTGGAGTTACTTCCCCCCCATACTTCTAAGACATGAATTCCCTAAGTGTGGCCTTGCTCCCTGGAGGTCTTGAGACCTCTTTAGAGGGTCTGTGAGATCAAAACAATATTCATTTGTTCCCTTAAAATTGTCAAATACGTTTCTGCATCACGTATGATACCTACACTGATCGAATTATAAAAGCATATAAGGGAATACAGCTATAGTTTATTAATCTAAACATGAAAGAAATTTGCACATTTAGGTGGTTTTTAAGATGAATCACTGCTCTGGAGCACGCCCTAAGCATTAAGGGTCATGCTTGGGTCTAATTATGGTACAAGCACCTGGATTTTTGTTCCTTTAGAGTTCTGACTTTGAGATTCTTTTTTTGGGTCTTCATTGGAGATTTATCTTTTCTGATTTTGAGTTGCAGAACTTATTAATTGTTTTTCTTGCAAGCATTATTATATGTGAGAAATAGGAGAAGAGAATTAATTTATCAGTTTAGTCTGCCAAATTAACTAAAAGTGGCCACAGTCATTTATCTTAATTTCCCCCACCCAATCCAATTCTATCTTCATTTTCCCCAGCGTTGGCAGTATTCTGCATAAATGCCATCTGACTAATTATAAACAAATCTTAATGTAAACAAAGCTCTGGTTAGAAAGGTATTTTCACTGAATAAAGTTTTTTTTTCAGAATATCAAGAAAGTTTGACAACTTCATTCCACCTTATGAATATATTGACTTTATCACGTTTTATGACTAGATCAAGAAGACAAAAATTAGATTTAGAGATGAAAGAAATAAAATATACAGACACTACCAGCATTCTTTCTAATTCTTTTTGAAAAACAATAGGCATTGTCTCCAACCTTGATAATACATAAAGTTGAAGTGATTGATATGTGTGTTTCACTTACATGGCTCTCTGGCAGAGAGAGTATATCAGCCTTTTGTTTGGCACTTAAAAACTTGCAGTTTTCTCTACTACTTAGAATATCAAAGTAAGATACAGATATGAAACATAATGGCTTCCCAATATCCCTCTTCTGTTTCCTGTGGACCGTAGGTGAAGGTAATGGTCAGTATTTCCATGAGATGAGGAATCAAGACAAGGTGACAAATTATCTTAGGTTGCCCATGCCAGCTACAGAATTAGCACTGACCATTTAAAATCCTGGGAAACTCCATAGCTCAGCCATACCAATGTGGTTGGTACCCTAATCTGGCCATAATCAGCAGGGGCTATCATGTAAGACAACAATCATGCTATTCAGCAGCAGTGATGTTCAAGTCTTACCCTGAAATTAATTTGAGCCCTGGGTGGCAGGCTGACTTCTTAAATGTTTCCTAAGGTTTCTGCCCTCCAGAGTCCACACCAGTGTAATCACCTCTGTTTGAGTGTGGGTAGAGCCTGCAAACGTGATGGGATTTTACTCCCATGATTATGTTGTCACATATGGCAAAAGGAATCATTTAATTATGAAATTAAAGTCTCTGATAAATTGACTTTGAGTCTGCTCTAATCTAGTGAACCCTTAAAAGAGTCAGGAAGCAAAAGCAGACATTCTCTTGCTGGCTTTGAAAAAAGCAAACAACCATGTTGTGAACTTTCTATGACAGTCCTGTTGTAAAACACTGCAGGTAGCCTCCAGGAGTGGGTGTTCCTGAGATAATACCCAACAAACTGTTCTGGACCTCAGTCAGATGACAAGGACATGAATCCTGCCAACAACTTGGGAATTTAGAAGAGGATTCTGAGAGTGAGGTGAGAGTTACAGCACTAGCTAAACTTTCTTTCAGCCTGGTGAGACCCTGAGCAGAAAACCTAGTTAACCGTATGAACACTCTTGACCCATGCAAACCGAGATACTTAATTTATTTGTAAGTTGTTATACAAATGGTAATTTGTTATGCAGTAATAGAAAAATTATACATCATGTATGGTGTGTGTGGGGTGCATACATTTTTCTTAAGCCCTGCACTGCTGATTATGTAATTTGCCTTGATTTCACTGTCTGTACTAGGAATTTTTTTTTAATATTTTCCCAAGAACCTGCTGTTAGGAAATGGTTTACCAAGAATTACATGCTGATATTTTGAAAAGTTGTAGTAAATTACAGAGGATACAATTTATGTTCAACATCCTTAGTAGAAAGAGGGAGATTAAAATCAGTCATTACATTTTTTTAAAAATGCACTGATTAACAGTTATTATCAAGATTTGTAGGAGCTATAGAGATGAAAATGACAGTGGTGACCTTTGGTCACAGTTGTGATCAATGACAGTTGTGAGCTAATGCTTGTTCCTAGAACAAAGGCACATGGTAATAAAAAAAAAATGAGCTCCAAAGATAAGATAAAGTATTAAGAAGCACGAGATTAATTTTATATACATTTTGGAAGAGAGATTTTATTGAGTTGTTGAGAAATAGACAGAACTTAAATATATAGATGGATAATGATGCACTGTGGATAATGGTGCACTGTCAGCGGCTGTGGGCTCAGAGAGGAACATTTGAAACTATAAGAACAGCTTGTACCAGAGAAGGGGTGGAATGCTAGGCATTTTTGAATAATTATGAACAAAACATCAAATCTCTAATCTGTTATTTCATTCCATTTTATATCATATATATTTTTAAATTATACATTTTTTTAACATTTAAATGAAGATGTGTTTATAGACTACGAATCTTGTAGAGGAAAATGACATGGATACTTTATAAAATAAGTAGTTGCTTCCTGAATAAATTGGAAACTACTGCATTAGTTTTATCAAGATCTTGTCATAATAAAAACCGTGTTGTAGTATTTTATATCAATCACATAGTGTTTTTATTATCATTATATTGTCCAAAGTTCATTAAAAAAAATAAAGTAAAACAATGGAAACTCTCTTTAGATATCGAGTGCATCTTCTGATATACCTATTTTTATTTGGTTGTTTTTTTGGGACACCAGAATATGGCTAAATCCTGGATCAATTTGGAAATAAGAAACAGTTCTGTTTCTGGGAACACTTCAACTGAAACTGTAACATATATCTTCCTGGGTAAATTGCTAATGAGTGGTCTCAGATCAGTCAGCATTTATCACTGGAAAAATAAGCTTCTTTAAAAAAGAATAAGGTCAACTTTTGTGGAAAACTAATTGCTTTGAAGCAATGCTCTATGCAAATGTATAGTGGGGTAACGGCTAATATAAGGACTATCCAGGAATCAATCTGAATTTTCAAAAAACCGACAACTGCTCTTTTCAGAGAAAGTAATGTTAAAAATTATAGGTCATTTCCAATGAAAATCAAAGTTTTATGTGTTGAGTTAGAAGGACATTAGAAGACAGCAGAAGACATTAATTTGGAGCAAGAGAAACTCAGATTCTATGCATTACCATGTGATCCAATTAAGTCACTATTTCACATTTGTAAAAATTTGTATTACTACTTAGATTTTTACATAAGAATGAAATGAAAACTAAATGTATATTACATGTTCTAGGTGAGTACTCATTTCTATTATTAAAAGTAATTTTAAATATCATTTTATCAATATTAAATTATAATAATAAGCATCATGAAAATTCAAGGAGGCCTATCTGCTATTTAATCTGTAACATATATTATTTGAATATTGATTCAATAGCTATGTTGAATGGGAAGACATGCCACAGAATAAAATTTTAACTAAGTTTAAAATTGTAGAAAATTAGAGGAGAAAATAATAGCCCTTTGATTCCACAAAGGCTAACAAAAATTTCAAATCTGAAGAAGAAATTTAGAACCAACATTATCTCTGGAACCACCTTGGTGGTATCCATAAATACGCCTGAGACCTATTATCATACTCTGAGGTGTGAACAGAAATCAGTACTTGAGTAGCAGAGATAGAAGAATCTCACTCAAGAAAACAAAAAAGAGGCCTAAAGAGGTTAGACTATTTTTCGAAGAGTGCAGTAGATCAGAAAAACAACAAAAACAACAAAACATAATCTTCGTAATCATGGCTAAAACATTGTTCTCAAGCTATGGAAGTTATGAGAATCACAGGAGGAGAAGATTGACTTACCATTCTCATAAAAATTATTAAATAAATAAATGAGATGCTAATCTTCTTGACCCCGGAAAGCACCCCTTCCTTCGCTTCCCACACACACAAAGCACAGGAACTCATGGATAGAGATCTACATTCAGCACCTGGGCAAAAAAAAAAAAAAAAAAAAAGCATAAAATGGCAAGGTAGGAGTTATGGATGCAGGATTCAAATGGCTGATTAGTATCGGAGAATTTTGGAGAAATAAACATGTGTTTGCAGTAAAGGATTATAGCTGTACCCTTCAAAATCTTGGTATTTCTCTAGGTGAGTCAAAGCTGAAACCATGGGCTTATGATGATTTTTTTTTTTAATTTATTTATTTTGAGACACACAGAGAGAGAGAGAGAGCGCGCACGCGCGCGGAAGTGGGGGAGGGGCAGAGAGAAAGAGAGAGAGAATCCCAAGTAAGCTTTGCACTGTCAGCGCTGAGCCGCACACACGGCTCCATCTCACCAACGGGTGAGATCGTGAACTGAGCTGAAATCAAGAGCTGGTCGCTTAACCAACTGAGCCACCCAGATGCCCCATGATGATCTTTTGAGAGAGCTACTATTATTTTTGACCCTTTATAAATGATGAAATGGAAGCAGAGACATGCTTTTTAGTTTGATAAGTCACACATTTTGTAAGTAATTGAAATGGGATGCAAATCCAGGCAGTCTAACTAGAAAACTGAGGCCCTTATCAAGTAATCTGTGAAAAGAATGAGGAAAAACATAAAATTGGAGTGACAGGAGTATGAATATCCTCCTAAAATTAGTCCCAGTAGAAACAAGAGACACTAAAGCAAAGCAGTAATCAAATAAGTAAGAATGAAATTTTCCCCAACGTAGGAGAAAACAGAAGATCTCTGATGGAAAGTGTCTATGGCGTTGTAAGCACATAGACACAGGATATTAAAATTTAAGTATATCTAAAATAAGAGAAATTTTCAAAACTTCCCAGAAAGAGAAATATGGGTCATAAATAAATCCATGAAAATCAGATTTCTAGCTGTAATAAAACTGTAATGTTTTAAAGTTTTATAAACTTTTATAATGTTTTCTAAAGTTTTATTATAGAATTTTATGTACTGCTGAACTATATTATCTTTCAAGAGTGACTGTAGGTATCAGACTCCATGGTTCTTTGACTTGCAGGGCGTTAGAACCACCAGTTCCTCATGCTGTAACCCCCCGAAAACACAGTGATTTAACTTAGGTATAATTCTTGCATTATTTAGAAATGCATATTTTTAAAGTAATTATGTAACTAGAATTGATTGGATTAAATTTATATAAATCATTTGTCAGTAGTGTCATTTCTGTTAGAATTTTGAATCTCTTACTGATACTATGAATTATTAAGGAATTTATCACCTCTTTTAAATTGAGTAGCAGTGATTACAGCTGCCATGCAATGAATGGAGGATTTACTTAAACTCAAAATAATATGTATTTTGTAATAGATTTACCTGTATTGGGCTTAATTGCTCACTACCTTATGTGAGATTGAAGCAGAAGTAGCATAGAGTACAACTATTCAAATCTTTTAACAAGTCTTATCTGGCACTTGAAGACAATTCTCAAAGCATTTGATTAACTATATTACTTTATTTCCTAATCATAATTCTGAGGATTAAAAAAATACTTAGATTCCTGAGATTATTATTCATTTTTGAGATCTCGGGAGTCTCAAGTATTTTGAAAAAAATATATTTTTAATTTAGGTTATATCCTTTGGAATATTATTAAAACAGTGGGGGCCTGAGTGGCTTTGTCAGTTAAGCAACATACTCTTGATTTTGGTTCAGGTTATGATCCCAGGGTTGTGTGATAGAGTCCCATGTCAGAATCTAAGCTGAGAATGGAGTCTGCTTGAGATTCTCTCTTTTCCCTCTGCACCTCTCCCTCACTCACTCTCTCTGTGTCTACAATTAAAAAAAATAATTAAAAAAATGAAACATTATTAAAATAAGAGTACAAGAGATGCTTGCTGATTTTTACTTCAAAAACATATAGTTTCAAGTAGCATTGTTTATAAATACAGAAGTTTAATATTATCTAGACTATGTTACCCAGTAATATAAGTTATATATTTGATTTTTTTAGAATATTGAAATTAAATTACATAATTTTATGTAATTAACATAAATTAATACATTAAACCTTAATTTTTGCTTTCCTTGCACTGCTTCCAGAAAAAGAAATCCCCTTGATCAAAAAAAAATGAATTATTGAAGGGGATGTGGAGATTTTATTGTTTTACCAACAGCTAAATTGTTTTTAATCGTTCATTAAACAAAACCTAATGAAATTTTGTCCCTTTTCTTTCTTTTTTAATACTTACATATAGCTGTAGCAAATGACTTAAAACCAAACCACATAGTGAAATTCTAATGTTCATGTATAGAATAAACTAACTTTTAAAAATAACAAAAAATCATTAGGTGTAAATTATACCGGCCAGCAAATTTATCACAACCTGTTATCAATCTTAGTTTGTAAACTCTTCTTTCAAATTACAAAGAAGAAAAGCTGTGTCTTACTATTTATTCTATCACAAACACTTTGTGTGATATCTGGAAGCATTCAAAATATTCAATAAACTGAATTCTCTTACTTGCTTTTCTTTGCCTTCGTACAGCAAAAAGGTTACAGAAATTTCCCAATAATGCTGTTCCCAATTAATACCTAGAAAATGAAAAAAAAAACACTTCGGGAATGAGATTTGAATAAACATTGAATACCTATTTGCAACCATGGGAGAGAGAGATAACATTTTTTTATGATTAGCATGAAGTTTTCACAGGCTATATAACAATATATGTTAGGAAGAGTATTCACCCCTTTGTCTTGCTGAATTAATGTTGTTAGTAAAATTTATCTCAAGCTTTTAATTTCTTAAGTATTTAAATTGCTTTATGCCTCTAAAGCCAGAGCATAATCAGAAGGTTCTGTTTAACCTCCTGATTAAGCATTGTGATGTATCTACATATACATTCAGTACATTTATGAGATACCTACTCTACTATGCTGGGCAGTGGGATTATAGACATGAAGGCACACTCTTTACTATTAAGAACTTCCTTTAACACAAAACAAAGAACGAAAAGGAGACAAACCAAGAAACAAACTCTTAGCTATGGAGAATAAACAGATGGTTACCAGAGAGGAGGTGGGTGGGGGGATGGGTAAAATAGGTGGTGGAGATTAAAGAGTATACTTATGATGATAGACTGTGTGTAACACACAGAAATGTTGAATCCCTATAGTGTACACCTGGAACTAACATAACACTGTACATTGTCTATACTAAGATTAAAAAAAAAGTTTTTATCTTTTCAAAAGAACTTAATACCCACAGAGAACCTTACACATTTGCTAAAACCTTCAACAAGGTTTTCAATAAATATAGAACTGTATTTTCTTAAATTATGCTAAAATGTAGTATTATTAAAAAGGAACATGAAGAAACTTTTGGAGGAAATGCGTATGTCTAATATCCTAATTGTGCATGGTTTTATGATTATATGTGTATATACAAACTTTTCCAATTGTATACATTAAATACATTCAGTTTTTTGCATATTAATAATACCTCAAAAAGCTGTTTTTAAAATTTTTAAAAAGGCCAAATTTTGAGACGAATGGATATTGTTGTTAAAATAGCTGTAATAGGGGGGCCTGGGTGGCTCAGTCAGTTAAGCGTCCAACTTTGGCTCAGGTCATGGTCCCTGAGGTCAAGCCCCGCGTCGGACTCTGTGCTGACAGCTCAGAGCCTGGAGCCTGCTTTGGATTCTGTCTCCCTCTCTCTGACCCTCCTGTGTTCACGCTCTGTCTCTCTCTGTCTCAAAAATAAATAAACGCTAAAATTTTTGAAAAAAAAAATAGCTGTAATAAGTTGCATGAATGATGGTAACATACTTTTATGTGCACCAATAAATACCTTTTATTGGTTTCTTAAACATATTTCATTCTCACACTTAATATTTAAACAAAGAGTTAAGAGTAAAAGAGGGTCATTCAGTAATAGTGTTCTACCACTATCTTTAGGGATTTGCATCCAGAGATAGGCCACTATCACTAAAAGTTAAAAATGACTAATTTTGCAAGAGTTCAAACTTTGTTTCAGTACATTCATACATATACATAATTTCTTAGCCTTGGTTGTGACCCTAGAATGTGTCCTTGAAACTACTGTTTAAAATATCATTAATAACTATCAATGTAATAAATTTTGTGTTACTAAGCACTAAGAGGCTGAAGGTCAAAAACAAACATTTCTAAGTTTGATTACCTTTAGATAAATGTGTTATAAAGTAATATTGTTAAAATAAGGATGAATTAAAATTGTGACATTTGCTCCAAACTGTGGATAAATCTATCCATCTGCACTTGTATTTTTTGGTAAGCATTGAATTTGCATGGCAAGTAATGTAGCATAATATCATTACCTAATAACAGGATATCAAAAGTGTTGAAAGCTTAGGAATATAAGAAAGTCTTCTGACATGAAGGTTCCTGTGACCTTTTCTCTTTTTTAACATCAATGTGTCCACTTCAAGTGTAAAATTTGTTGAGTTATTAACAAACATACACAGATGAAACCACAGCAAATTCAAGAGACAACATTTCCATATACCATAAATACTTTTTATACAACTGTAGCAAATCACTTTCACACTTTTGCACCATATAATCAATAACATGCTCTCTTTTCTTTACATTATTGGTTTGAATTATCTAGAATTTTATAAATTTGTCTATACATTTAGCTGTCTAACTTTTTTCACTCAACATAATGATTTTGAGATCTATCCATGTTGCTGCATGTATTAATAGTTCCTTCTTAACACCGAGTAATGTTCTATAGCATGGAGATACCATATTTATCAATTACCTTATTGAGAGACATTTGAATTGTTTATAGTTTTGGCTGTTGGAATTAAAGCTGCTGTGGACATTCTTGTTCATTCTTTCTGTGGCCTTGTGTTTTCATATTTCTTGGTGAAGGCCAAGCTCTTATGAATGGTGCATGTTGAACTTTACAAAAATATGCCAATGTTATCCAAGGTGTTTGTACCATTTTAAATCTCTTCCAGCAGTGCATGAGAGTTCCAATGGCTCCAGATTTAATATCTATTTATGCATCTATGTGAAACTTCCAAAACTTTGTTGGTATTTAATTTGTTGTCTCTATTGATGTCTCTTACATATTACACATGAGTTCTTTACCAGATCTATGTATTAAAATAATTTCTCCCATTTGGTGTTACGGTTTTCATGTTCATAGCTGTGTTTCAAAGAGCAAATAAATTATCAAATATTATTTCTAATTGTATGTATATCTGAGGCATCTTTGCTCATAAGCGAGACAAATAGTTTGGGCTATGTTTTCTTCTGTAAGTATTACAGTTTAATAACTTTTTAACTAAGGTCTATGAATCCATATTAAGTCGATGTTTATGTACAGTGTGATGCATGCCAATGTGTTAATTTGGCACCTCTATTGAAAACTGATAGATCATTTATGTGTGGCCTTTATCTTCATTGATACACATTTCTCTCCTTTCACAAATACTACTGCTGTTGCTACTGCTACTGTACCTTTATGTATTCTAATTCATCCTTTATTTTTCATTTAGAAAATTGCTTTGACTATTCTAGGAGATTTTCATTTACTTTAAATTTCAGAATAAACTTGTCCATTTCTCGAAAATAGCTGGCTGGAATTTTTTATTGGATATTTTATTGGAATAGCTAAATTTATGTAGCATGTTTCTGTTTCAGGAATAAAATTAGCATCTGGCTCAGTGCCGGTAGACAGTATCTTATTTAGGGAGCGAAATTATTTTGTATGCAGATATGTGCTTATAAGTGAAAGAAGGCTTGACTGAAATCAGTGGTTTATAATCCCCAAGTGAACAGAACATGATTTATAGGTATGTGCAGAAAGAGACATTTGGAAGAAGGCACCATATCTAATAAAGATTTTTTTCTAAAAGATTACAAAGCACCTGTGGTCTATAAAGTTCCATTTTAAATGAAATCTTTCTTAGTATTTGTAGCTAATATTTAGCCTGCTGAGATTTTAAATTATTGCTTCTATGTTTTCTGTGACAATGGCTTTACTTTACTTTTAATCTTCAATTTTAAAAATGAGTAAAATCTTTCATAAATATAAACAACACTGTGAGAGTTTATTTAATCCAATTAGATATTTTTCTATTCTAATGACTAATTGAGGTTATTTTCATAAAGCTAAGGTGAAAATCACAGGAAATGAAATCCTGTCATATAATTTGTAGAAAATAATAAAGCGACTGCTAATGATAGGATAAATTTACCCTGTGATGGTGAATATATTTTGGCAAGTGAATAATTCCATGAGTGAGAACTAAATTTGGTCTATGACAAGCACAATGAAATAAAATATTTGTGAGTACTTTATCATGTTTATACCATGCTGCTTATAGGCACTTAATTTCGGATATTCTTTTGGTTTAACTCCGTATCTTTTCATTTACACTTAATCTATGACTACCAAGAGAGGAAGTCATAAGAGAGGGCAAAGCAAATAAACATTAACATACATACATAACTACTTCCACAGGGATTTATCGTAAATCCTAGTTTAAAATTAAGTTGTTAATAGTGTGATTAATATTTCTGAGAGGTTTGTAAATCTACCTCAAAGAAGATCATCTTGCAATCATTTTAAAACTGAATTATGTAGTCTTTAGAGCGTGAATGAGGCTCTACATAAATTATAAAATAAATAAATGATAAAGATTCCTATTGCACACACAGGTCTGTTTCTAGCTCCCTGAATTTGACCTATTCTCCATTATCATCTCAGAAGTGTAACTTTTGCTTCCTTTTGGTTCTCAGTAATGATGGAATTTTAACCATTCATAATATCCAAATTGACTTAATGATATTTTATGTTTAAATTGAAATCAGCTATGATTTTCTAGTTTTGAAAATCATGGAACACATTCTTAATAGGGTTGTTTAACCTTAATTTAGGTTGAGAGGTGCCTGGGTGGCTCAGTCGGTTGAGTCCGACTCTCAAATTCGGCTCAGGTCATGATCTTACGGTTTCATGCGTTTGAGCCCTGTATGAGGCTTTGCGCTGACAGTGCGGAACCTGCTTGGGATTCTCTCTTTCCATCTCTACCCTTCCCCTGTTCATGCTGTCTCTGTCTCTCTCTCACTGAAAACAAAACAAAACAAAACAAAAAAGCAAAAAAAAAAACCCACAAACTTTATTTAGGTTGATATCTTTTAGTATTTTGTGACTTTTGCCCAAATTAGTGTGTGTGTGTGTGTGTGTGTGTGTGTGTGTATGTATGCATATGAATGTATGTAAAATAGACATTCACTATTATGAACTTTTCTACTTAAACACAGGGCTTTTTATATTTTTGTGTTTTTTTCTGAAAAAAAAGTTTTTATGTTTTATTGTTTTCTTATGTTTTGGTCAAATTTTCTTTTTAGCAACTATAAGCATTATGGTCAGAATTTGAGATATGATTTGGAAAGATAGAAGGACATCTTATCAGTCATTATGCACAGGTTTTATTGAATTCAACTGGTGTCAGTTCAGGACCTCATGTTTGCTCTACACTCTACCTTGTTTCAGTAAGTCCAGATCCTCTGCTGAAGGGCAATAACTTGATCGTCAGGGCTGGTGAGGGATTCTCTAGTCTAACTTACTATTTTAAACAGTCCTTCTGTTTTCAGTCTCACATTATACTGTTTCCTTCACAGACATCTGGAACCTGGATATGCTGTCTTTGAAATGGAGTTCTCTAACAAAATTATGGCTTTCCTCCTTTCACAACATAAAACTCAGCTTACCCTGCTCTAATAAATTTTTAAAAATTTGTTCAGCAATTTCCCACCCTCACGATTTTGGTGACACTTTCTTATTTCTTTTATCTCATTTTACAGAAGTTCAGAGAAAGTAGAGTCACATATGATTGCCACACAAATGATGTCACACAGATGGTGTGTTTTTTTTCTAAACTGTGATAAGAACACTTGAATGAGATCCACTCTTTAACAAAGTTTTATGTGCACAATACTGTTAACTGAAGAAACCATCTTGTACAGGTCTCTACAACTTATTCATTTTGTATAAACTGAAACCATATCTGTTGAAGAGCAACTCCTTACTTCCCCCTTCTTCCAGTCCCTGGCAACCATCATTATGGTTTCTAGAAGTTTGACTATTTCAGATACCTTACCTAAGTGGAATCAGGCAGTATTCATCCTGTAACAGGTTTGTTTCACTTAGCATAATGTCCTCCAGGTTCATCCATGTTGTTGCACAAGGATTTCCTTTTTTTTTTAGGACTGAATAATATTCCATTGTATGTGTCAATCACTTTTTCTTTATTCATCCGGTGATGAGCATTTAGTTGTTTCCATATTTTGGCTACTGTAAATAATGCTGTAATGAACGTGTGAGTGCAGATATTCTCCAAAAGCTTGATTTTGTTTTTGGATTATACTCAGAAGTGGGAATTTTGGATGATATGGTAGTTCTATTTTTAATTTTTTGAGGCATATCCATACTGGTTTTTTATTTTCATAGTGACTGCAACATTTCACTCTTCCAACAACATGGTATAAGGGTTCCAACACACACACACACACACACACACACACACACACACACAATTTTGTTTTTATAATAGCCATTCTATCAGGTGTGAGGTGACATTTCATTGTTGTTACCACTTATGTTTCCCAAATGCTTAGTGATGGTGAACATCTTTTTATGTATAGTTTGTCCATTTATATGTCTTCTTTGTTTATTCAAGTCCTTTGCCCATCTTTTATTGAGTAAAGGTGATTCCTTATGTACTTTGGATATTAACCCCTTATATATATGATTTGCAAATAATTTCTCTTTTCATAAATTGTCTTTTGTCTGTTTCTTTTGCTATATAGAAGTTTTTAGTTTGATGAAATCCAACTAGTCCATTTTTACTTTTGTTGTTTGTGCTTTTGGGGTAACACATAAAATATTGTCCAGATAAAAGTGATAAAGCTTGCTCCAAATGTGTTCTACTAGGCATTTTACAGTTTCAGATGTTACATTTAAATCTTTATTCCATTTTGAGTTAAGTTTTGTATATGGTGTATGGTAAGGGTTGATTTCATTGTTTAGCATGTGGAAATCCAGTTTTCACAGCACCATAAATTGAGGAGACTAACCTTTTCCCATTTGATTAGCATCAAAAAGTAAAATGCTGAGAAATAAACATAATTGAGGAGTTGTAAACTGGAAACTATATAACATCAATGAAACAAATGAAGGAAGACACAAATAAATGAAAATACATTTCATGTTCATGGGTTGGAGAATTAATGTTATTAAGATGTCCAAATTACTCACAGCTATGTATAGATTCAATCCAATCTTTGTTAATATCACAATGACACTTTTTCACAGAAAAAAAAAAAATCCTAATATTCTTGTGGAGTGACAAAAACAAAAATAGCCAAAGCAATCTTGAGGAAGAAGAAGAAAGCTGGAGGCATCACACTTCCTGATTTCAAAATATATTACAAAGCTACAGTAATTAAAACAGCTTTGCATTGGCATAAAGACAGACATGTAGATTAATGAAACAAATAGAAAGCCAAGAAATAAACTTATGCGTATACAGTCAACCGGTCTTCAACAAGGGTGTAAGAAAGTGGTTTTTTTTTCCGTCTTTTCTTATCTTAGTCCCTAGATGTTTATGGAGCCCTAGAATCTAATATCTTCAATGACTGTTACACGTTCTTCCATTTCCTACTGACATTTCTTTTGTTATTCTTCATAACTTCTGACAAATCATCAGTGTAAATTAGCACACACTATTCATATCTATCTAAGATGCTGTAAATGATACAAAAATAAAATCTAAATTCAATCTTTACTTTTTATTATATATATGTATTCATATGTATAATGAGTTTCATTTGTATAGATAATAAATGCCTCTCCTCTGTACACTATATGAGATTGTGCTTGACCTGACATCTATGTGTCTTTTAAGCTTTTGAGCCACCAACTACCAACTACTTTCTTTTTCCAATGTACTTTTGTCATATTAGACAATTTGCTATTTCTTGAACACATCCTGCCCCTTTCATTGGTGTATATAAACCTAAAATGCACTTTCTCTTTTGGCTTGTTCTCCACTAATATTTCCTAATTCTATACAGTCTCTATTATGTTTTCTTTGATTTCTCACATGTAAAGCTGGTCACTCCCTCCCTTCTACCACTTTCTTCATTTGCTTACAGCCTTACTTACAGTATTTATGCACAATAGCCTTTACTAGTTTTCCTCACTTTCTACTAAACTGAGCATTTATATTCCCAAATCTTGTAGTATTTACATTTTAAAGAACAATAGTGTTTGGTGAATAAAAATAAATAAGCAAATAAATGATTTATGATGCCTCATTGATTGTGCTCAAAGGCTAAATAAAATTGCTGAATTAGTGTCATTTTCTTGGCCTGTGAGAATGAATAATACTCAGCCAGTTCCAGTTTTAGAAACATAATACACAAACATGTGTGTAGATGTGTTTGCATGTATTGCGTGTATATGCAAGTAATATACAAAAAAAAACAACAAAGGTTCACTAGGTTAAAATATACAGAAGATTTATTCCTTAGAAAATTCCATTTTTTAAGTTGCAAGTTTAGCTTTTTGTTAGCTAATTCCAGAAATTTCCTATTGTAAAAAAATCTTATATAGGAAAAAACAAATACATCACATACTCTCATGCCTAAAATACCTTCTATATTAATTTTGCATTCAAATTCTAATTTGAAAGAAGACATTGCTTTTATTTTAATTTATTTTCGGGTTATAATTTGATTTCAATAATTTAAGGGGCACTTTTATAAAAAATAAGAATAAATATATTCTTTAACCTTAGACTGTACATTTTTTGTTATCTGTAGATACAAATTAAATTCTGGAAATCTAGGTCTTGCAATGTGAACAGATTGTTCATAGAATATATATACACTGCTGGATATAAAATAGAATGACACAATGGCTCATCACATGGTATTTGGATAAACAACTTATCTGTCTAAGACGATGTATAATTTTAAATAGAAATTTCATGGTTGGGATGTCTGGGTGGCTCAGTCAGTTAAGTGTCTGACTTTGGCTCGGGTCATGATCTCGCGGTTTGTGCGTTTGAGCCTGGTGTTGGGCTCTGTGCTGACAGCTCGGAGCCTGGAGCCTGCTTCGGATTCTGTCTCCCTCTCTCTCTGCCCCTCCCCTGCTTGTGCTCTGTCACTCTCTCAAAAATAAATAAACATTAAAAAAATTTCATGGTTATTTCATACACTCACACTAAATCATATCAGTATTTATCAGTGCCAGTCCTTAGGCATGACCAAGTCCAAGTAAGGCTGAATTAGGATGAACATAGGAAGGTGGAGATTGAAGACTGGTGTAAGAAACATATACTTGAATTGAAGAGTATGTACGTTTAGTGAGTGGATAGAATTATCATGGAAAGTTTTGGAGTGAGCACTTCTACTTACGAATGAGCTTTAGTCAGTGAATGTCCATAGGATCAGATGCAAAAAAGGATAAAAATGTTAACCCAATGTTCAAATCCAAACATAAATGTAACTTCAAAAGAAATCATTTAAAAATAGTATCATATGGACAAGATGTGGAGTGCATTAGGTTTAAACTTGTGTGGCAAGGCTATCTTCAGAGAAGAGAGTTATGTTCTAATTTGTTGTGTTCCTCTTCATGCTTCAGACCTGCTCTATCATCCCAATAAAACTCTGTAGTTGTGTCGTTATATCAAGGAGATATAATTTTTCATGATAATTTAGTCTTTTGTATTGAAATAAAATTTTTGTCACAAATCATAAATCCCATTTATATGTGTGTATGAACTCTATAAAATTTGCACAAACATTTGAAGACAAAATGGAATTACGGAGGTGCACACATGTGTGTGACATGTATTAGATTCTTTACATAAAAAAGCCAAAGATAAAATATAACTCATATTAATGTTCATGTTTCTAAGTTTCCACTCTGATTCTGCTTTGATTTTACTATTAATTACATATATATATATATACACACACACATATATATATATGTGTATATATATATATATATATTCCATAATACACATAAACACAACAAAGGATAAAAGTCTTCAGGATCCACATTTAAAATTCATAATTTAGGGGCGCCTGGGTGGCGCAGTCGGTTAAGCGTCCGACTTCAGCCAGGTCAGGATCTCTCAGTCCGTGAGTTCGAGCCCCGCGTAGGCTCTAGGCTGATGGCTCGGAGCCTGGAGCCTGTTTCCGATTCTGTGTCTCCTTCTCTCTCTGCCCCTCCCCCGTTCATGCTCTGTCTCTCTCTGTCCCAAAAATAAATAAAAAACGTTGACAAAAAATTAAAAAAATAAAATTCATAATTTTAACTGAGCTCTTATTATTGTAAAGTTTTTGGACAGACAGTTAAGGATGTATTGACTAAAATGATTCTGCTTATAATGGAAATTTATATACAAAATGAGTTTCTCAGTATATTTAAAACAGTTTTTATTTAGAAATGGTGAATATGGTAAACAAAGACTTCCTGTTGTTTGAGAGAAAATACTTTATATCTCTTAAAGTGAACTGCTCATCATTAGAGAATGTCTATACATTTGGATACAATTCTGTGTCTATTTCTAGAAAGGATCTGGCATTAAAACTTTTAGATAAGGGAAAGCTAGATGGATCTCCCTAGGTCTGGGAAGCTGCAGGGTTAGGCTAAAGCTTATTCACAGCTCAAATTAAGACAGTTTGACTTTCCAGTATCACATTTATGTGTACCAAATATTTCAGTTGGGCTTTTTGGCAACATAACTAAAACTCTAGTATTTTTTATGTTGTTAACAAGAAATGGAGAAAGATATACTTTGATTTATACTTAGTGTAAGGCATAAGAAGACAACACTGTATGCTCTCACTATTATGTAGAATCCAAGAAAAAAAACAAATGATAGAAACACAGAGTAGACTGGTGTTGCCGAGGACAGTGGTGGAGAAAATGGGTATTGTTCAAAGGGTATATACCTCCAGTTATAAGGTGATTAGGTTCTAGGTATATATCAATAGAGCATGGTAACTATAGTTAAAAATATGGTATCGTACACTTAAATGTTACTGTGAAAGTGGAGTTTAAAAGTTATCACACCAAAAAAGTAACTAGATAGATGTAATGGATTTGTTAAGTAACCTTATTGTGGTAATTATTTTAAAATGAATACGTTTATAATATCATGTTGTATGCTTTAAACTTACACAATGTAATATGATTATATGATATTGTATTTCAGTAAAGCTGAGAAAATATGTCATTTGACACATTTTAATTTTATTTAAATATATTTTTATAAACAGTCATACTGAGAACATTAGAATAATTTAAGTATACAAAAATATTATCATCTTAATCCTTCTAATTAAACTAGTATCTTCCTCATGCTGTAATTTGCACCACATAAATTATATCCCTTTAACCAAATGACCTCCTTGTTTATTAAAAAAGTCTTTTACACATTTTCCTTTTTTCCCATTTATCTCTTATAACCATATACTCTCAAACTCTTTGTATAGCTGAGAATTTTAAATCAGGGAACCTACAATTTTTAAGGGCTATTTAAGGGACTATTTCTTATGTTTTTCATTGGGAAGAAAAGTTACCTTATCTATACTCATGTTTTCCTTCCCCCCAAATTTATGATAATATATGCTAATTGAAATTTTCATCAACAGATGCGTTGGCATTCTATTTCATTTCATTTGCTTTGTGCACCATTTTTTAAAGAAAAATAAAATCTAGAAATGAGATCCACTTCACAAATACATTATGCCAATAGAAAAAGTATATGTGGTCAAATTTCAAAAGAACAGTTATTCACTGTTTAAATTATTTTTTTAATGTTTATTTAATTTTGAGAGAGAGAGAGAGACAGAGACAGAGAGAGACAGAGAGAGAGAGATGGAGAGCATGACCAGGTGAGGGGCAGAGAGAGAGGAAGAAACCCAATCTGAAGCAGGATTCAGGCTCTGAGCTGTCAGCACCTGAGCCGAAGTCCGATGCTTAACCGACTGAGCCACCCAGGTGCCCTGATTTCTTTTTCTTTCTTTCTTTCTTTCTTTCTTTCTTTCTTTCTTTCTCTTTCTTTCTATCTTTCTTTCCCTCTTTCTTTCTTTCTATCTTTCTTTTTATTAAGCGTCATGTTGATTTGTGCCTTCAATTTATAAATTAGATATTAAATACATCTACCTTTGTTAAAAGATGTAAGTGGCACTTGTCAGTGTGAAACATTCAGTTCCTTGAGGCAATACAGAGGTAACTATTTGGGTTACATGACCTTTAAAAATCAATATGATATTTAAAAAAATAAAAATTCAAATGATAATTGATTTTAAGTTTCAAAATTGACTTAAAATATTTCATTATTTATCAGTTTTGTAATATTCAGTAATTGTATTTCAGAGAACTTTCACTATATACCTAATTAAGTTTTGCTAGATATTATTAATTACATTTATAATCTTCTCTTTCTGCGCTTCAGCTGCCTACCAAAATTCTCAAGTATTTTAAAAATGAATTTAATTGTTTCTCTAAATATTATAAAATGCATAAGTATATTTTATATTAAACACTTTTTCTAACAAACATCTTACTCAAACACTTACATAGTCCTATAAATAGCACATTACGTTTATAAATCCAGTCATTTATGAATTTTCTTGAACACTCTATTTGCAAAGTTAATTGAATCTTCATCTTAAAATCAATAGTCTAAAATAAATTATTTAATTAACGTTTTAGGTTAGAATAAAAATATCGGCTCTCATGTAGCATTAGAGTATTTTAAATATGATATTTTATTAAACAAATATATAGTTATTCATAAACTTATACAAATAGCAAAGATGTAGATCTTATTTCCTATACCTGTATGCTTTCAGTGTGTTAAATCCTTATACGTTATACAATATCAAGTGAATTTAGTGTTAGGATTACAGACCAGAACGGTTTATTCTGAGTTTCTCAGTGTATCTAAATTATCTTGAAATAGGATTTTTCATCAGGCCAGGAGATCTAGAGCCATATGAATCTCACGTGATTTCTCTGTGATCACATGAAGCAGATTTAATTCAGCTTCAAGCTCAATGCCAATGCTGAGAATTTAAATGTCATGTGTAAAACTAGGATTTATTTCACAGCCTAAGTCCTTTCTTTGACTTTAAGATTTAATCATTTTAACTACTTTGGACTTTATCACCTAATTAAAAGATAGATAATCAGCAGCAACTCTGGCTCAGGACACTTCACCACTCTATTAGATTTAACTAACCTATTTACCATTGACCCCATTTTATAATTATTTGAATATCTATGGTTTTACAAATTTATTTCTTAACCTATATAGACAGGAATCTAGCTTGTGCAAAAGTATAGTTTGTGTCTTCCTATATCTTAGTTATTCATTTGGCCATTTTTGCAAGGGCATGTTAAAATGCTTAATAAATATTTAACATTATAAAAAGTTAAGAAGGCAATGGTTTCATAGATAACTCTATTACTACATCATGCTTATGGTGACTTATTAAAATGTGCTTATGTGTTCCTCAATGTTTTTAACAGCCTTCCCCTCCTCACAAACACACACAACTTGGAAATCCCACTGAAACTGATGTTCAAGGATATCTAATACCTCAAAATGCTGTAGCAAGTCTTTAGTCATTAAACAGGGCATATGACCCATAGAAATCCGTGGTTTTTACAAACCATCTATGTGTTCAGGATTTCAAATAACATAACTTAAGCAAACACTTCTATTCTAAAGTCAAAATTCACTTTCATCATTTGCTAGACCGGTCTACTTGCATCCCAATTTCAACATGCCCGAATTAAACAATTTGTTGTCTCCTCCAAAGAGGCCCTTTCCCTTATGTCTCCTATCCTAGCTTGTGTTTTAAGAAACCTCTTCTATAGCCACAAATCCAAAAGGTGGTTTGGCAGCTTCCATAGACATCACATGCAACTTTCATTTTTCCTGATTTCTAAATATCTCCCTTTATTTTACATTGCCACTTCTGCTTCTCAAGTTCAGATCCTCATTATTTCCTACCACAGTACCAGCTGACAGTGTCCAGCACCATTTTGTTCCTACTGTGTCGGATGCTCAAGTGATCTTTTTAGCAGGTAAAAACCCATTAGGTCACTTCTTTACATAACATCCTTCAATTATTTTTCAAGCTTACAGGATTAAGTTCAAATCCTTTAGGAAAATTTGCAAGCAAATTAGGCTTTTTTGCCTGCTTTTCATGCTCTATCTCAAGAGATTTCCAAAAGACAATTTCAGACCAGTGGTACTGCAGCTTTTACATATTTGTGTTGTCATTATGAGACTATTTTCCAATTACCTCTTCATTGAAAGATAATTGACAGATAATTGACAGTGATAAACACAATCCAGAATCCTAAGTATTTGGTTTGGTGAGTTTTGACATTTTTCTATTTCCATGTTTCAACACATAAAATATGGAAGTTCTCTCATTCTTCTTTTCAGACTGTTTAGCTTTGACCCCCATCACTTTCTAATTATTGTCCTGTCAAATTAGTGTTGATTGTTCTGAGGCTTCATCTAACTATAGTATGACTTCTTTTATGTTAAGCTTCTTATATTTAATAAAATATATAAGGGATTTGTTATGTAGTGACTTGTTGAAAATCACCCACCTTGTATTTTTGGGATGAATCCTAATTCATCATAATGTATCCTCTTTCTTTTATATTGCTTGATTGGATTAGCTAGTATTTTGTGAAGATTGGTTATGTCTGGTTTCATCAAAGAAATTGAGTTTTGGTTGGTTTCCTTTCCTTATTAATAAATACATTTTCCTTATATTATATCAGGATTTTCCTAACATCAAAAATTGTTTGGAAACGTTTCCACTTTATTTTTTGCAATAGTTTGTGTTAAAGTTTTATGTAATCCTTGAAAACTTAAAAGTTAGCAGAAAATATATTGGTTACTAGTGCCATAACTGAGGTCTCGTAAAAACGAATACAAAATGTCTTTATGTGGCTATACTTTAAAAACAGATCAAAGCAATTCTAAAAATTATTAGTTTTCTTAACAGATAAAGAAGTCATGAATGACAGTTAATATAAGCAATGAATTACACTATCAGGCACACACACACACACACACACATATATATATATGTGTGTGTGTGTGTGTGTGTATATATAATCAATGAATATTGCAATAAGCAGAATCAGAATATAAAATATTTTTTGTAAAGAGAGAATTGAATTTTGATAAAGGAAGTTATAATCAAGGTTTCCCTTAAAATTACGAGAAAGACATGAAAATGAAGAGATTTTTTGCACATGAGCATATACATGGACGCTTATAGAAGCACTGGGTGTACTCTCCTGAGGATAGAAACAAACTAAATATCCATGAGGTGTTACCTAAATTGTTTATGTGTTTATAGTAAAAAAAATCATACAAAGTAACAAGTAAATAAACGACATGGATAAATACAAATTATATATTGAAAGTTGCAAATTGCATACTATATGATGCTATTTTTATAAAGAATATAAAATACAAAATAAAGAAACAATGAATGCTAATGTATTCGAATTGTGAACAAGGCAATAAAAGCTCAGGTTATGAAACCTGCTTAAATGTCATAACTGCAGTTGAAACCCAAATTTTTTGAATATTGATTTTCGTAACAATTCATCTGTTTTATGTTAAAGGGCTGGTCAGGCATGTGTAAGCCTTAGTGGTTATAAAGTATCAAAAAATGTCTCTGAGCATTATTTAGCTTTTTATTTATATAGGTGTTGTTTCTTTGAGGATACTCGACAGTCTTGAGTTTAGATTAATGCGTTGTATTTCTTGTAAATCCTCCATACCAGGCTTAGGGCTCTTTCTATAGGAATCATTCAAATTTCTGTGCCAAAAATCCTTCTCAGTGACTTTGGAGAAATCAAAAGGAAACAAGGGATCATAGACATCCTTGAAATTATTTTATCCTACACATCATTCATATTTTACCTTTTAAGATATAAAAATAGAATTATTACAAACCTTGTCAATTGAGGACTAACACTGAAAACAAAAAAAAGGGAAAACAAGCCACGTTTTAAATGCATCTGTCAACTCAGGTTCTGTGGCAACATGGATGAAGAACTCCAATTGAGCTAAATCCACTTCTGTCTACTACATTAACTTGAAAATATGCAGTTGATAAAGGTTTAATGGTACTTGTCTCCACCTTTAGAGCAGGCTTTATGCTAGAAAGGATATTTTTCTTTTTTCTCAAGTAACAATAGAAGACTTTTATCCTGCTACTGCCAATCGCCTTCTTTTCTGTGATTAATGACATGATAGTATCACAATCCCAGTTTATGATGAATGTCGCTATATTTCACCCCCTCAAACTCTACCCCAACAACAAAAAAATATGATCATAAATTGTTTTAGTGCCCTAGGAATTCCTTTTTGCAGCAAATAGGCAGACAATCCTCCATATATTTACCTGTACAAAGTATATATATATATATATATATATATATATATATATAATATACACATAAATATATAATATACACATAAGTGTGTATGTATAAAGTACATATACAGTACATACACACACACACATACACACACACAAAGTGAGAGAGATTGTGGTATCTCACATATTGATCTGTATAAGCGTGACTATATTGCATGTCTAATTCTCCCACCATTCATGATACGCTTCTACTTATTCCAGTGTATTCAAATCTACCCGCGTCTTGCTTATTATGTTTACAAAGCTCAGAGTGCATTTACCATAAGAAATATGATTTGTCAAATATGTTGTCTCTTTAAGTCTGTTGAATAATAGGTCGTTTATCACTTATGTGGAGATTTTCATGTAAGAGCAAGACATAAAGTACATTTCCATTTCTCATGCTTGGTGGTCCTAAGGCATCACTGCTGCACTCAAAAAAACTCTACACTGTGCTATGGATTTTAAAGTATTTTTACTTATACTATTTCATTTGATACACTCAAGAGTTTAAAAGAATTCTCTCTGCACATTAGCAATTGTGATAGAAAAGCTGTTACTGAAAATATTTGACTTCCTTAGTTTAAAAGTTTAATGTAATACAAGTAGTATGTATTTTTTCCCATTTTTTTCAAGGTACATGCTTTCTTTTTTTTTCCAGGTTAAAGTCTAAATTTGTCTAAAGAAAATTGTACAGAATGAGAATTACATATTTTACTTTTTTTTTTTTTTTTGGGACAGAGAGAGACAGAGCATGAATGGGGGAAGGGCAGAGAGAGAGGGAGACACAGAATCGGAAACAGGCTCCAGGCTCTGAGCCATCAGCCCAGAGCCCGACGCGGGGCTCGAACTCCCGGACCGCGAGATCGTGACCTGGCTGAAGTCGGACGCTCAACCGACTGCACCACCCAGGCGCCCCAAGAGAACTACACATTTTATATGGTGTTAACTCTTTGAGCTCTATCTTTTAAAGTGTCACAGTCCCATTAATATCAAGGGAAGCAATCAATTAATCAAAGTAGAATTTTAATTTATTGATAGCCCCTGTTTTCACACATCATTATTTATTTTTATTTAACTGGTGTGATCTTTTTCTCAGTCTACATGGTAAGTAGAAATGTGACCAGTGATTAAGTATGCTTTATAATTCTTTAAAGTAAAATTAATGTAATCTAAATCTAAAAATATACTATTATTTTGTAGTTATGTGATTGTAGTTTAGTACTAATTGACTCTCTTTAGGTGACTAAAATTCTCCAAAATTCTTTTCATAAATCAGTATATCATCACAGCACTGGATTTACCTACTTATTCCCAGTTTCCCATTGAACAGTGAGCATTAATATATACATAAAACAATTGACTTCATAATTAGGCAAGTGATTCCCAAATTCCATTACATTAGGCTAGCATTTCCAAAAGACATTGGGCAGATATGCAAACTAAGCCAGAAAGTCCATTTGAAGAAAATTTAGTTTTTCTAAAATGGAAATGTTTTGAAGACAATAGAAATTTTAGATACTGATTATTGATAACAAACTGAAGATAGAAGTATATACTTGGTATTATAGCTGTTAATATTTGAATTTGCAGAGCAACTAAGCCCATAAGGAAAAAGAAAGAGTCCAGGGACGCCTGGGTGGCTCTGTTGGTTAAGTGGCCCATTTCGGCTCAGGTCCAGATCCCACTTTGTGAGTTTGGCCCCTCATCAGGCTCTGTGCTGACAGCTCAGAGCCTGGAGCCTGCTTCAGATTCTGTGTCTCCCTCTCTCTCTGCCCCTCCCCTGCTCACGGTCTGTCTCCCTCTCTCTATCAAAAATAATTTTTTTTTTTAACAAGAGGCCAGGAAATAAACCTTATAAGATGTCTTTAAAAAAGAAATATTAGGAAGGAAAGAAGCCATCCAGGAGACAAGGAATGGACTACAGTGGTATGAAGAAAAGCCACATAGGTGATAATATAGAAAACATTTACTCAGTGTCAATCCCTGTCCAAGGAATTTTTAAGCATTTTATTATTTAATCATAACAGAAACCCTGTGGGAGAAATATTGTTTTTATTTCCATTTCATAAATATTATTAAATAGATTGTATGAATTCAAGTAAAGTTTCTAAGTGTCAATATTTTATATGAAGTGTAGCTAAGAGTGGCTCTAGAAACAACTGAACCCACTATATTTTATTGTATGAAACCACTACCTAAAACTATACAGGGTGAGATTTTAACAAATTATGCAAAGGATGTCACCTAATGTACAATTGTTAAGAAAAAATAAAATAATAACAGTTCATTTGTCACTTTCACAAGCAAATTTATTAGATTGTTAGGCCAAAAAAATTCTAATTATTGGGATTAAGTATACAGTTGATTATGAGAAAGACAGTTACACAGTAAAGACCTTTCAGTGAAATTTGAGAGTTATGGCAATATGGTTTTCAACAATGTATTTCTTTAAGGTGTCTAAGATGGAAAATTTGTTAAATAGAGAAGGGATTGGAAACGGTACAAATAAAATAGTTTCAAAGTCCCATAGGAAGCAAAATAAAATTTAAGTCTATGTATAATGCTTTTTTGAGATAAAAACACAATTTTGTAAAGGACACATGTGAAATGATATTTTAGGAGGATGACAGTTTGAATTCCAAATGTCTTGATTCCATGGTCATATTTAAAATAATCTTTTTTCGTTTCCACTTACAAGCAATGGTTTAAAAGGTTCATGAAAGGGTAAAAGCAACAATACTTAATTTAATATTTATTAATGCAAATGTTTATAAACACCAATAGAAACAAATTAGATGTTACCTATTTATCAAATGTATAATAAATTTGTTAATAAGCAATTATTTAAAGTTTGGATGATTTCAATGCTTAGATACCTATGGTTTTTTCTTATGCTCATTGATATTTTTAAATACTGAATTCCATGAATATGGATATATTAGCACTTGGGTTAAACAAAACATTTTTATGTAAAAGGAATATATCTGTCAGTATGTTTTCACAGCTCTCTGATCTCCCTGTAGAACATACTCTAAAGTTAATATGTCTTACTACAAATTTCTCTTTAGAGTATTTCACAGGTTATTTTAAGACAGTGAATGTCTTTTATAAGTCAAGGATTTTTGTCACATCTGATGTACATCTTCATATGTTGAAAGGCATGAACTCTTGGACGTTTTGACTTATGGGCCTCATTAAATGTGACTTTTTTTCTATATTTTCAAGCTTTATATTGAATGTTTACCTCATAAAAGAATATTACAATAAAAATATTGTTTTGAATTTTATTTTTCGAGAGAAAGAGCTCTAGCAAGGGAGAGGGAGAGGGAGAAAGAGACAAACCCAAGCAGGTTCCACTCTCAGCATGGAACCTGATGCAGGGTTCCATCCCATGACCATAGGATTAATTATGATCTCAAAATTAAGAGTCAAATGCTCAACCGACTGAAGCACACAGGCACTCTTACAATAAGAATACTTTTAATGTGTTGATTCAAAATATTTTTTTTTGAAATTTAAAACACAAACTGAAATATAAACAAAAATTTGAAACATTAAGAATAATACCTTTTCGGTATAGCACCATGAGCAAATTTTCTAACCCATCATCATTGCTTTGAGAGACAGTTACCATCATCATATATATAAACTTGCTGCTAATATTCATGGAAGACGTCCCACAAAATGGCCATTGGCAGTGTGGCTACTTTGCAAATCATGCCTGTGATTTTGCCCACCTATCCTAGTGACTTTCAGATTTGGCTCAGATTTAGAAGTACTGACTGGGTTTTCAATATATGCCGTCTTAATTTATAAAGTTTTTATTTCCAAATGAGGAGCCCTTCAGGCTTGTGTTTGCTTTGAATTGTTTGGAGACTGACTGCTTACCTCTTTGAAGCAACCCTCCCAACACAGGCTCAGATCCTTGAGTGAGAACTTCATTTATTAGGAAAACGGCTTATGAAAGTCGAACCATCAAAAACATGCACTTAAAAATTTCAAATTCTGCAAAATATTACATAACACATTAAAACAAGCCAGATGTTGTTTCATTCATATTGATTATATGTATTGATTACACAGGCGATAATGTAATCTGCAAACATTAGGGGCATTATCACATGGCAATAAATATAATGTCATCTTAGATTTCATCATATGTAATGAATATACTTTAATGGAGTATTTTATTATTCCCTTACTAATCTTATTTTTCTTTTGTCTGTTCTAACTAATCCTGCAACAATATTTTCCTATAAATACATTTTTGTGTGCTTGGCCAATTATCTCCTCAAACTGAATTTCTAGAAATAGAATATCTGTTAAGAAATATGCACATTTTAAGTTTGGACACTCATTTTGAAGCTACATGGCCAGAAGGCAGCTTTTTTTCACACTATCATAAGACTGCCCTTTCCCACATTTAAGTCAACACAAAAGTGATTCATTTTTAAAACTTTTCTTACTATAATCTGTTAAAAAAAACTATATCTACTTGTTTTCTTTTAAATTTGCAATTACATGATTATTAATGAAGCTTAATATATTTTCATAGGTTTATGTGTCAGTTTTTGCATTATCTCTTACAGATATAATTAATGAATTACTGAATTATTTTTTTACTTGTGAGCCATTAATATTTTGTTTAAATGATTTTGTATATTAAAAATATTTTCTTTTATGCAAATTAAATATCCTGAAAATTTGCTCATTATGTAATCAAATCTACATATTACATTTCCCAGTAATAATATTCACACAACACCAACAATAAAGAGTAGGACACTTGATTAAATAAAATGTGCTGACATTTTTGTGGGTGTGGAGAAATTTTAATACACTCCTAAACCTCTTCTTTAGACATACAGAAACTGAAAAGACCATAATGAAACTAACTTTCAGTATTCATCAGAGCCATTTAGAATTAAATACAATCATTTACACATTAAATATGCATCAAAATATAAATTTAATTTTTATGAATTTACATAACTCTCTATAGAATGACATAAATATGTTAGTATGAAGATTCTCTGATGGCATTGTAAAATTTGTTTCACTTTCATTTTGATATGAACCAGCATTTTAAGAATGTCACGACTGGAAATATAAGAAGGCAGATTTGGGTTGTTGGTTTGCTGTTTGTTTCATGGTGATTTTGGGGATGCTTAGATTCATGGTCATGGGCCAATTGAATAATAGATGGGTTCTCTCCATTAGTCAGTCCTGAGCAGAATGTTACCTCACAACAGTCATCAAGCTTTTCAACCTGATCCATCTGCTGTTTGCTGGTCTTGATGTTCATCATTATCCTGAATAATCTCTTTCATCTAATAAAAATATCATTTGGGTAAAAAAATGAGCAAGATCTGGTGTGCGTGGGTGGCTCAGTCTGTTAAGCATATGACTTCGGCTCAGGTGATGATCTCGCTGTTTGTGAGCATGAGCCTCGCGTCGGGCTCTGTGCTGACAGCTCAGAGTCTGGAGCATGCTTCCCATTCTGTGTTTCCCTCTCCTTCTGGACCTGGCTTGCTCACTCCCTGTCTCTGCCTGTCTGTCTCTCTCAAAAATAAAATAAAACATATACAAAATAAAAAATAAATAAACAATTTCCTGGCCATGGCCAAATTCAAAACCAAGATGAACTTGATAATGGCTAGTGGTAAGTCACTCCTATACTGGGTGCTCTTCTGAGATTCCAGGGCTGCTCATGTCAAAGTGTCCCATTGGCATTTCCATAGGTTATGTGCTCAAGGTGTTCTTTCCATGCCTCTGAGTGTGCCATTATCACAACCATGTTGTCCTTCCCAACCATTGCAATTGCATTGATTCCAGAAAAGACAGGGGCTTATTCTTCACTTTAAATCTGATCTTTGTAAAAAAGATATGTATTAATTTTAATACCGTAAAAGAATTTTGAGTATTTTTTCTTTACAAATTCTACTGGGTCTGAGGGGTGAGAGAAAACTTCATTAGTGAGTCTAGTAATGGTTGCCTTCGTAAGATATTTTGCTTGTCCCATTTTTTAAGATGTACGTATTTCACATCAAAGTGCTCAAGAAAGATTGGAATTTAAGTAAGAACTCACCAAGGTATACATTTTATAGTAGATAATATTTTATGTTTTTTTAATTAAAGAATATATACTTAATTTATTTCACATATTTATCTCTCTATATAATGATCTCTATTTCAAAAAGTTATACATTGATTTTTAAAAGTAAATATTTTTGGGGAGCCTGGGTGGCTCAGTAGGTTAAGCGTCCGACTTCAGCTCAGGTCACATCTCATGGTCTGTGAGTTCGAGCCCCGCGTTGGGCTCTGGGCTGATGGCTCAGAGCCTGGAGCCTGCTTCCGATTCTGTGGCTCCCTCTCTCTCTGCCCCTCCCCCATTCATGCTCTGTCTCTCTCTGTCTCAAAAATAAATAAACGTTAAAAAAATTAAAAGTAAATATTTTTAATAATCACTTGAAATGTCAGTGATCTAAACACAAATTAAGACAGCAATTATTAGAGTGGAACAAGAAACAAAACTCATTTATATGTTGCCAAGAAGAAACTCACATTAAATATCAAAATGTCTATAGATTAATGGGCTGGAGAGAGATAAACCATACTAACATAATAAAAAATGGGGGTAGCTGTATTAATTTAAGAAATAACAGAATTAAGAGCAAAGAAAATCACCTGAGATAAAGAGGAGTATTGTCTAATGGTAAAGTGGTCAATTTTCTAAAAAGACATAACAATCCTTAATGTATATGCACAAATATGTGAGACAGAACAGACAAAAAAAAAAAGAAAAATGAAATGGATAGAACTACAAGGAAAAATAGGTAAATCTATTATAGTTGTAGATATCAACACCATTCTATTTGTAATGGACAGATATTACAAGCAGAAAATCAGTGAGGACATAGTTAAACTCAACAGCACCATCTATCATTTGGATTGAATATATATTTCTAGACTACTTCATACATCATCAGAAGACACATTCTTCTCAAGTTCACATTGAATGTTCACCAAGATAGACCAAATTTGGGGTTATAAAAATACCTTAATAAATTTAAAATAATAGAAATATACAATGTATACTTTCAGACCACAATATAATTAAATTAGGAATTAAGAACAGAAAAACAGAGGATCCCAAAATAAGTAGAGATTAAACAACACACAAAAGTGACACCTAAGTCAAAGAATAAATCTAAGTAAAGAGAAATTTTATAATATTCGAACTACATGAAGATGAAAACAAAACTTGTAAAAAATTTTGGGATGCAAAAAAACATTACTTAGAGGGAAGTTTGTAGGATTTAATGCATAATTGGAAGGGACATCTAAAATCAACAAGCTTCCACCTTAAAAAAAGGAAAGAAAAAATCAAATTAAATCTAAGGTGATCATAAAAATATTTTAAAAAGAGCAGTATTCAATAAAATTTAAAATAAATTAATAGAGAAACTCAGCCAAACTAATACCCGTTTTTTATTTTTTTAATTGATAAGCCTCTAGCCAGGAAACTAAGAAAAAAAGGGAGATGACATAAATTACTAATTTCATTTCTAATATTAGAAATGAAAAAGGAACATAACTATAGATCTCATAGATTTTTAAAGCAAAACACTGGGATTCTATGAACAATTTATATCCACAAATTTGAAAACCTGGATGAAATGGACGACTTTCTCAGAAGACATAATCTGTAATAACTCACAAGAAGAAATAGACGATCTCAATAGGCCTATATCTACTAAAGAAGTAGAATCTATAATTAACCTTACAAAGCAGAAAATAATAGGGCCAAATGAGTTCACTGATGGTTCTACCATACTTTTGAGAAAGAAATTATACCAAAACTCTATAATGTCTTCCAAAAGATAGAAGAAGAGGAAATCTTTCCTAACTCATTCTATGAGGTCAGTGTTACTCTAATACTAAAAGCATACAAAGACATTGGAAGGAGAGAAAACTATGGAATAATACCTCTCATGAATATAGATTTAAAATTTCTCAAGAAAATATTAACGAATCAATCCCACAGTGTATGAAAAGATAAATACCAGCAAGTTTTTTGTAAATATAGACAATCTTACTGTAAAGTTTATATGAAAATGCAAAAGACCCAGAATAGCCAACACAGTATGGAAGGAGAACAAACTTGGAGAATTCACACTATTCAACTTCAAGACTTACGTTAAGGCTATGTAATCAAGACAGTGGAGGATTGGTAAAAGCATAAAAAATAGATCAATGATCCAGAAAAAAAGAGTCCAGGTATAGACTTGAACAAATATAGTCAGCTGAGCTTTCAAAGAATCTAAGACAATACAATAGGAAAGGATAATCTTTTCAATGAATGGCAGTGGAACAATTGGTCATCTACATTCAAAAAAATGAATCTAGACTTTATACCCTTTACAAATAATAACTCAAAATGTATACTAAACCTAAACATAAAATGAAAACAAAAAAAAAAGAAACAAATTCCTAGAAGCTAAGAAGGACAAATTCCAGGTGGCCTTGAATATGGTGATGTTTTTATTTATGAATCTATAAATGTATGTATGTATGTATGTATGTATGTATATATTTAGAGCATGGTAGAGGGAGAATCCTAAGCAGGCTCTACGCCCAGTGCAGACCCCCATACAGGACTTGATCTCACCATCCTGAGATCATGACCTGAGCCAAAATCAAGAGTTGGTTGCTCAACCAAATGAGCCACCCAGGCACCCCATGGTGATGGCTTTTTAGAAACAATGCCAAAAGCACAATCCATGAAAGGAACAATAAGGGGTACCTGGGTGGCTCAGTTGGTTAGTCACCCGACTTTGGCTTAGGTCATGATCTCGCAGTCTGTGGGTTCGAGGCCCACATTGGGCTCTGTGCTGACAGCTCAGAGCCTTGAACCTGCCTCAGATTCTGCGTCTCCTTCTCCCTTGGCCTCTCCCCTTCTCGCACTCTGTCTGTCTGTCTCTCTCTCCCAAAAATAAACATTTTTAAAAAACGTAAAAAAAGAAATAATTAATAAGCCCTACTTCATTAAAACTGAAAAGCTTTTCTCTGCAAAAAATAATGTCAAGACAATGATAAATGAGCCTGGGAGAAAATATTTGCAAAAGACATATCTGACAAAGGACCCTATTATCCAAAATATACAAAGAAATCGTAAAACGTTACAAAAGAAAATGGACAATCTTATTTAAAAATAAGCAAAGATCTGAACAGACATTTCACAAAGATGGCAGATACATATGGGAAATAAGCATATGAAAAAAGATCAAGATCGTACACCATCAGGAAATTTTATATTGAAATAACAATCTGATAACACTGTATACCTATTAGAATGGTGACAATTCAAAACACTGACTACACCAAATGCTGGTGAGGATATGAAGCAATAGGACCTATTATTCATTACTTATAGGAATACAAAATGGTTCAGCCACTTTGGAAGATGGTTTAGCAGTTACTCACAAAATATATTCTTCCGATATCATCCACCAATCTCTCTCCATGGTATTTACTGAAAGGAGTTGAACATTTATGTTATTAAAAAAATCCTGCACACCAATGTTTATAGCAGCTTTATTCATAATTGTCACAACTGTGAAGAAACCAAGATATCTGTCAGTGAATGATATATAAACTGTGTTTCATCCATAGAGCGGAATATCATTCAGTGTTATAGCTAAATGAGTTGTTATCAAGCCATGCAAAGACCTGAAGATATCCTAAATGTGTATTACTAAGTGAAAGAAGTCAATCTGAAAAGGCTACATCCTGTATGATTTCAACTGAATGATATTCTGAGAAAGACAGAACTATAGAAACAGTAAAACAATCAGTGGTTATTAGTAGTAAACAGAAAGGGAAGAATGAATAGGTAGAACAGAGAAATGTTTAAGCAATAAAACTACTCTGTATAATACTACAATCCTGGATACATTTGTCAAAACCCATAGACAGTACCTCCTCAATAGTCAACCCTAATGTAAACCATGGACTTGGATGATAATGACATGTCAAGTGGGGTTCATCAATGAAAACAAATGTACCACCCTTGCGATATGGATGTTGAAAGTAAGAGATATAAAGGGGCACTTATGTGGCTCAGCTGATTAAGCGCTGGACTCCTGGTTTTGACTCAGGTCATGATCTCACAATTTGTGGGTTTGAACCCCACATTGGGCTCTGTGTTCACAGTGCCACACCTGCTTTGGATTCTCTGTCTCCTTCTCTCTCTGCCCCTTTCTCTCTCTCTCTCTCTCTCTCTCTCTCTCTCTCTCGCTCTCGCTCTCTCTCAAAATAAATAACCATTTAAAAATTTTTTAAAAAATGTAAAAATAAAGTAAGAGATACATTGATGGGCAAATGTGGGATCAAGGGGTATACAGGACACTCTGTACTTTCCATTTGTTTGCTCAACCTCAAATGGCTCTAAAAATAGTCATTTAAAAAAGCAAACTGTCATTTAAACATAAGTGAAATAAGTCATACAGAGAAAGATAGATAGCGTATGTTTTCACTCTTATGTGGATCCTGAGAAACTTAAGACCATGGGAGACAGGAAGGAAAAACAAGAGTTAGAGAGGGAGGGAGGCAAGCCATAAGAGACTCGTAAAAACTGAGAATAAACTGAGGGTTGATGGGGGGTGGGAGGGACAGGAGGGTGGGTGATGGGCATTGAGGAGGCCACCTGTTGGGATGAGCACTGAGTGTTGTATGGAAACCAATTTGAGAATAAATTTCATATTAAAAAATAAATAAAAATAAAATATATAAATACATGTACATGTTACAATTATTGGCAAATGAGTTTAACGATTATTAAAGGCAAAAGTTTATCAGCAGTAATTCTAAATGAAATCCAATTATTATACTAGAAAAGCAAAAACAACATGCTTTCCATGTAGTTTTACAGTTTTCTATGCTTATAATTTAGAAAAAAGTATAAGATTACATGGTTTTAATATATGTTCTTTTTAAAATTTTACATAAAAGCTAATCCCCTCATCTTCTAATAAAATAAGTCAAACCTGAGAGTTGCCTAATATCTAAATAAATTAGATATTGATCTGTATGGAAAGTTCTTTTCTGTCCTTACCCTAGAGACCACAGTGTTCTCACAGTGATGAAAAAGTTTTCTTTTCAAGGAAATAATGTCAGAATATTTGATTACTTGATGTTGTAAACATGCACTTGAAACTAGATGACTTTGTATATTACCTTTCTTTGAGTAAAATGAATATTGTCTAAATTTCAATTTCACCAAACCAAAGTGATACAAATTAAATTAATCTAGACATAGTTTTGCTATTTTATTTTTCCTCTCTCAAAATCAAAAGAAAGGTAAGTAATATGTTGAATGACAAAATTTTTAAAATATTTTTAAAAATATTACCAAATTGTTGCTTATAAGTTATGAGAAATCAATATTTTTATTATAAGAATTAGAATATTATTCCTTTTTAATGTTTTGTGTTTAACAAATGCAAACTGGAGAATGTGTGATATTAACACTTGGTACAGTGCTTTCTGAAAAATTATGTAAATGTAATACCCTTCTAATCAAGGTGCTAATTCAATAAAAATATGTAATTGAGAATGGCCAAAGATTTCTTCACCCATAAATATTTACTGGTTCTATTGCCCATGTTTTGGTCAGGAAATATGATGATCTTTTCACCTACCAACTTCCTAAGAATGATCAGCCTAGGCAAGAGTGCTTGGTAAAAATGTATGCAAGCCAGAAAAGGAATCTCAAAAAAGCATAGAGGACATAAATTATACCAAGGCATAGTCAGTTTAGGTAAAAACAGAATTTAACTGCAAAGCAGATGGTACGTGCTTGGCTTAGGTATCTAGGCATACTCCAAAAGATGTTCAGTTTAGTCTGGGGCTATCTATTTTGGTTAGCATCTTTGATTTATAGTTTAAAACCACACAATAGCAGCATTAACAATAAAATCAACTATAAGAATACAAAAAAGTACCAAGTAAAATATTTTTAAAAATTAAATAAAATAAATTTTCATATTGTGTGTGGATGATAGATTTCCCTGGAATATTTCATAGTAGCTTTTCAGAGACAAATAGAGTTATTTGGCCTCTATTTATTGTGAAGTATACAAGACACACATCAAATATCCATATGTTTATTAAATCCTGAGACAGCTAAGAGCTCTAAGGACCTGGGAAATTATCTTGGAAACTGGCTTTATCTTGTATATGACAGAGTCTGAGATACCTTCATTCTGCTTACAAAATGTCATGAAGTGTGCTAAATTTTTAGAGTAGTTAAGAAAACAAGAACCAAGGGTTAGAAACAAAATTAATTTGAATCCTGGCTCCATATTCACAAGCCATGGGAAAATAATTTAACTTGTATCATCTAGGACTTTTTGTTTCAGAGTCTCATTTTCTTCATTTACAAATTGGATATAATAATGTTACCTAAGGATCCCATAAAGATGTAGTGAATACAATAAGTCATATATAGGATTCCCTGTGACCTTTCTAGCACAGTGACTGGCAAATAGTAAGTGCTTAATAAATATCTTTTTATTTGGAGTAAAATCCCTTGCCTAAAATGCATTGCAAAAAGTTCTTTGGAAGAAGTAAATATAAAGCCAAATAGGATCAAATGAAACGGAGGGACCATGAGGCAACCGACCGAAACAAGATGTCCTAACTCTCAAACACCTGCTTCCTTCAGGTTTCCAGTCTGAGAAAAAATCTAGACTTGGAAGGAATTTCAAACAGAGCTTCCAGTGAGACTGCATCTACCAGTTTTATGACATTTTGAATCGAGTATATTAGAAACAAAAATAAAATATAATTTTATAAAAGAACTCCAAGAGGTCATAAACATATTTACTAGTCTATTTAAATTCGAACTTCTTTTCATCAATTGCAGTGGAAAATTATCCTGATAAATCATAAATATTGTTATCAGTTGCAATCAGTAACTAGTATTATATCAGTTACAAGGGTGTTAGGAAGACTTTCCGTTTTTTGTTTTTTGTTTTTTTTATCCTCAACTCTGTTGAACAATGCTGATTCATTTTTTAGTCTCTTGTTTTAAGATGGCATTTAAAAATATATTTTCCTAAATATTTTTCAGACACCATTGTTCAGTTTGTCCTAAATTAGATTGCCCCATACAATTATTTTTTTTGTTTTTATTTAAATTCCAAGAGTTTTACCTACAGTGTTATATTAGTTTCAATATTAGTGTTCACTTATATTAGTTATATTAGTATATAATATAGTGACACAACACTTCCATGCTACATCCAGTGCTCATACAAGTGCACCTTTTAATACCCATCATCTATTCACCCATCTACCCCCCCCCGCCCCCACCCCTGACCTACCTCCTAGTAACCTTCAGTTTGTTTTCTATAGTTATGAGTCTGTTTTTGGTGTCCTTGTTTCCCTTTTTTTCCCCTTTGTTCATTTGTTTTGTTTCTTAAATTCCACATATGAGGGAAATGGTATGGTATTTGTCTTTACCTGACTGACTTACTTCACTTACCATATTACTTCCTAGTTCCATCAACGTTGTTGCAAATGGCAAGATTTCATTTTTATGGCTGAGTAGTATTCCATTGTGTGTGCGTGTGTATACATATATATATATATATATATATATATATGTGTGTGTGTGTATATACATATATATGTGCATATTATATATATATATATATATATATATATATATACACACACACACACACTACATCTTTATTCATTCATCTGTTGATGGACACCTGGTCTGTTTCCATAGTTTGGCTGTTGTAGATAATGCTGCTATAAACATTGGGGTATGTGTATCCATTTGAATTAGTATTTTTTTAATTCTTTGGATAAATATCTACTAGTGAAATAGCCAGATTAGAAGGTAGTTCTATTTGTAACTTTTTGAGGAAATTCCATACTGTTTTCCACAATGGCTGCACCAGTTTGCATTCCCTCCAACAGTGTAAAAGTGTTCCCCTTTCTGCACATCCTCGCCAATACCTGTTATTTGTTCTTTCCTGTGTTATTCACTTTAGCCATTCTGATAGATGTGAGCTGGTATCTCACTGTAGTTTTTATTTGTATTTCCCTGATGATGAGTGATGTTGAGCATCTTTTCATACGTCTGTTGTCATTTGATGTCCTCTTTGAAAAATGGTCTATTCATGTCTTCTGCCCATTTTTAATTGGTTTATTCATTTTTTGGGGTTTTGAGTTTTGTAAATACTTTATTACATTTTGTTTCTAACCCTTTATCAGATAGATCATTTACAAATATCTTCTCCCTTCCTGAAGGTTGCCTTTCAGTTTTGTTGTTTCCTTTGCTGTTCAAAAGCTCTTTTAAAAGTTTTTATTTAAATTATAGTTAGTTAAAATATAGTTTAATATTGGTTTCAGGAGTAGAATTTAATGATTCATCACTTACATATAACACCAGTGCTCATCACAAGTGTCCTCCTTAATACCCATTGCCCATTTAGCCCATCCCCTGCCCACTTCCCCTCCAGGAACCCTCAGTGTGTTCTCTATAGTTAAAGAGTCTCTTATGGTTTGTCTCCATCTCCTTCCCCCCCCCCCCGCCCACTGCCTTTCCCTATCATCTGTTTTGTTTCTTAAATTCCACATATCAGTAAAGTCACATGGTATTTGTCTTTCTCTGACTGACTTATTTCGCTTAGTATGATACACTCTAGTTCCGTCCACATTGCTACAAATGACAAGATTTAATTCTTTATGATGGCTGAGTAACATTTCTGTGTGTGTGTGTGTATGTGCGTGTATCACATCTTCTTTATTCAATCATCAGTCAATGGACATTCTGCTCTTTCCATAGTTTGGCTATTGTTGATAATGCTGCTATGAACACCAAGGTGCATGTGCCCCTTTGAATCACTATATTTTTATTCTTTGGTTAAATACCTAGTAGTGCAATTGCTAGATCAGTGGGAGTGCTATTTTTGATTTTTTTAACATTTATTTATTATTGAGAGATAGAGACAGAGCATGAGCATGGGAGGGACAGAGAGAGAGGAGGAGACACAGAATCTGAAGCAGGCTCCAGGCTCTGAGCTGTTAGCACAGATCCCGATGTGGGGCTTGAACTCACAAACTGTGAGATCATGCCCTGAGCCGAGGTCTGATGCTTAACCAACTGAGCCACACAGGTGCCCTGGGAGTGCTATTTTTAACTTTTTGAGGAACCTCTATACTGTTCTCCATAGTGGCTACACCAGTTTACATTCCCACCAACAGTTCCCCTTTCTCCAGGTCTTCAGCACCTATTGTTTCCTCTGTTTTTAGCCATTCTGACAGGTGTGAGGCGGTATCTCATCATGGTTTTGATTTGTATTTCCCTGATGATGAGTGATGTTGAGCATCTTTTCATGTGTCTGTTAGTCGTCTGGATGTCTTCTTTAGAAAAAATGTATATTAGGGCACCTGGGTGACTCGGTTAAGCGTCGACTTCAGCTCAGGTCATGATCTCCCAGTTTTTGAGTTTGGGCCCCACATCAGGCTCTATGCTGACAGCTTACTCAGAGCCTGGAGCCTGCTTCAGACTCTGTGTCTCCCCCTCTCTCTGCTCCTCCCGTTCTCATGTTCTGTCTCTCTCTGTTTCTCAATAATAAATAATTTTTTTTAATTAGAAAAATGAGTATTCACGTTTATTCATTTTTTAAGTTTTGAGTTTGGTAAGTTCTTTATAGACTTTGGATACTAACTCTTTATCAGATAAATGTCACTTGCAAAAGTCTTCTCTCATTCTGTAAGTTGCCTTTTAGTTTTGATGATAATTCGCTTCACTGTGGAAAAGTTTTTATCTTGATGAAGTCCCAATAGTTCATTTTTGCTTTTGTTTCCTTGCCTCAGGAGATATATCTAGATGCCATGGCCAATATCAAAGACGTTACTGCCTGTATTCTCTACCAGAATGTTTATGCTTTTAGGTCTCACATTTAGGTCTTTAATCCATTTTGAATTTATTTTTGTGTTTGGTGTAAGAAGGTGGTCCAGTTTCATTCTCTGGCACGTATCTGTCCAGTTTTCTCGACACCATTTGTTGGAGAGACTGTCTTTTCCCATTAAACGTTCTTTCTTGCTTTGTCAAAGATACGCTGACCATATAGTTTTGGTTTAATTCTGTGCTTTCTATTTTCCTCCAGTGATCTATGTGTCTAATTTTGTGCTAGTAGCATACCGTTTTAATCATTACATCTTTCTAATATAACCTTAAGTCTGGAATTGTGATGCCTCCAGATTTACTTTTCTTTTTCAAAATTCCTTTGGCAATTCAGGGTTTTTGTGGTTCCATACAAATTTTAGGATTGTTTGTTCTAACTCTGTGAAAAATGCTGATGGTATTTTGACAGGGATTGCTTTAAATATGTAGATTGCTTTGGCTAGTATAGACATTTTAACAATATTTTTTCTTCCCATCCAGCAGTATGAATTCTCTTTCCATATCTTTGTGTCATCTTCAATTTCTTCATCAGGTTTTTTGTTTGTTTGTTTGTTTGCTTTTACAGTTTTCAGAGTACAGATCTTTCAAATCTTTGGTTAGGTTCCATTTGTAGTTATTTTATCATTTTCAGTGCAATTGAAAATGGGATTAATTTCTTAGTTTCTCTTTATGCTACTTCATTATTGACATAAAGAATCGCAACAGATTCCCGTACATTAATTTGCCTCCTATGACTTTACTGAATTCACGTATCAGTTCTAGCAATTTTTTTAGTGGAGTCTTTCACATTTCTATGTAGAGTATTGTGTCTTCTCAAATAATGAGAATTTTACTTCTTCTTTACTGTTTTGGATGCCTCTTAATTCTTTTTGTTGTCTGATTGTTTCAACTAGGTCTTCCAATGCTATGTTAAATAAGAGTGCTAAGAGTGAACATCCCTGTTTTGTTCCTGGCAATAGAGAAAAGTTCTCAGTTTTTCCCCATTGAGAATAATGTTCCCTGTGAATTGTGCATATGTGGCTATTATTATTTTGAGGTATGTTCCTTCTAAACCTACTTTGTTGGTATTTATATCACACATGATGTTGTACTTTGTCACAGGTTTTTTCTGCATCTATTAAAAGGATTATATGGTTCTTATCTTTTCTGTTATTAACGTGGTGTATCACGTTGATTGATTGGCAAATATTGGACCAGACTTGCAGCCCAGGAATAAAACCACTTGATCATGAGGAATGATTTTTTTTTAATGTTCTATTTAATTTGTCTTGCTAATACTTTATTGAGACTTTTTGCATCCATATTCATCATGTATATTGGCCTGTAGTTCTCTTTGGTAGGGGAGTCTTTATCTGGTTTTGGTATCTGGGTAATGCTGGCCTCATTGAATGAGTTTGCAAGTTTTCATTGTTTTATTTATTTACTTATTTACTTACTTACTTACTTACTTATTTATTTAAGTTCCATGCCCAGGATGGAGCCCAATGTAGGGCTTGAACTCACGATTCTGAGATCAAGACCTCAGCTGGAATAAAAAGTCAGATGCTTAACCCCGATGCCCCTCTTTCTTCTTCTTCCTTTTCTTCTTCTTCTTTTTTTTTGAATAGTTTGAGAATGGGTATTAATACACATATTCTATACAGCATATATATACACACACACACACACACACACACACACACATACTTCCCTTTTAGGACCAATTTTGCTGCATCCAAATATTTCAGACTATTGTATTTTCATTTTCATTTATTTCCATGGAGATTTTGAATTCTCCTTTAATTTCCTGGTTGAACCATTCACTGTTTGCTAACATTTATTTTAACCTCCATGCATCTTGTGGTCTTTCCAAATTTTGTCTTGTGTTTGACTTCACGTTTCATGGCATTGTGGTCAGAAAAGATGCATAGTATATTTTCAATCTTGTATTTATTGAGGCCTGATTATGGTTTTTATTTATTAATTTTTTTAATTTTTAAAATGTTTGTTTATTTTTGAGAGAGAGACAGAGTGCAAGCGGGAGAGGGGCAGAGAGAGAGGGAGACACAGAATCCAAAGCAGGCTTCAGGTTCTGAGCTGTCAGCACAGAGCGCAACGTGCAGCTCAAACTCACGGACTGGGAGATCATGACCTGAGCTGAAGTCAGAGGTTTAACTGACTGAGCCACCCAGGTGTCCTGCTGAGGCCTGATTTGTGACCTAATATGCAATCAGAGAATTGCATGTGCACTTGAAAAGGATGTGTGTTCTGCTGTTTTAGGATGAAATGTTGTGAATATATCTGTTAAGTCCATCTGGTCCAGTGTGTCATTCAAAGCTATTGTTTACTTGTTTTTTTTTCTGTTTAGATCATCTATTGATGTAATTGGTGTGTTAAAGTCTCATATAATTACTGTATTATTATCAATTAATTGCTTTATGTTTGCTATTAATTGTTGCATGTATTTGAGTGTTCCTATTGGGTGCATAAATATTTATAATTGTTAGATCTTCATCTAAATTGTCTTCTTTTGATTATATAGTGCCCCTCCAATTTCTTGTTATAGTATTGGTTTTAAACTCTAGTTTGTCCAATATAAGTATTGCTACTGTGGCTTTCTTTTGACATTGATTAACATGATATATGGTTCTCCACCTTCTCACTTTCAATCTTCAGGTGTCTGTAGGTCTAAAAGAGTATAGGTGTCTATACTCTTCTGTAGGCAGAGTATAGATGTGTCTTGTTTTTTAATCCATTCTGTCATCCTATATATTTTGATTGGAACATTGAGCCCATTTACATTCAAGCAATTATTGATAGATATGTTTTTAGTGCCATTTTATTACTTATTTGGCCATTGTTTCCAGAAATTTTCTCTAATCTATTCTTTTCTTTGTCTCTTTTGGTCTCCTCTTTGTATTCAACAAGTTCCTTTTATATTTCTCACAGGGCTGATTTAGTGGTCACAAACTCCTTTAGTTTTTCTTTGTCTGGGAAACTTTTTATGTCTCCCTCTATTCTGTATGGTAGCCTAGCTGGTTAGAGTATTCTTGGCTGCAGATTTTCCCCATTCAATGCATTGAATATATCATGCCACTCTCTTCGGGCTTGTCGAATTTCTATTGAGAAATCTTCAGCTAGGTTTATGGGTCTTCCTTTGTAAGTTAAGGACTTATTTGACTTGCTGCTTTTAGGATTTTTTTCTTTATCACTGTATTCAAATTTATTTACAATATGTCTCAGTACTGGCATGCTTTTCTTGATTTTTGTGGGAGTTCTCTGTGCTTCCTGGATCTGGATGTCTGTTTCATACCCACATTAGGGATGTGTTCCACTCAAATAAATTTCCTGCCACTTTTCTCTTTGTTCTTCTTCTGGGACTCCTATCATATGAATGTTATTATGTTTGATGGAGTCACTGAGCTCCCTAAGTCTATTCTCACATTCTATAATTCTTTGTCTCCATTGCTCAGCCACTTTATATTTCATTATTTTGTCCTCTAGGTCACTAAATCATTCCTCTACTTCTTCCAGCCTGCTGTTCATTGCATCAAGCCTGTTTCCAATCTCTTTTAGAGCATTTTTCATCTCTGATTGATTCTTTTTTAATTTTCTTATCTCTGTGGTAAGGGCCTCCCAGATGTCTTCTATTCTTTTCTCAAGCCCAGTGAATATGCTTATGATTGTTGCTTTAAATTTTCCATCAGACATGTTACTTATATATGTCCCTTAGATCTCTGGTCGTGACCTAATCTTGTTGTTTCATTTGTGATAAATTTCTCTCTCTGCAATTTGTGTAAGCCTCTGCCTTCCTCTGTGTATTAAAAAAGACACTTATGTCTCCTGTTCCTGAAAGTAATGGCTTTATTAAAGAGAGGTGATGTAGTTTCCAGGACTTGGTGCTGCAGTGAGTGTCTTTGGTGTGTGCTGCATGTGCTCTGCTGTTGTGTTTTGGCTACTCTGTCTTTTAGACCAGTTGTCTGCAGAGGTTCTCTTTCCCTGCAGTGGATAGTTGTTTGGCCCTTGGATACATTGTGGTCAATTTTAATGAGGTGTCTCTGATCTTCTTGTGAAATGAGACCTAACACCAACTCCACCAGAGCTGAATCTCTGCAGAACTCTCTGGTGGGGAGCTGTGGTATAGACAGGGGTTTGTGCTGGTTTTCTGGAGGAGAGACCCACTGCAGTGGGCAAGTTTGATGGACACGGGTAGTCCTATTCAAGTGCAAAGGTGTGGGGCTTGGAGTATCCAAGTTAGTCAGCCATTGTGGCTCTGTTTTTTTTTTTCTGGGATGGGTGGAGAGAAATGTCACCAGCCAGCACCTTTGTTCCTGGAGAAACATCTCTGTGAATGCTGCTTCTGGGGGAATGCTCTGAGATGAGTAAATAACATCTCCATTGTATGCCCCAGGCATTCTCAGTTCACTGTTTCCTCACTGTCTGCCCCAGGCTGTTTGCTTGCCTTCTCTCCAGGAGCAACTCACTGTTCTCCAGACTCTATCCCAGCCAACCAAGCCCTCTGACCTTTAAAACTCCAAGCTTCAAGCCCTGCTGATTATAAGAACTCATGGAATTCAGCCCCTCTCATTTTCCAACCCCATGGCTTTGGGGAAACCTTCTCCTTGTGCATTTCCCTGTGTGTTCTCTCTTGTCCTGTTCCAGGAATACAGCTCCTTTCCCTCCACACCACACATAATCTGTTTTTCTCCTAAACCACATTTCTGCACTTCCTACTTTCTTTGATGTGGCCATTTCTTTCCCTTTCGTTGTGGAGTTTGTTCTGTCAGTCTTCAGGTCGATTTATGGGGCATTTAGGATGATTTGATAGTAATCTAGTTGTGTTCTTGTGATGAGACAAGCCTTCTACTCCACCACCATCTTCCCTTTCTCCTTGCTCTTTTGTAAACTCCTTCTTGGTTCCCATTAAAATGACATGGAAATGTCACTTGTACAGCCAGAACCCAAAGATTGGTGGCTGGCCCCCACCTTGGTCCTGTGCTCAGCAAGAACAATCGCTTTCTGATATTTCAAAGGAAAAATACCCACCCTGCTCCTGAGCACACTGTAACTGGTTCAATGGGGTAAGTGCAGTGATAGGTTGCTACTGCCCCCATCTATTTTTACATGACTGAAGCCTTTTAACTGGGCCTTAACTAAAGCAGGAGCTCCTCTATGGTGTGAAGTGAAATGGCCCAGATCAGCAATTTGGTTATTAAATTCCATGGCCTTAAGTCTTACTGTAAAGCAGACTTTATTTTTGTTTCTTTAAGAAATGTTTAATTATCTAACACTATTTTTTTGCCAAAAAAAATTACTTCTTGGCTTCTTCCTAAGAATTGTCCTCTAACTCAAAAGTTATGAAGCTTTTGGGTTTAGTTCATTTCCACACAGGTGCTGCATATCATGTTGACAGACAGTGACATTTTAAAGGACTGGATCTTTTCATTTCTTTATTCATCAAAGCTTTGTCAAAAACTACATGGAAGAATATAAGTTTGCTTTTTTTTTAAAGAAAAATCATGACTGCCATGCAAATTTAAAATGAACACAAAGACTTTATTTAACTTATTAATTCATAGGGGAAGCAGCAAGATGTTTAAAACCATTTCAAATGAGAATCTTAACAGCACACATATATAGGAACTTAAATATGTTGAAATGAATTTAATAGAAAATACCTTCTTATGAGTGGGATGGTTTTCAGCTCCATCTGACAAATTCATTTGCATCACTACAGACAATCATTTCATTGCTGTAACCCAACAGTTTTCTACAATTTGAAGAGTTGCGAAATAGCCATAAGTTAATGTGAAGTATAGAGCTCTATAGAATCAGATAAGGAAATGTTCACTAAATGACACTTAGTATTCCATTTCTTCAATTATATCTTTCATACACTGTCCTAAAATACTTTAGCAGCAGAATAATGTGGAAAAGTTTAAGGACATGAAACTGACTATAATGAAGTTTCGCTTTATGCACATGATAAACACACGCAAAAGAGGGGGATTGCAACTAACATTGAGCGCCCACAATGTGTAGGTCTTTGCTAATTTGTTTGCATATAATATTGTATTTAATTTTCTTTTTTGAACTTTAAAGGAGGTCCTCTTTATTTTATTATTATTTTTTTTTATTGAAAGTATAATGGGCATACAGTGTTATATTAATTGCAGCTATAAACATAGTGTATTCAATTTTACCAAAAACATTTGAGTTAGGTAATTTTTGTGGGTTAACTGTGCCGTCTTCCCCACTTCCCCCACCAAAAAAAAAATAATAAGAAAAATAAATAAAGTTAAGTTGAAATTCCTACCCCTAGCACTGTGAATGTGATCTTATTGGGAAATAGGGTTTTTGCAGATGCAATTAATATGTAAATTAATATGTGGTCAGATGGATTAGGCTGGGCCCTTAATCCAACTTGACTCTCATCCTTATAAAAATAGGAATGACATAGGCAGAAACACTACATATGACAGAGACAGGGACAGGAATATGTGTGAACAAGGCAAAGAACTCTGAAGGTTGCTAGTCACATTAGAATCTAAGAGAAATGAATGATGTAGATTATTCCCTGGAACTGTCAGAAAGAGCATGGTCCTGCTACATGTACTCAGACTTCTGGCCTCCGGAACTGTGACACAATAAATTTCTGTTGATTTAAGCTGCCCACTTCGAGGTAATTGTTACAGCAGTCCTAGGAAAGGAATACAGTGTTTTTATATCTATTTTATAATTTGAGATAATTATATCAAAAAGAATGAAGGAATTTAGCAAATATCATACAGATTCTAAGTGTCAGAGTAAAAACTTACCCCAAATTTAAATTTAATCCAAATCTCATTTTGTCCACTATGCTGTTTTTAGGTTGACAAAGTTTTGAGTACTATCAGTCATTTTAATTTTTATTAAATATTAAAGTGGGAGCACCTGGGCAGGTCAGGCAGTTAAGCGTCTGACATTGGCTCAGGTCATGATCTGCAGTTCATGGGTTCGAGCCCCACACCGGGCTCTGTGCTGACAGCTCAGAACGTGGAGCCTGTTTCAGATTCTGTGTCTTCCTCTCTCTCTGCCCCTCCCCTGCTTGTTCTCTGTCTCTCAAAAATAAATAAACATTAAAAAAATTAAGGTATGTATTAAAATGACTAGTTTCTTATTTATTACTAAATAATTATCATTAATAAAACTTCCTCAAACTGATACCTTTTCTGATTCCTTGAAAAACAAAACAGCTGATCATTGTATTTATTATAACAAATATATTATTGGGCTTTCTTTTCTTTCTTTATACAATAGAAGAAAAACTTAAAACAGGCAAAGACGGGGGGTACTTGAGTGGCTCAGTTGGTTAAGCGTCTGACTTTGGCTCAGGTCATGATTTCATGATTCTTGAGCCTGAGCCAGGGAGGGGTCAGGCTGTCTGCTGACAGCTCACAGCCTGGAGCCTGCTTCAGATTTTGTGTCTCCCTCTCTCTCTAAACCTCCCCTGTTCATGCTTTGTCTCTCTGTCTCTAAAAAATGAATAAACATTAAACAAAAATTATTTTTAAAAAGGCTAAGAGAAATATTTTCAAATGTAATTTGAAAACAACAAAAAGGCAAGAAATGAAAAAAAAGCTGAGGAATTACGAAAAGGATACCTTTTATTTACTTTTTGCTACTTTCATTGATATAATGATAATTCTTCAGAGAAGCTAAAATAGTTATACACTACTGAGTAAATGAGACCTAAATTAGGTGTCAAGTCTAAATGAATTATAGTGTTTCAGAGTATTTACTATAGTGCCAAGTTTTCAATGTTAGATTTGTGAGGTTTTGTTGTGTTTTGTTTTGTTTTAATGTTTATTTATTGTGAGATAGAGACAGTCAGAGCATGAGTGGGGGAAGGTTAGAGAGAAAGGGACAGAATCCATCCGAAGCAGGCTCCAGGCTCTGAGCTGTCAGCACAGGACACGGGGATCGAACTCACAAACCGCGAGATCATGACCTGAGCTGAAGCTGGACGCTTAACTGACTGAACCACCCAGGCACCCCAGATTTGTGAGTTATAATTATACAGTATAGACAAGAAAATACAAATATAAATTTTGGTTTGTGGTTTATGGTAAACATAGTTATATAAATAATGACTAAGAGAACACAAATAAATTTAAATCATACATATTTGCCCCAAATACTTTGGTATAGTTGGCATATTTTGGCGCATAAAATGTTGGTATATATCTTTATATGTTTGATACCACTGCACACATACACAAACACACATTTTGTGCTCTGCTTTTTTCATATACCATTATGCAATTGAAATTCTGATGAGGAAATGTCTAAAGGTTTAAAAAAAATACCTAAAGGTTTGTTTTAAAGCCTATTATCTCAGTTTGTTATTTATTGAGTTAGCCGTAAACTAAATTATATTTTGGTGAGACATGTGTTATATATCCATGTCATAGGGTATTTAAAAGATAGAGTTTCATAAACATTTTTCTAAGAGTCTTAAAAATGAAAGATTCATTGAAAATAAGCAACTACATTTAATTTATATATTTTTAGACACAAAACAAAATATTATTTCCAACTTCTTACCACTTGGGTGGTTATTTCGGTAGATAATGCAGCAGTAATGAAGCCACAATTTTGTTATGTATGCCAAGGTTATAGCTAAAAAGTAATGTTTATTTTTCCTTTGAACTATTATTGGTTTAGTTCTTGTAGATACTAGTGATTGAATCTATATGAGTGGAGTCTATTTTCTTCACTAGTTTTTTATCTGTCAGAGGCATTATTTTTGGATTTATCTAGCCTTTATTACTGCCATGCAAACACTGCGGGATGATAAGTAATTTTTAAAACTGTCAGAAAGATGTTCAAATATACACATTTCCCCTTGATCTTAAAGAACAGTTTTTATTCCCACCTATGAAACTGGGCAAGAAAATGTGGATGTTTCAGCACAATACAACATACCATTATACACTATTCTTATGGAGAGAACTAAAACTTACCTAGCTGACATTGAATTCATAGAGCTACAGAAATCTTTACTAAAAGAACAACTGGATATAAACATACTAAATTTACTTTGTCATATTACTGATTGTTAATTCATTTAGAAGAGAAACAAGGAGTCACGCAACCTCATCCGTATTAAATTTGCTGTAAATATCAAAGAAACGAGGACAAACACATGTGCAAGAAACCACCACATTTTTTCAAGGTAACAAAAAACTTTCATATTCCCTATGAGAATTTTCATATATCCATTAGTATATCTTACTATGGAACATTATCCCTGATATTCAGCGCATTTCTATAGTAAAACCTTAATATTAAGCTAGGGCTATGTTTAAAAGCTTATGTTAACAGTTCATATCAAGCCCAAAGAATCAACAAATTCCATATAAAAGTATGTATTGAGACAAGAGAAATAGAGATGACGTTTTTCTTTTCTTTTTTTTCCTTTCTTTTCCTTTCTTCCCCCCTCCTCTCCTCCCATCCCCTCTCTTCTCCTCTTTTCTTTCTTTCTTTCTTTCTTCTTTCTTTCTTTCTTTCTGAAGAGAGGAGACAAAATAGTATTGTTTCACAATATTGGAAATAATTCATTCAAAAGGAAAATAATGATGATACATGCAAAAGAAGATTGAATTAGTTGAGAAAGTAGAAAATAATGGTTTTGTTTGCACAAACAATTGAAAAGGATTCATTTTATATTTGGGTTTCAAAACAGTCAGAGAGTTACTATAAATTAGAAAAAGAGAGTCCAAGTCTTTTACAGTATATTTTCTTGTATATGCTAGGAATAAAACTATACTTAGGTAGAAAATATGACCAGATTCATGAGGTGGCAGTCTGAATCGTTTACCCTTTGAAATCAAAGTAATATTCTTTAATATTAAAATCCAGTGATACTGTGCCCCATCTACATATCACAAAGAAATGATTTTTCTTCTTCTCTGTGATCAAGCTAAGTGCTTTTTATTCCATCTGATAAATCTAACTCTCCCCTAGGTCTCATGTTGTCCATAATTTAAACCATATATAGTCAGTTGTATGGAAGAGATAAAATCAGGAAAGTCCCTCTCTTTTCAGAGAAGTATGATCCCCTTTAGCCATTAAAAAAAATGCCATCAGGCCATTTTTGTATCATTGGCAAGTAAACCATTAGAGTATGAATATTAGTCTTTTGTTTTTATTCCTAGCAACAGTATTGTCTCTGGGCATTTGAGGGAGAAAACTCTCACGGGTAGTTTTATACTTAAGTACTACAGACCTATACAATCAAATGTCCATATGTTATGAACTACACAGTATGTACGTTATGTTAAGTAGCTTACAACTCCTAACATGTACACGGACAGTGATACTCTTCAGGGCATATCTGTAATGCTAGGATATTAGGTTCCAGCTACCAGATGAGCCCAGAGCCCACCATCATCCATTATACCTGATTCAGTCTCAAAAGCAAAGAAAGTAATCTGTCTTTAAATACCAGGGCCTATTCAGAAATGCCAAGATACAGGCCTTTATTTACAGGATATATCTCTACTTTGTTATAATCAAAATCCCTTTATTAAATCTAAAATGTTAGATATGTCCATCTCTTTTCAGTCAAGAAAACGTATTAGTTAAATGATAACCCTCATGTTAAAAACTACAACTCATTAATGTTCAGAAAGGGCTTGATGTCTTTCCTTCAATTTGTGATTACAGACCAGGTTCCCAGACCACAGCTGCCACCGTCCCCCAAACCTCCAAAACAAACCCCCAAAACAAACAAATAAACAACAAACAAACAAGACAAAACAAGATTCCAATATTTCGATAGTAATCTAAGTAACTTCATTGTCATTCACTTGAAACACCATCTACTCTTGTGGCAGTCTGATTCCAATCCTTTCCTCAGTTGTGGAGTTCTTTGAAAAGCATACCTAGAAGTCCCTGAGCAATTCCTCATTACCCTAAAGCTATCCTTTCCACTGTTACATGTCATGAAACATGTTTGCTGTGTCTTGATCTGGAGCCTTGTATAATGTCTGTGGTAAGTCTGATGCACCATCTCTGGGGCTATAACGTCTGTGGTGAGGCTGACGCAACATCTCTAGAACCTCTGAGGACTGAGTCATAGGTTCAGTTACCTCTGAAAAGCCTACAAGAAGCTCGTGAAAAATGACTTCCTGGAACTGTCATGTCATGTACATCTGCTGATTTCTGCTTTGATTTGTCAAAACCTTATAGGCTTTTTGTTTAGAATAAAGAATTCAATAAACTATTTTATTCCTGGTGCTACACTCTGCTTATCTCACATATGATCTAATATATAAATTGGCTTTTAATAGTTTGTACTCACAAGTCAATGTCATCTTCTATCCCTATATCTCAAGTATATGTCTACAAATCTGAGTCAGAGAGTAATCTGAAAGAAGAGTTGTAAACTATAGTCAAAATAATCTTTCCTTCCACAAACTGAAGCATTGTAGTAAACCAATATTTGTATGTCTAAAACTTCCTTGGGATAAATCTTTTCCAGAAATTTTCCAAAAGTTTCTTTTCCAGAAGTGTCCCACCCATGAGCCTTCCAGACACGTTTAAGTATGTTTTGTATCTCAGACAAATATAGCACAGATTGCCAAACTAGGAACTGTACTCATCTATAGTTATTATATGAATTTTGATTTGTAATCCATGCAGAGTTGTAACTTGGGATAGGTAAAGGAGGATATTAACCCTCAAAGGATTGTAGGATTGGCTGAAACCTCTAATTCATATTCAAGTCCTATAAATCCAAAATGCCTTTTAATTCCTGGCAAGTTTACGCACACAAAATTTTATTTCTTACTGCATTTCCTACGTTCATACATCTGACTTTTAAATTGAGCATTACCCAAATGAAAACTCAAACTCTTAATTATTTCTTGTTAACATAGGAACTGAACCTAAGACAAAACAAATAATCTTATAAACACTTAATTAACATATATACTTTTACTAAAGATCAGAGGTGGGAGTTATAATTTAACCTATAAAATATCTTATAAAAACATTTTTAAAGCCTTTTAGAACCTTCCAGTCTTCAAAATTTTTTCAGTGTACCTCACTGAAGTGATATAATCTGGCAATGGCTTACACACAAATTTTTTTTCTGTATTCTATAAACTTTACCTCCTTTCACCTGATTGGCTAGGGAAGTCTAGTTTGTGTATAATTATAATGAAGACAATGTATTTGTGTTTGTATGATGATTTGGCATTGGCCATCATCCAGGCTCTTACTGCCAGTATTTTTCTCAAGCATCATCTAGGTATTTATCCAAACAAAAAAGTTTTTATCTCATTCAATTTCTAATAGTAACTTTTTTGGAGATATTTACTTAGTTTAATATTCTTTAATATAGTTAATATTGTATACCATAGCTATATAAAAAGAAAATCATAAATATTGGAGTGAGGAGGTCATTGAACTCATTAAACCCAGATATTAAAAAGTAACACACACACACACACACACACACACACACACACACACACATTTTTCTCACAGGGATTTTACTTTTCCAAGTGTTGTAAGGTATAGAAAGACATGTTATATGGTATCTTTTTCTCTCTGACAGTATGTATTCCAGAGAGTTGGTTACCCAGTATAAGAGGATATTGAAAAGTGAAATTAAGGGGAAAAGTTAATCTTATGGTAAAAAGATAAGGAACCAGTTAAGGTATCCTTTCTTAACCATTAAAAACTGGTTGCCATGGTGTCCTGTGTTCCAAAAGAAAAGCAATGAAATAAAAGATCCAGAGAATTTGGAAGAGTCACTGTTTGATTTAGGCACAGGCACTGTTCTTTTAAGAACATTTTTAAATGACTTCTTAAAGCACTTGCAAAGATTTTTCTGCAGGAAAAGTTCTAATTCGTAATGACATGTAGTTAACAATTGAACTTTTCTTCATAAGATGTACCCAAATTTATTCACACAAGACCCTTTTCAGAAATGATTTGGCTTTGCCTAGCTGGGGCAGTTGTTAATGGCATTTCATATGTATTTTTCTATTAAAAAATGGCATTTCAAGCATTTGAAAACAAGTAGGACATTAATCTTTTGTTGGGTTGAGCTGTATAGCTAGCTGAAACAAAAAATAAAATAAAAATAAAAATAAAAAACAACTGGTGTTTGGTGACAGAAACTAAGAATGCTAAGGTATAAAAATAATAGGCCATGGCTTCATGAGACTAGATAGGTCTAAGAAGCCAAGCCCATATGGGAAACAGCATTAGGCTTTTTTATATATCACATCTCAGTCAACACTGAATCCTATATGAGGAGGAATGCGTAGGAATTTTAAAAATCCAGTCATGATGAGAACATTTATCATTTGGATTCAAATGCATTATTTACAGGATAAATCTCCCAGAAAAATTATAAACCATGCATGACTTCACATATAAAGCTCAAAATGGAGCAAAGTTGAAAAGCAGTCTCTCCCCTCAGACTATAATTTCTGTGGATGTGCTGTGGCCACGACGGATCGCTCACTTCCCAGTTGCAATAAACCAGGTCTGTTATGCAATAATAAAGAGCAAAATTTGTGCTGTAGGAGAAGGCCCGGTCGTTCTGAATGTGCAGACCCTAAAACTGTAATTTTGTTAAAGAGACACTGGTCTTCCCAGGTGTTGTTCAGGAAATACTTGATTGCAAGAAAGAGAACCCACTCCAGCTCAGGTAAGTAAAATACGACCATGTGTTTGCAAACTCCAAGTGGACAGTCCTACAGAAGCGGAGTAAGTACCTCAAGTTCTTAGGACGAACCGGAGCTCACTTTCTGCTGAGCTTGAACACTAGCTCGATACGGCCCTTTCAGCTTCGAATTTAAAGTAATTCCCAGAATTTATTAAAAACAAAGGGAATTGTTTGGGGGTCCATAATCCAAATTTCTGAGAGAAAGAATCTGATTGGCTCAGGTTGGATCAGAAGTGTACCTCTGGCCCTATCATCTAATATGTAGCAGAAAGAAGCAACAGCGGGGGGGACTTTCTGAGAGAGGAGGAGGAAGCAGAGCTGTGTGTGGTAAGCATTTCTCAGAGAAGTCAGCCTAAAACATCAGAATTCCCTACCAAGGAACAGAAGAAATTTTGTTTTCTTGATGGTTAGTGCTACTGAGGTGGGAGATAGAGGGCCTGGATATTTTGGTAAAGAATGCTGACTCAGGGACTCAATATCTATTCAGCTATGTGTAAGGAGGTCCCTTTATGAGGAAATGGACAAAGGACACGTTGTTGCCTGTTTTGGGGGGGAAGACAGCCACCCCATTTTACCTCAGTAGTCTGATTCTCAGAACGTATGCATCTTTCACATATTTTCATTTAACAAACCCATGTGTCTATACTGGCAAAGAAAAATACAGAAAAATAACTTGCTGCTCTCACATCTTCGAGATAACATTGGCTTCCTCTACAGCACTGACAGCTCTGGCTGCCTCAGAAAACCTAGTTAGGGACTCAAGTCACAGCGACTTCAGTGCGTTGTCAGGACATTTGACCTTGTTCTCATCGCCTGAGATTGCTTAAAGGGATTCCCTAACCATTTGTCTTACATGCACAATAGTGTTGTTAGAACGGTATTCATGGGCTTTGAAGATGATAACTAAATCTAGGTACCACATGCCAAATATAGCCTGACACCAGATGGTTATAAATCTGTTCTCATCTCTCTGAGGAAGTTCTTTTTAAAATTCATGGCTTAAAATAATTCCTTGTACACTGTGCATGTGTATGTATTCTTATACAGTTTTACAAAACAAAACAAAACAAAACAAAACCACTGTATTTATTTCTCTAATATAAACTATATTCTTTTAAAAATAAATAAAAATTAGCATAAAATATACATAAAATAAGAAATCACTAGCTTCTATTCCTGAGCTGTCACTGTACTGCTTAAACTCAGACCCGGTTCAAGGAGGGATTGGACAGGTGGTATATAGAATAAAATGTGTCATGCTTTTCTCTGCTCTGAGTCCAAGATAACTTGCCTAAGCTTGTTGAAGCAATCTTCTGTTAGGTGAGTTTTCTCCTAGGAGATTTATTGCATTATAGACAAAATATGAAGGAAGCATCATGCTGAAATAAAATCCCTGTTAGATTTTGAGACATAGCAATGTTGCTTTGAAACCTTCCCCAAAGAACATAACCCACAAGGGAGTAGATATTCTTATGTCCCTCACATCAGGACCAGGAAGCTGTCTTCCTATTTTCCCAGAAAAAAATGGCAATGACTGTTGCAGAGCATCATGCCCTGAAAATGAGGGGGAGCCGAGTTATAATAGCAGCACTGTCAGGGGTGGTGGCACATTTATAAGGAGAAATACGGGTACTAAGAATAAGGGGCTGATGTGCCTAGAAAAGAGCTACCCAAGCTGGAAAGAGGACACAAATCACAGATCCCTAGCACACTGTAATTGTCTGCTTGGTGCGTCTGAAATGCAGTGGGTGGAATAAGGGACATTGTAATATCTTAGGGTCCATATATAATAAGTTTAGGAAGCATTTATTTTTCCAAAAAATAAATAATTTTCAGTTTATTCAAAAGCCTATGTTATTAAAATATGACACAATATAAAAGAAAAATATTTTTTATGGATAGAAAGCTTTTAAGAATTTGATACACTCAGTGATCTTGCAAAGAAGCAGTCAATGTATCAATTTATATTACATTATCTAATTGTTTATTTATTTAAGATAGAGAGAGAGAGAGAGAGAGAGCACATGACAGGGGAGTGGCAGAGAGAGAAAAGGAGACAGAGAATCCCAAGCAAGCTCTAAGCTGTCAGTGCATGGCCCAAAGTGGGCCTCAATCCCATGAACCGTGAGATCACGACTTGAGCCAAAATCAAGAGTTGCATGCTTGACCAACTAAGTCACTCAGATGTCCTTATATTGCATTTTTAACATTTTAACATACTAGATTTTTGTTTTAATAAACTCCACACCCAATGTGGGGCTTGAACTCATAACCCTGAAATTAGGAGTCACATACTCTACTGACTGAACCAGCCAGTTGCCTGAAAATACTAGAATTCTTAAGAATTCTTAATGTAGAGTGCTATAGGACTGTAATAGATGTAAATATCCTTTTACCATTGCAAAATTTTAAAATTTGGCCACTTTTGAAATATTGGATGGTTTATACTTTCTTATACAAACTATGCCACTCCTATATTGTATGACCTGGGACCAATAATTTTGTAACTATAGGATTGACTTTCCTTGTCTATAAAATTAATAGGGGAGGTAGAATATATCTAAGTTTCCCTCCACATCTAGACTTTAAATGCTATTCCACAAGATCTATTTCTCAAACTTGAATGAATTGTTTGAAATTCAATCTATGTGGGATTCCAATAGTTAGTAAAATGGGTTAAAATGGTACTAATAAAGACAGTGGAATTTATTTTTAATGTTTATTTATTTATTTTAAAATAGAGAAAGTGCATGCTCACACATGTGCAGTTGGAGGAGGGGCAGAGAGAAAAGGAGAGAAAAAATCCTAACCAGTCTCCATGCTGTCACTGCAGAGACCCATGCAGGGCTTAATCCCATGAACTGCGAGATTATGACCTGATTCGAAATCAAGAGTTGGACACTTAACTGACTGAGCCACCCGGGCACCTCAAGACAGTGGAACTTTTGATAAATTATAATAATATATTTAAAAGTTCAGAGGTTGATTTTGTAGGCCAACAGACAAATGATTGGGTTTAATTAGTCTATTAGGCTTATAATGTGGAATATTGTATTTCAACTATTATCTTTATCACTTAATTTTAAAACATCAGTTAAGTATGATTATTAGATTAATTTTGACCATAGTGACTATATTTATTCTGATTATAAAATGGATTTTAATCTATAACTATCAGGAGCATCACCATCCTTCTGTCCTAAGGTGACTTTATTTTATTTTCTTTAAATTTTTTAATGTTTATTTTAATTTTTGACACAGAGAGAGACAGAACATGAGCAGGGGAAGGGCAGAGAGAGAGACACAGAATCAGAAGCAGGCTCTAGGCTCTGAGCTGTCAGCACAGAGCCCAATGCGGGGCTCGAACTCACAGACCGCGAGATCATGACCTGAGCCAAAGTTGGACGCTCAACCGACTGAGCCACCCTGGCGCCCCAAGACAGGTGACTTTAAAAATACAGAATAATAACTTCTCTGAACAATATATAGTCTGTAAAAGTTGTCCAATATAAATAAAAGATGCTTATATTTGTTTTGTTTCAATTTTTAATCTAAATTCTCATTAGTTAACATACAGTGCAATATTGGTTTCAGGAGTAGAATTCAGTGATTCATCACTTACATAAAACACCCAGCGCTTATCACAAGATGGTGTTGTATGTAAGCCCTCCTTAATACCCATCACCTATCCAGTGCATCTCCCACTCGCCTCTCTGCATCAACACTCAGTTTGTTCTGTATCTTTAAGAGTCTTTTATGGTCTGTTTCCTTGTCTCATTTTTCCTTTTTCACTTTTCCAGATGTTCATCTGTTTTGTTTCTTAAATTCCACATGAGTGAAGTAATATGGTATTTGTCTTTCTCTGACTGACTCATTTTGCTTAGCATAATACCCTCTAGCTTGATTCACATTGTTGCAAATGACAAGATTTTATCCTTTTTGATGACTAATATTCCACTGCATATATATATATATGCATATATATATATATATCGCAAAAGATGCTTATGTTAATTAGTAGACAGATTTCTGAAGATAACCTGGTTCTTTCTCTTCTTCTCTGTACTAAAGAATGCCACATTATTTACCTATAGAGGGTCAAAGAGTATTTTTTTCAAACATGGCTTATTGATAACAATAATTACTATTAATGAAGTTCTATCTTATCAGGATTGTTCTACATATAATATTTAAGCCTGCAAGATAGGTGTCTAATATTCTTATTTTATAGGAGATTATAGTCAAGATATTATGAGTTAAATATAATACATTATAACTAATGTAACAAAGTTAATAAATAGCAGAAGCAACTTCAAAATATGTTTTGTTGGGCGCCTGGGTGGAGCAGTCGGTTAAGCGTCCGACTTCAGCCAGGTCACGATCTTGCGGTCCGTGAGTTCAGCCCCGCGTCAGGCTCTGGGCTGATGGCTCAGAGCCTGGAGCCTGTTTCCGATTCTGTGTCTCCCTCTCTCTCTGCCCCTCCCCCATTCATGCTCTGTCTCTCTCTGTCCCAAAAATAAATAAACGTTGAAAAAAAAAAATGTTTTGTTGATCCATAAGCCATCCCAGGATTAATACATTTTGAAAACTCTTCACAAAAATTTTTTTCTGGACAAATAGGAAGAACATTCATTTGGTCACTAGAGGTTAGTTTTAGTTTGAGAATTAATATTTACTTGCAAGTAATCATAGACAAGTTTCTAAACTGTGTATTAGTTTTCCTTGTTCCAGCCTATTTCTCAACATTACGAAAATAATGTTACACTGATACATTTCATAGTTAAATTACAAACATAAGTAGTAATGGATGAAATCCAGACAAAGAATGTCAAAATTGGAAGAATGGACACCAAGATGGTCCCAAGTTGGGAACTTTTTGTTAGTTAGGCATTTGCCTCCTCTTTGTGTCACCTCTGATGCTAAGGACATTTGACTTATTGCAAATAAGTATAAGTCTACATGGGATGCTGTGCTGCTGTGCGATAGTCATTAAATCATCTCTGACCCAAAGAAGAAAAAAAATTCTGTTTCTTCATGAAATGAAGAAAGGCATGCTCATTTTTATTTTCAAAATACACTAACTTTCAATGATGATGTGGTATGAATTAGAGAGAATGACTCCTGTAACAATACAATTAGTTAGAATATATACATCAGCACAGTGCTTGGTTACCATGTTGCAAAGACTTAACAAGTAGTGGCTGAAAGTGCCTTTGCCATTACTATTTTTACTTTAAATGTCCACATTATTAGAATAATATTTGAATGCATTACCAAGCAAAATCCTCAGTAACTGAGAAAAACAAACATCTTGCAAATTTTATCTAAGCTACCTTTTTTTTTTTTACTAAAGACATTTAAAAAACTAAAGACACAACTCTAAAATGGGGAGAAAATGAAGCACCTGTGTGGCTTAGTTGGTTAAGCATTTGGCTCTTGATTTTGGCTCAAGTCATGATCTCGTGGTTCCTGGGATCAAGCCCCAGGCTATGCACTGACAGTGTGGAGCCTATTGGATTCTGTCTCTCATTCTCTCCCAAATTAAATAAATAAACATTTAAAAAAGTAAAATGGGAAGAAAAGGTTAATATCATGTTCTTTATATTATCAAAGATCTTTATGTTATCAAAAACATTTTTACCACTTGACGGGAGTTAAGTTAATATTCCAATATCTTCAAATGTAGACTCTAAATGAGACTGGAGATTTAGCTAAACAATGGTAAATTTAGTTACAACTGACCATTTCTTTAAAGATTACTTATTTATTTTGAGAGAGAGAGAGAGAAGGGGAGGGGCAGAGAGAGAGGGAGAGAGGAGAGAGATCCTAAGCAGGTTCCATGCTGACAGAACGGGGTTCAAACTTATCAACGGTGAGATCATGACTGAGCCGAAATCAAGATGGGAACGCTTAACTGACTGAGCCACCTGGGAGCCCCAGGAATTTCTTTCAACTGTAGTTAAAATGTGTTCTCCATCTAAATTGAGTCCATGTGGTGAAGAACAACTGATTAGGCTTGGAGGAATAACATTAAGTAGAAGGAGCAGTATTTTAAATTCAAAAGGAGAAATGGCCCCACTTGCCATTTTCCATGGTTGCCCTTACGGTTTAATTTACTATTTTTTTTTTACATTTATTTATTTTTCAGAGAAAGAGCACAAGTGGGGTAGGGGCAGAGAGAGAATGACACACAGAATCCGAAGCAGGCTCCAGGGTCTGAGCTGTCAGCACAGAGCCCTATGCGGGGCTCGGGGCTGGAACTCACAAACCGTGAGATCATGACCTGAGTGGAAGTCGCACGCTTAAGTGACAGAGCCACCCAGGTGCCCTGCCCTGACGGTTTAATTAAAAAGGAGCAAAGAGGGGCGCCTGGGTGGCGCAGTCGGTTAAGCGTCCGACTTCAGCTCAGGTCACGATCTCGCGATTCGTGAGTTCGAGCCCCGCGTGGGGCTCTGGGCTATGGCTCAGAGCCTGGAGCCTGCTTCTGATTCTGTGTCTCCCTCTCTCTCTGCCCCTCCCCCATTCATGCTCTGTCTCTCTCTGTCCCAAAAATAAATAAACGTTGAAAAAAAATAAAATAAATAAAATAAAAAGGAGCAAAGAAACAGGCAATCCTGCAGTATGTGAGGTGCCTCTCTTGGTACTTCTGTGATTTGAAACAATGTAGAGATGGATTTAAATAGACTGTAAAACCTGCTACAGGGAATACAACTCTTAGTTAAAAGGAAATTAAACACATGTATACACCTCACCAAACCAAAAAATGTTATGTTACATCATTTTAGGTATATTTGAAATTCTTAAATAGTTCCCTGATATGAGAGCTAATGATTTTTTTCTTTCCCTACAAAATATTGTGCAAGGTAGTGAATCTCTGTGGTGCACAGTTAGGTTGTAGATGTATGTGCTCCATAACTTAGAAAAGTACCCTGATATTTACATTCTGTTTACTGCTTTAGAGCCACTGACAAAATTGTTTCCCTTGAAGTAATTCTGTTTTATTAGTGTATTAAAAATGTGGTGCAGGCTAATGTGGAGAATTTAGTCTGTCACTTTAAATCAATAGTGATCTACAGAGCTATGTGAGGTCAAGCACTGTTCAGGCTACCTTTGCAACAAATCATAATGCCACATTAAGTACTTACAGGGTGTTATTAACCAAAGAAAACCTCATGGGGAAAGAGATTTGTTGAAGACTGCAGAAGGAAAGCTCTGTAGGCAAGTATTTAAAACAAAAACATTGTTTCAGAACAGAGAGCTAATGCTGCAGGAGTTGGAAAACTGGATGGTACACAAACAAATGACCTTAGGTGTCATTTTAAGGTTCACATTTCTTTAGAAAGACTTTCATTTCTGGGATGCCTGGGTGGCTCAGTCGGTTACACGTCCCACTTTGGCTTGGGTCATGATCTCATGGTTTGTGAGTTCGAGCCCCTCTGTGTAGGGTTCTGTGCTGACAGCTCAGACCCTGGAGCCTGCTTCACATTCTGTGTCTCCTTCTCTCTCTCCCCCTCCCCGCTTGTGCGACGCCCCCCCCCCCAATAAATAAACATTAAAAAAAAGAAAGACTTTCATCTCTATAAAGAGAAAGAAAATCAACTCTCTCACTAGAGAAGTTTGCTAATCTGAATAAGTAAATGTGTCCTTATGTTCCCTGACCAGCTATCAGCAGAAACACTTCTATAATTTCCAAGAAAGAAAGAAAGAAAGAAAGAAAGAAAGAAAGAAAGAGTAAGGACATGAGGGAAGTAATTGTGTGTGTGTGTGTGTGTGTGTGTGTGTGTACCACAAAATGAGAGGGGGATAAATTGCAATCTATCAAAACTTTTGAGTATAGGTTTCTCCTGCAAAACTATCCATTTAGATGGGAACACAAAGGTCAGAGGAAGTCATGTAGCCATGGGTGGCTCTTGGATAAAAGGAAAGAACAAGAGTGGTGGTGGTCCAGTCACTTTGCCTGTACCTCAAAAGTCAGTATCCTCTGCTATTTTTTCTAGCTGATCTGCTGCTTCTTGTCTCTCTTTGCTCCACCAGTTCTCCAAGTTTGCTTTTGATTCTGCTGACTTCTACCTGTATATCATATTCTCAATTCTGCAGGAGGGATTTGGGTTAGTTATATACCGACTGTATCAGTCAGGGTTTTATTTATGAGTAACAGTGTTCACTCTAAATATTTTAATTTTTTAGGCAGCTCAGAATATACAGGAGGGAGCAAGGAATCAGGCATAAAGTAATGAAGACAGAAACAATGCCCCAAATACCCACACAGGACTAATTTAGCATGAGGCACCGGTACCTCAGGGGCCACAGCACAGTCTGAACACGGGGTGATGCTCTTACACTGCTACCTTTGGAGACAGACATGTCTGTCTCCACAACAGAATGGGTTCTCTGCCACACATGCTTCTTCATGAATTCCCTAAGCCTGAGAAGGGTTGCAGACCAAAAACCCACTATCAGATCCACTGTATTTTCAAAATGGAAGACACATATTAAATGAGATTTTGGTGTCAGACAACTTACAGATCTTTGGACTCTACAAAAATCTATTGATTGTATTTTGTCGTTCATCATATTATTGGAGATAAAGGTAGAGTCACATGACACAAAAGTATGCAGACTTTCATCTGTGACTGTTTCTCTGGAAAAAATAAATAGTTGTGGATAGTTAGTTCCTTGGCTTTAGCTCCAATACAATGTGCTTAGGAATTTCTCATCTTAAACCATAGTTGTGAAACAATAGACATAATTATTTTTTTAAAAAATAGGGGCGCCTGGGTGGCGCAGCCGGTTAAGCGTCCGACTTCAGCCAGGTCACAATCTCGCGGTCCGTGAGTTCAAGCCCCGCGTCAGGCTCTGGGCTGATGGCTCAGAGCCTGGAGCCGGTTTCCGATTCTGTATCTCCCTCTCTCTCTGCCCCTCCCCCGTTCATGCTCTGTCTCTCTCTGTCCCAAAAAATAAATAAACGTTGAAAAAAAAAAAGAAAAAGAAAAAATAGATTCAATTATGTTCCGAAAGATATGTATAGCGAATGATGAAAAATTCATACAATGCAATTATAAAAAGAAAAAGATGAAAATGTCAGTGGTGAAAATAAAATAACACTAAAGAGTGATTAAGGTAGAAAACAATTGTTTTGATATCTTGTATACATGTTATATGTATATTCTCAAAATTATATCTGAACATTCTAGAATACAATGCAAAGAAGGGAAGCCTGGCAAATTATGTTATCTGTAATATCCATAAACCAAAACAAAACAATAGATATTACTCAATGTAAGTACAACAGTTACTTTTTAAATTTTTTTTGTGTATTTTTGAGAGAGAGAGAGTGACAGAGACAGAGACAGAGCATAAGCAGGGGAAGGGCAGAGAGAGAGGGAGACACAGAATCCAAAGCATGGAGCTTTGGAGGGGCTCGAACTCACAAGCTGTGAGATTGAGATCATGACTTGACCTGAAGTCGGACACCTAACCGACTGAGCCACCCAGGTGCCCCAACAGTTACTTTTAAAGTTTAAAAGAAGTCCAGGATACTTCATAAAATAATTAGTGTAAAATAAACAATAATGGGAATGAAACATATGTAATGAATGTAAGGGTTTCCTACAAGCAATCCCTATACTATCTCTTACTGTTAGGTTTAGGATATGTCAAAGCACAAATCTATTTAGAAATATGCTTGGGATCCATACACATGGCCTATGTTTTGCAGTTATCCAATGGTCTTCTCTAATGGAAGGAGCGATTTTAAATATTTCATAGGTACAAAGTTCATCTTAAAGAAGGTGAGGCTCGGGGCGCCTGGGTGGCGCAGTCGGTTAAGCGTCCGATTTCAGCCAGGTCACGATCTCGCGGTCCGTGAGTTCAAGCCCCGCATCAGGCTCTGGGCTGATGGCTCAGAGCCTGGAGCCTGTTTCCGATTCTGTGTCTCCCTCTCTCTGCCCCTCCCCCGTTCATGCTCTGTCTCTCCCTGCCCCAAAAATAAATAAACGTTGGAAAAAAAAAAAAAAGAAGGTGAGGCTATTTATCATAATCTCCAGGGGATGCAATGTGTTTTGAACACAGATATTCAATACTTAGATTATTATAAAAATAAACTATAAAAAATAAAGATTTAAATATCTTCTTCAGTGTAGGCCTATACAGAATAGAGTAAGCATCGTAGAAAGTCCAAGAAACACTGCTATAGAGCAAGTGATGGACTGCATAACCTCTCCCATCAAAGTCTGTAATTATGAATCTTTCAACCATTTGGCAGATAGTAATAAGAAGTGATTTTGTATGACTTTCACTGATAATCATTTAGAACACATGTTTTCTATGTTGCCAAATGCTCTATCGACCTAAGCTTGATATTTCTGAAAGTGATATTCACACTTAAAAGTGTAATATAAGAAGCAACGACTACCCACGTTCTATTTCTAACCCTTACTTTACGTAACTTGATGTGAAGGGTCAACTCTTCCTATCACACTTCTGGCTGCTGAGTAAAGATAATAGTCGTTATATTCCAAAGGTTCACTATGAAGAAGTGTCAAAATAGGTGACTAAAAATAAATTAGCTGGCGCTTAAGTTAACTGTATCGAGGGTATAAAATGGTCAAAAGAGTGAATATTTTAGAGGAGAAATTGTAGATAACTATAGGGAACAGGGATAGTTACCTGTTATCACCTCAGCCTTGGAGGTGGAACTTAAACAGAATAATTGATTGACGGAAGGAAAGAGTGAATTTATGTATCCAGTTTGAAAAATACAAATATCGTGATATAGGTAAGCCAAATGCAGGCAGACTTGCCAGAGGCTATTTTGGAGGCAAAGGATATTGGTCGTTCTTATAAAGCATAAGAACGTGGCCAAGAGTGAGGATAGCTCGCTGAAGTGGCTGTCTCTCATCCTCTAGAATAGGACCACCTAAAGGAGCAAAGCAGGCTTGAAGGAGGATGTACAGGCATACCTAGGAGATATTGTAGGTTCAATTCCGACCACTGAAATAAACCAAATATCACAGTAAAGTGAGTCAAATGAATTTTTCAGTTGCCCAGTTCATACAAATGTTATGTTCACGCCATACTGTAGTCTATTAAGTTTGCATTAGCATTGTCTTTAAAAACGTACATACCTCAATTAAAAATACTTTATTGCTAAAAAAAAATGCCAAAAATTTTCTGAGCTTTCAGTGAGTCCTAATCCCTGATCACACAACACCCTAACAAATATAACAATAATGAAAACGCTTGAAATATTGTGAAAATTACCAAAATGTGACACAGAGACATAAAGTGAGTAATTGGCATCAATAGAGTCACTCAACACGGGGTTGCCAGAAGCCTTCAGTTTGTAAAATGAGATGTCAGCAAATTACAATAAAGTCAAACGCAATAAAAGGAGTTACACCTGTAATGTTATCTCAGGATTCCTGTACTTAGCAAAAGGAGTAAGGAACCAGTGAAAGAAGTGATAAATACAGTATCACTGTATCATCTGAGGACATCACAGGAAAAATCAGAGTTATAGAGGTATAATTAAAAAATAGAAAGGAATACCAGAGAAGCTTCAAAAGTACTTAACTGAGAAAACGAGCTTATTTTATGAGAGTGAAAGGTATGTTGCCCGGCCAGAGATTATAAAGCCAGCTCAGTCATATTTTTTTTATCAGACTAAAGTCTTGTCTCATTCCTACCCTTAATAGGGATGGAGGAAGAGATATGGTGTTAAAGAAGAAAAAGTCAATAAAGATCTTATTCACGATGCCTCCTGACTACAGAAGGTCTTTGAAAGGAGAGGGGAGAAAAGTTTTATCTTTGAATAAAAAATGAAGTGTTGATTATTATATGGGTCTGGTCATTTCTAACTTTTTTTAATGCAAGACTGTGTTCTCTGACTTAAAGGATTAAAGGGCTTTTAAATTATACCTAACAGTGATCATAAAAAACATGAGGACTATAAGAATTTTCATCTAGGGTCAAGGGAAAAAGTCTACTGAAAAAATATATTAAGGAGCAGCTAGAATTAAAACTAGTTTCATTTTTACTGCATCCTACAAGTCATGCTTGTTCACATAGCTGGTGTGTGTGTGTGTGTGTGTGTGTGTGTGTGTGTGCGCGCGCGCGCACACACATGCGCACGTGCATTTAAGATTTTTTTTCTATTATCGACGTCAAGGTCATTTAAATGTTGAAATTATTTCTCCATGCAATGGTGAAGAAATCTCTGTATCATTCATTTTTTTAAATTAGCAAATCACTAAAGAAAATGAATCCTGACAGAGGGTTTACATCATGACCGTAAACAGTATCTATACTACTTATGAATAACAAAGAAAGGAGGCTGCATTCATATTGGTTTATCACATTACAATATAATAGCAGTTCACTCTCATAAAATCCTGGACATCTGTACTTGTATCAGAGAATCATCCCTGCAACACACAGATAGGTGAACTTCCATTTTTTTAAGGCATCATAAAACTATTGATGTCACACCTGAGGTCAGGGAAGGTGTTCAAAAGATTAGATTGAGAATGACTGGATAATAAGTAAAATATGAAAACATGTTTGCTTCTGATACATGCTCACACACAGCTCTCTCCCAGGACATCACCCCTAAATCTAACAAATCATTCATAAATATCTGGCTCAGCCAAATAGGGCACAATTTACAAACAAATGAATTCTGTTTTTTCATTCTGTGTCTGCATTACTAATTCTCTTTTATGACTTCCAGTGCATATCGCTCCAAAGAAACAACCTCAGGAACAAAGCTTGTTATAAAAGTGGACTTTAGGGTGCATTAAAAAATGATTGTGAATAGGACAACAGCACATTTAAACGGGTTTTCTTTGGAGCAGATGCCAGCTGGCAGGGAATAAAGCACTTTATTGAGTTTTGAAACACAGACAGTTTATGCATGCTCTACAAATACAGTATTACATATAGGACATTTGCTTGCCAGCATTGTGTTGAAAACAAAGACTGCTTGAGTAGACATACTCTTTTTTGGAATTTCTATTATTTATATAGTATAGAGAGTCTGTATCAGAAGTTCTACATCAATATAGTGACCATTAGTAGAACAAAAAGCAGATTTATTATATTGAATGCAAAAACAAAAGTTATAAGACAAACACTGTCAGATAAAAGATTTTTATAATACAGAGGTGAATGACTCTTATAGGTGAAAGTTAATTTTTTTTTTAGTAATGATTATCAAGTGTAATGCCCTCTATGCTTTTGAAGATTTATATTCTTGTTGGTTTGCAACCATCTCAGGAGCTTTCCTGCTGTAATCTGAAACTGGCCCCTGTACTCAGAGGGTAAAGAGAGACGAAAGAGGCAGGCCACTCCAGGTTGGTAAATGGCAATTTTGATAATAGCAAAGGGAACTTGCATATAAGGTTTGTCTTGGGTGGCATCAAGATGAATGGATCCCTGCACCTGCTCTCCTAATCTTAAAAGTTTAGTAAGAGTCCTTAATTGGGCTCAGTCACATATATCATGCAAGTATTTTCAACACCACATCACTATCTCAAGACTATGTCCTTAGAGTGGAGCAGCTTCTAGGAGCAGGAAAGGCAAACAGAATACACATTCCAAAGACAGGAGAGGGGACGGGGAGCCTCTGAGAGCTTGGGCCTACCTTCCGGGTCAACTGACAGTCACGTCTTTTTGAGAATGTTCTACAAAAGTACTGTTACATGTTATAAAAAATATAGTATGTTGGAAATCCTGGTCCCACTAGGATTTTTATAATTGCCCTTTTAAAAGGTTGAAATTGGCCATCATGTCCACTTTGAGTTTACTCCCCATTGCTAGCTACACCTACTTTCCTTAAGAATGTGTGATCTTACACTGTAATTGGGGCACCAAGCAGTTTTGACTGTGTTCCTAGAATAGAGCTTGATCAGTATTATAGAATCCTGGGCTTTTTCCATCTTCTGGATCTGTACAGATACTGAGATTATGTTAGCAGGCAGTAATCCTCTCAATACAGTGAACTAAATATCCTGAAAACCCCTTCCAATTATAAAGAAAAGAAATCAAAAGAAAAGAAAAGCTGCCATCTGAAAACACTGAATACAATATTGTGAAAAGCTTTTAATAAAAGCTTTTGATATGAAGATTTGTAGGTCAGTGGATGAAGGGGCCACAATTAAGAAGAAGGAAGATTGCACAATGGAAGGCTGTTGCTAAATTCTGGGTCAATCTTTTGTAGCCTTTGGTCTTGGGTAGAGGTAGTTGCAAAATGGGTATGGTTAGAAGAATAAGGGTTTGATTTTATTTTATTTTTTAGTCAGTGTACTTGGAAAACCAAGCACTGGTATTCCCACACTTGCTTCTCAGATACTACAGACTGCATTTACACTTGATGCTTCAAAACTGGTCATTATTCTAGGAATTGGATTCCCACTTGCTGCAGGGATAGGGAAAAAAATAAAAATCAGGGATAGGGATTTAATCAATCATGACTTAATTCCACAATTAATTTAAAAGATTTAAATATTTTATAGATTTAATTATTTTTTGATAGGGGAAAATGACAATGACATTTGAATGGATGAAAGACAGAACTTTTTGATATAGCCCCAATAGATAGAGGGCTGCCAGTCAGGGCCACATGGGGGATTGTATCTTGGGACAGGATAATGTCAAGTTGCAGCTTTAGGGAACAGTTCAAGTATGACAAGTAGGATGGGGTTAGCAAGGTTTTATGGGTTTCCTAATGATTGCCTGATCTGAATAATTTCTGGAGGAGGACGATAGTGACTGGTTTTTTGATACCTGGCCCTGGGGCACTTAAGGCTGATGCATGCTGGCCTGGAGCATAAGAACCCCATGACCATGACAGAAGTGTCTAGAATGTGGATTTAATTGGCTGCTCAAGAAGGGGAATTAAACAGACTTCAGTCAGGGTCTTAATACTAAGTAAAGGTAGCATTCTTTTAAAAATTTTGATATAGTGTTTACCATATTCTAAATACTTGCAGATGCAAATGGGGAAAATTTAGAAAACATTATGATAAAGTATGAAATAAAGGTTATAAGCATATTTAATCTTCTAAATAAATTTGTAGGGGAAGGATGCTGATATGTTAAAAAAAAAACTATGTTAGGAACTCTATAATATGATGACACTTATTTCCATTTATTTAAGAGCAGTGGAAACCATAGGGCCCAGTCATAAAACTTCTTAGTAGAACCTTTTGCAGTCACACAGCTGAACTTACATTTCGGTGTGTCTGTCACCCAGTCAGTACCTGATCTTTAATTCTCCCTCTTACTTTACTTCTCATTATTTCTCATGATCCATTCTGGTCACATGGCCTTAGTTTTGCTCTAAATTGACCTTTATCAGCTTTGTCTCCTGTACATTATCCCAGAACTGATCTTCAAACTGTATAATCCCAGGTCTACATAGAAGTTTTGAGAGGTCCCTTTGGGCACCCAGTAAAAGTTTTAGTATGCAGCACTAAATCATGACAATGGTCATGGTTTGTAATATGAATTCTTTCATATGATTTTATTGATCCCCAAAATAGGTAGCCACAATTTAATCATTGACTACATAACAAGTACTATTGCTTTTCAGTGTTCAGACAGTGTCTTTATTTAGTGCAAATTACATGAATGTAAGATTTCAAAATAAAATACTATTTTCTTTCCAGAATAGAATAATGAGAAATATGTGTATGGGAAAGATCAGAGATACTAGTTTTTCCATTTTTGTTTGTTGATTCATCTTTTTGCTTTGCTTTATAAATCTGCTTTCATTGGTGTAATCTGCTTTGTAATGTAATAAATAAGTTTTCTAGGAAGGTTGAATTTGTGAGTCTAAAAATACATATAGTTCTGATGGAAAAAATAAATAAGAAAACCAAATATACTATAAAGCTTGTAAAGAGATACAATTCTAGTGCAGATAGCAATTTCAAACTGTGTTGAACAGCATGATAATCTATTTCTGCTTGGTAGTAAACACATAATCTGAAGTGAGTATTAAACATTGGTACCAAATGTGATATTCGGGTTTAAGTGTGAAATCTTCCTGAGTTGTCCAAGTGACTGATGGACATCTCACATTGCTAGGTTTTCTGGAGCACACCAAACTCTCAGCTTCAGAGAAAGATAGCATTACCTGATAATGTAGATACTTTAACAACTGCGTCTTTATATCTTTTTCTGCATTGCTCTTTGTCTGCACATATGTCTCTCAATTCTATTTAGCTTATACAAACTTCTCCTTCCAGGGACAACAAAGCAACCTCAAACCTTACCACAATCCTTAACCCAACTGATGTCTTTAAGCTTAAAGAATTCTTTTCAAAGGTGATTGACTTCATACAACTGTCACTAGTCTCTACTCCAGTCAAACTTCCCAGTCCCTTCTTTTGTCTTGGTATACACATTATTACTCATATATATTAGTGTATGATATTAAAATATATCACACATATAGTTTGAGAAGGAGGACATGGTCAGAAATGAGACATGATATAACAGAAAGAAAATGATTTAAATAGGCAGCCAAGGAGTATGCCACTTGCATTGAAATTCTTTTGAGAGTATTGAGTCATCCCATCAGGATAGGAGATTGAAATCATTTTATCCACCTGGGGTGTGGAGTGTTCAATGAGACTCATACCTTTAATTGTTGATCTACTTTCAAGGACAGACCAAAAAATCTCTTCCTAAAAAGCGAACTGAACTCAGTGCTAAAAAGAAATGAGCCATCAAGCTATAAAAAGACATGGGCGAAACATAAAGACAAATTATCAAGTGAAGGAAGCCAATCTGAAAAGGGTGTTGTATGGAAACCAATTTGACAATAAACTTCATATATTGAAAAAAAAAGGCTACATGCCGTATGATTCTGACTATATAACATTCTGGAAAAGACACAACTATGGAGATAGTGGTTGAGTGGTTGTATGAAGAGGTGGAACATAAAAGGATATTTAGGACAGTGAAACTATTCTGTATGATATTGTAATGACGAACACGTGTCATTACACATTTGTCCAACCCATAGAACGTGAAATACCAAGAGTGAGCCTTAATGCAAACTACAGGCTGGGGTGATCATGATTTGTTAACATAGATTCATCACCTGTAACAAACGTACCATTCAGGTGGGAGATGTTCATTATGGGTGAGGCTATGCATATGTGCAGGGTACTTTCCTTTCACTTTTGCTGTGAGTCAAAAAAAAGAAAGAAAGAAAGAAAGAAAGAAAGAAAGAAAGAAAGAAAGAAAGAAAGAATTGATGACATGCATTTTTTTTCCTTCAGAGCAACTTTACTGTTCCACATTCTTTTCACCTTTCTAAATCTTCCTTCTGTGGACTAGTTGCATTCTTTTTGCCTAGGATCCAGTTTTGTTCTCTCTTCTTAGCCCTCCTGGGTTAGACATGTTTTCTGAACCATCTTTGAGGTTCCTGTGTTTGCCCACACCCAGAAGGCTTAAAAAGACAGTAGAAGTGGGGGGGTGTTTACACCCCCCCCACTTACAACATCAGCTCCAACTCCATCAGCAAGCCTTTCATCTCTAACCAAGGCCTCAGTGTAAATATAGGAGAACCTGAGAGCAGTGGCAAAACACAGTGGATCCAGGAAAGGTCTTGATACTCATATGTTGTCTGGAAATATAAAGTATTATTGAATGAAAATGGTGTATTGAAAGAGGATAGACATTCTGAAAGCAAAACTATTAAAATATTTTGAGTAAACATAGGCTTTGGTTTATGGGCGAGAGGTAAAGAAAAAAAAAACAAAACACAAAACCAAAAACAAAACGAAAACTCTTCCAAAAATATAATGGCTAAGAGCATAGACTCTTCACACAGAAGTGTCTGGATTTCAGTCTAGGTTCTACTGATTATTGGTGGTAAAATTAAAATAAATTATGGAACCTCTCTGTTCTACCTTTCTTCAGATTATTAAAATTGTGGATATGTTTATTAAACAAAGATTTTTGGAACCCTTTCTATATACCAGTCACTCTTCTAGTACTTAGAATATATTGGTGAACAAAACAACAGAAATATATTGCTGTCATTGAATTTTCATGTTAGTATGGACTCTGACAGAGTTTATTTCTTAGGGTTTTGGTGATTATCATATGTGTTAGTATATGTAAAGTGCAGAGATCAGTGCTTGGCCTATAATAAATGTTCTGTAATGTTAGCTATTCTTATTGGGGCTACAGTGGAAAGGACTGGAAGCATAAAACTGCTCAAAAGCCTTAATTTACTTGGTGAGTGGAAATGGTGAGAGAACAATTGTTAAGTTCTTAGATAATAGGAAAGGAATGTGTTTTGTTTGTCAATATGCACCAGGAAGGTGCCCAATTAATGTTAACTGATAAAATGGAAAAGTACAAAGAACTTCTAGGGAAGGAAAAAAAATGCATAAAACTTAATCAAACCTGCACAGGTTTGGAAATGAAGAAAAAATAAAAGTCAAATAAATGATAAAATAAAACAATGAAGTTTATTAATACGGGTCTATTAAGCATAAGTAATCAAATTAAGGCATTATAAAAAGATGTTAAATTTATATAAAATATATTTAAAAGAATAAAGTTGAAACTAATGAGTGAATTATAGTTTCTTATTTATAAGCAACTGAGAGAGTACTAATCTTTGAACTATTCACGACCAAAGAAAATATGTAGCTATCCGTTTATGAAGACCAGATCAGGATGGTATTAAAGTAGAAAAAAGTATGTAAATACATAAATAATTTTTATAAGTGAAAGCATTGTTAATAACATATTTATCAAAAAGAATGTAGCAAAATATAAAAATCACACACACACACACACACACACACACCTAGATATCTGAAGAGGCATGATGCATTAAAAAATGGAACTATAAGGGCGCCTGGGTGGCTCAGTCGGTTGGGCAGCTGACTTCGGCTCAGGTCATGATCTCGCGGTCCGTGAGTTCGAGCCCTGCGTCAGGCTCTGTGCTGATGGCTCGGAACCTGGAGCCTGTTTCAGATTCTGTGTCTCCCTCTCTCTGACCCTCCCCCGTTCATGCTGTCTCTCTCTGTCTCAAAAATAAATAAACGTTAAAAAAATTTAAAAAAATGGAACTATATTTTTAATTCCGGGAATGCATGGATGACTTGATATTTGGAATCCTTCGTTAAATTATTTAGATCAATAAGTTTAATGGACAAATATGTAGTTCATGTTTTTACTAATAGGACATAGTTGTATCATCCATGTTCTATCTTGGAGACCTACATCAGGTGAAACCAAGTGGAAGACAGAGTGGATACTGCGTATCTGTCAAGACACCTACTCTTCCATTGCCTCACAAACACATTCTACCTCAGATCCATTAGGAATAATTTCTATGTCTTTTTTTCTCACCTTACAAGACATCGCAGAGAAGCCTAGGTCTTTCAGGTTGCTCCTCATCTATCCCTCCCTCCCCAAACCCACCATGTGCCTGTGGAGTTTCTACTCACCCCAGGCCCCGTTTGGGTCCGTACATACCTCATTCCAACACCTTCCCACAATTACCATCTCCATATCAGAAACTTGCCCATATCTTCAAAATTTTTTCTGATTTTTCTTTCCCATTCATGTTCTAACAGAAACTTACCACTTTTCTGAGAACACTGATTTCTCTATAGCCTGCACCATCCCCCAAGTGGTGACTTTTGAAGTTTGTGTCTCTTGGACTTCTGAACTTCATGTAGAGTTTGGCATCATTTTCTTTTCCATTGCTACTCTCAAACTCTGCATCCTCCCACCTCTGCTTAAAAGCCCAGAACCTTGAATTTTAGACAGGACAATGCTTTATTGTTCCTTATTGTAATAGCATATGGGATTCCAGGTCCCTTGATCTTGAATATTTTAGCTCATGGCTCAGTTTAGCTTTGTAACATTGTTTTTTCATAGTTATAATGATTTCAGTTTCCATATACATGAACTTTCAATAAGCCGATCTGGCAAAAAGTGGCCAGTTATTCATCAAAGCTAATTTTCTTTCCTTTTGACAAACAGCCAGGCAATATGTACAAGTCTCTTCCATCTGGTCATTGGCTGAATTATGGCTAAGAGAATATCTGGTAGCGATAAGAGTCTTTATCATGATGTTTCAAAAAGTAGATTCTGTTTTTAAATTTAAAACAGCAAATAATTTGAATGAAAGGTGAGAATTTTGAGACTGTGTTGTTAACTTGTTTCAGGAGATGCAAAGGAATAGGGTACATGAAAACGGGTGTGAAATTAAGGTAGAGTTGCTTTGTTGATGTTTCCTTGTTTCCTTTTGCAATTGTATTTATTTTGCTTCCCTTTTCATTTAGAAAGTATATTTTTAGGACAGGTTTTTATGTGGAAGGGATGATCTTGTAGAAGCAGAGAAATTGAAGGTCAGTTTAAAAGAAAATAGATCAAAGTCAGAGATAGAAATACTGATACGATGCTACTGATAGAAGCTGGTTTGTGGATTTGGTAATGGAAAAAAGAATAAATTCCCTCAGATGGATTCCACATTGCTAGTGAATTGTGAGGACAGGCCATCACCTGAGAGTGTAGTTAGGAAGAAGAACGGATAGGCCAAGGAGAAAAAAAGAATTAATACAGTAGACCTCTCAGACTGTGGTAATGGGAACTTATAAGGAAAATGGTATCAAACTAATGAGGAGTGTTCAATATCCATTTGGGACTTTTGATCATGAAGTTAAAGTATTATAAGTCAATCAATTTTATTATTTTCTTCAGCAACACGTAACTATTGAAGAGCAAGGCCAGTGAAATGAGGATTTTGTTCTAATCAACTTTATGCATTTTGTTCAGTCTGGAAGGGCAAGGAGATTTGTTCAGGGGCTAAGAAGACCACATTGTGAATATGCTCATGAAGCCAATTATTGGGCCCAGCTGTGTCTAAAGTAAGTGAACTGGAAGCAGAGGTGATGATTGAGAGAATGAGATTTTTGAAGCAGATTTTAGAGATGGTGTATTTACTGGTAAGAATAGGCTCATGATATAGATATGGAAATTGCTGGCCAAGTGTAACCAGGGGGAAGTTTTTGAAATTGAGAGACTAAAGAACTGGAAAGATATTTCAGCATAGTCTGTTTAAATGAGTGTTAGGAATGATCCAGAAATATTTTGTAATAAAAGTTGATGAAACAATATTCATTAAACTCCAGGCAACATGTGTGGGGAACATTGTTTCCTATGTGGTAGGCAATAAAGTGAGGATTTTCTAGCATAGGCATATTGAAGGAAGTCAATTTATGTCATTATAGGAATAGGGGAAATTAATTATAAACACTTGTATGTCACATTTGTATATGGGGCTCTCATATAAGATTGGACCATGTTAATATATAGTTTGGGTGTCTTACCTACGTGTTAGGCTATACATGCCAGGTATGCAGAGTTTCAATAGGTGCAAAGGCCCAGATGATGTTTCAGTCATATTATAAAATAGAATAGTTTTATAAGCACATATATATCTATGATAATATTATAGTTTATAGATTATAGGTGGATTATGTCCCCCCAAAAACATATGTTGATATCTATGCTCCAGTACCTCAAAATGTGATCTTTTTCTTAAATAGAGTATTTGCATATGTAACAAGCTGAATTAAAATGAGGTCATCTGGGAACAGGGCAGCATCTTAATCCAGTGTGATTGGTATCCTTATAAGAAGATGGCCATGTGGACACACAAAGACACACAGGGAGATGTCATATAAAGAGAGAGGCAGATGACAGATTGAAATGATGCATCTACAAAGATCACCTGAGGCTACCAAAAGCTGGAAAAGGCAAGGAAGGGTATCCCTCTAGAGCCTTCAGAGACTGCATGGTCCCACCAACTGTGGTTTCAAACTTCTAGCAATCAGAAATGTGAGATAATTAATTTCTGTCCTTTTAAGACTCCCATTATGGCACTTTGCTTCAGCAGGCATAAGCAACTAACATAGATGGGAATACAGATTTCAGGATATTTGAAAGTGAAGGTTCCACCCCCATTAGTTGTATAGACCTTATGCAGTACCTTTCAATCCAAGACTAATACCAGGATGGGACCCGGATTACAAATCTCCAAATGATGGGACAGGCAGCACTTAGGAAAGATGACTCATGTAGGGGAAAAATAAAGCACTACTTTCTAGAGGACAAAACCTAGGTTCTGTCTTTTTTTATGTAAATTTCTAGAAAGACAACTTATTTATTTAAAGAAGAAGTTTTCTACATTCGCACCACACACACACACACACACACACACACACACACAAATTCAGAGGTCTATAGTTTCTCCCAGAAATCTATCATTCACCATTTAGAAAACAATGAAAATTCTGAAATATATCCATTGAAAGTCACTGAATGAATAGAAGTTTAAAAGTAATGCTTTGCTCTGATTGCATCACTGGCCTGAAGGGGAATTTCGTGGAAGAAGTCAGTATCATTTTGCAGAATGTAGATTACTAGCCAATTTGTTTCTAAAAACAAATCAGATGTCTAAAATTCAAACTGGATTTTACTTGTACTTTATTAAAACCAGCTAAATTTTTATGAGCGCTGGCAATAAGTCAGAAATTTCTAAATATCATGTCATTTCTGCCAACAACAACGAAGTATTTACTGTTTATATCATTATTATTTCACAAGTACAAAAAAAAAGGCCTAAAACAGTTAAATAATCTACCCAAGGTTATATATCTGGTCAGAGGCAGAAGTGGGATTTATCCCAGTCTCATTCCAAAGCCTAGCTCTCAATTTCCATTGTATACATTATTTTATATAACATATCATCAAATTATAGGATGTTCTATTTTTGCCAAGTAAATCACTTCACAATTCTTTTCTCCCATATTGATTATAAAAGGCTTCTTGATTTGCAGAGATGTTAAAAAATGAAAGAATGAAACCATGTGACTTAGAATTAATGAAGTAATGTAATTGGAACCAAATACTGTGAATGAAGGAATATCAGTTTTATGTATTAAGAAACCAACTAAAGGAGATTTAATCATTTTGCTTTGGTGACATAGTGAGAGAGCAGTTGAAAATATATCTTTCAACACCAAAAGTCATTCACTTAAACACTAAGCTCTTCCATAATGCAGTAATGATACCCTGGAAACTAACTCATCTTGTATCTATTTCAATTGCATATAAAATTAAAACCTTAAAACAAAAGGCTATTTTTTTTATGTAGAAGAATTCTTTAACCAATGATAAACATGCATTTGCTCCCCTTCCTCTTTCACCTTAAAACATTAAAGGAAACTTCTTTTGTGGTGCTGTTATAGAAATAAAGGATACCTGTCTTTACAAAGGAGGTTAGAGTTTAAGACTACCCCCATTAGAAGGAAAGCACTAGACCCACTGTTCAGGAAGAACAATGGAATTAATTGCGTCTCAAGAGGTAAAAATAGGCCTCCTGAAAAAAAAAAGAAATAAAGAAAAGAAAATAGGCCTCCTGATTTTTAGTTTGATATTAAAAAGAGAGATCCTACCCCCGCTATGTCTGAATGCCACAATTGAGTCTCAGGGTGAGAAATACTTTAGCAGCTTTGCATGAATGCACAGTGTGCCTTCATGGAGCAGTGCCAACACTGGCCCAGCAGAATCACTCCCACCAGGGCTGGTGTAAGTGGGGACTAAGAAGTCAGATGCAGGACTTTTGGGAACCATATAAGCCTCTGAATTTGGATGCATTTGTTGATGTTGTTGCTTTTCTTTCTTTTTCTTTTTGTGTGTTTATTTAAAATATGTAAAGTAGAGGCGCTCCTGAGTGACTCATGGTTTGTGAGATAGAGCCCCATGCTGGGCATTGGGCCTACTTAAAATTCTCTTTCTCTCTCTCTCTCACCTTCTGCCCCTCCCCCTCTGTGAATAAAATAAAATAAAAATAAAATAAAATATAAAATAAGTGAGGTAGAATCTGATCTAGAGGCATATGATATTGAATATCTCATCTATCTGGGATTTAGGTATTCTGTGTGTTTATTTTCATCTAATTTGGAAAAGGAAGAGAGATATGATTTTAATATCACCAGGAATAATGTAGAAAAATGACTTTCTCATCACCTTTGTTTCACTGGCAGAAAAACACAGTCAGAAAGGGAGATAGAGAGAAAGATTCCTATATTGAAGTTGGTCCTGGTGGTGAGAATGTCAGAGCACAGAGTTTAAGGTGACAGTAACGAAGAGTAAAGGAAGTAGAGTGAATCCCAGAAATTTTGACTAAGACAGAAAGAGGAACATAAAGTGAACCAGGGCCGAAGAGCTGATCCAAGTACTTAATAATAGAAGGATTCACTTGAGGTCTTTTTTTTTTAAGTTTTTATTTACTTATTTTGACATAAAACGCATATGAGCAGGAGAGGGGCAGAAAGAAGGGGGGAGAGAGAGAGAGAGAAAGAGAGAGAATTTTAAGCAGGCTCTGCACTGTCAGTTTGGGGCTCAAACTCACGAACCGTGAGATCATGACCTGAGCAGAAACCAAGAACCAGAAGCTCAAATGACTAAGCCACCCAGGCAATCCAGATCCATTTGGAGTCTTAAGAGCAAGGAGCTCAAGAAACTATTTATTTGGTTAAGTTTTAGAGTATATATCTGAAGCTCAAAATACAGAAGCGGTCATACTATCTAGGCATTTGATTTCATTTTCCTGCTTCATTTATTTATTTTTATTTAAAAAGCATAGTTGTCAGATGTGACTCTTTTACTGTTGAAAGAGGCTATGTATCTTACAGACCATATACTGTGCTTTGAATTTGTAGAGCAATTCTACTTATTTATTCATTGGCTTCAGCAAGGCCCCATTTTATTTTTATTTTTTTTCTCCAAGTTATTATTTAAATTCTAGTTAGTTAATATATAGTGTAATATTGGTTTCAGGAGTAGAATTTAGAGATTCATCACTTACATTAAACACCCAATGCTCATCATAACAAGTGCCCTCTTAATATCCATCACCTATTCAGCCCATCCCCCCCCCCACCTCCCTCCATCAATCCTCAGCTTGTTCTCTATTGTCAAAAGTCTCTTATGGTTTGCTTCCTTCTTTCTTCTTTTCCCCTTTCCACATGTTAATTTATTTTGTTTCTCAAATCCCATGTATGAGGGAAATCACATGGTATTTGTCTTTCTCTGACTGACTTGTTTCACTTAGCATAATACACTCTAACTCCATCTATGTCATTGCAAATGGCAAGATTTCATTCTTGTTGATAGCTGAGTAATATTCCGTTGTATGTATATATCAATAAATGTATGTATATATAAAATACATAAACTATTGGGACTTCATCATGATACAAAATTTTCCTTCTGGCTGAAGTAAACAACCAACAAAACTAAAAGACAACCTACAGAATTGGAGAAGATATTTACAAATGACATATCTGATAAAGGGTTAGTATCTAACATGTGTAAAGAACTTATAAAACTCAATATCCAAAAGAACATAATCAGTTAAAAAATGAGCAGAAAATATGAATAGACACTCCTCCAAATAAGACATCCAGATGGCCAACAGACACATGAAAAGATGCTCAACATCATTTATCATCAGGCAAATACAAATCAAAACTACAATAAGATATCACCTTATACTTGTCATTAAGACTACAATTAACAGCTCAGGTAACAGATATTGGCAAGGATGTGGAGAAAGACTAGGTACATGAAACAAGTGCTGGTGTGGATGCGAAGAAAGAGGATCCCTCTTACCCTATTGGTGGGAATGTAGACTGATGCAGCCACTCTGGGAAACAATATGGAGGTTCCTCAATAAGTTAAAAATACAACTATCCTCTGATTCAGCAATTGTACCAGTAGATAGTTACATGAAAGTTATAAAAACTCTGATTTGAAGGGGGTCATAAATCCCAATGTTTGATGTTTATAGCAGCATTATCAGCCAAATTATGGAAAAAGCCCAAATGTCCATCAACTGATGAATGGTTGTATATATATAATATATTATATATATATAATATATAATATATATATATATATATATTACTCAGCCATAATAAAGAATGAAATCTTGCCAGTTGTGACAATGAACATACAGCTACAGTATTACACTAAGTGAAGTAAGTCAGAGAAAGACAAGTACCATAGGATTTCACTCATATCTGGAACTTAAGAAAAAAAAACAATGATCATAGGGGTAAAAATAAGAAAGGCAAACCAAGAAACAGACTTTTAAGTATAGAAAACAAATTGATGGTTATCAGAGGCAAGGTAGATGGGGGAGGGTTAAATAGGTGATAAGGATTGAGGAGGGCACTTGTTGAGATGAGCATTGGGTGTTGTATGTAAGTATTGAATCACTAAATTGTACACCTGAAGGTAGAAAAGAAGAAGAAGAAGAAGAAGAAGAAGAAGAAGAAGAAGAAGAAGAAAGAAAGAAAGAAAGAAAGAAAGAAAGAAAGAAAGAAAGAAAGATGCTCATGTTACATGTAAAGCATGAAAATATAATGCTCCACCATCTAGCATATCACTATGGCATATTGTAGGCACTCAACATAAGCTGCTTAAATTTCTCTTTGTGTTTAAAGAAATAATATGGACCCCGAAATCATGATTTTCCTCAGTTTATTATAATCCTATGAAAATATCTGGATATGTTCATAATTAGCAATTTCTGAAATCAAGATACATTCTATCCCACAAGGGCTGGAAAAAATATCTATACGGGTTTTAAAAATGCATGGCCTTAAAATACTACTCAATTCAATTTATAATCTTTTAAGTGGCAGAAAAAATGTAAAGAAATAAAAAATTCATGATATTTAATATTTGTTTAGGGACTTGGGAGAGGAGTATATTTTGCAGGTCTGGTAAAACAAAAAGTTAATTAAGCCAGTAGAAACCTTATATAATGCAGTGTCTGCTTACAAGTAAATGAGTACCTTAACATACACATTGTTTGTTAATGCATTCTGTTGGGAACGAAAAAAAATCAGAGCTTTTAAACAGGCTTGGGACTTACCAAAACAGCTTCCCCCCTGCACCCCCTGCTAGAACAGCTAGCTAAATAAATATCCACCTAGTATATTTTATAAAGTAGATTGCATTGTTTGTGAGATTTTCACCTATTGTTCAAAAAGGCATCATTTAAAAAATCATATCTGGCTGATTACAATTAGTTTACATATTAATCTGAAATAGTCACAAGTTCAGGCTTGCAACATTGATAACAACACTTAGGATGATGACGGTGATGCCGAAGAGACAGAGATGATGATATTGATAGCTAATATTTACGGTATGCATAGTGTACCTTATGGCAAGCCTTTGGCAGAGATGCTAGAATATCTCACTTCTTAAAACAAGAAGGGAGACAGATACAGTGAATAAACTGCTTGATGTTACACATGAAATTGTCGACTAGAGCTAGAATTTGTACTACGTCTACATAACTCTGAAGCCTGTGTGTTTACCTAAAACCAAATGCAAATTTTGTAATAGTATTTACATCCCTTTATTCTCTGGTGATCCATGGAGTTACATTGCCTGTCTAATTTTCAAATAACTTTTCTGGTCTGGTTTTTAACATTAATATGATGGGATTAGAATGCCATGAAGTCTAGATACAAAGTTACATATACAATGAAAGGCTAATACTGACTGCACATAAAGTTTATAAATTTGTTTTCAGACTAACTAATTTTAGTTCACCACAGATTTGAAATAGGTAATGTTGTCTAATTAGCTAATAACTATTGTTTACTATGTGTGCATATGACCCGATACTACGTTAGAAGCTCTAAACCCATTTCAATTAGAAATAACCAGCATCCATTTTGTAGAACAAAAAATTAAAGGACTCATGTTTAGTTAGTTAATTTGTTTATTTGCTTATTTGGTTGGTTTTAAACATAATGACACAAGATTCTAGGACTGTAAATGGCAGATGTAGGATTCAAACACATTTGACCACAAAATCCTTGCTTTTTAACCTATGCTCTATTTTCTTCCTTAATCATACAATAATGATCTTTAAAGAGAGCACAATTTTGTATAGAACACACAAAATATTTCATATTATTATGAATTTAGTTCCATAGGAGTTCCATAAGAGGAAACAAAACAAACAAACAAACCAAAAACAGACTGGTGAAAACACAAGAAACTTAGAACAACAAAGTTTGGAATGTACTGAGTCTAGCAAAATGTACAAAGAGGTTAACACATGCTTTCTAGTTGAAATCAGGACAAGGGTAACCTTGAAATCAAGGAAATAGGAAAGAACAATTTCTGTGGTGCTACAGCAGCCTTCTTAAAGGAGAAAGTTTTTCAATTATATCTGAGTCATATGATTAGATTTAGTTACATGACCTTAGAGTTGTAGACCTGTAAGGGATTGAGTTTTCTCATCTAAAATGAGATGGATAATGTTTCTGATGCTCTCCTAATATGGCTCAGGATAATGCTATAGAATATGTAATCAGTTCACACAGTTGGTATTGGTAAGAGTCACTAAGACTCATCTAGTTCAATTCCATATATGATGGTGACTTCATTTTGATACCCCTCTGTCATGAATTCGTGAGAGTTGACTTTAGTAGATAAAAGCCCAAGTTTCCAACCTCAACTCTTATGTGACTTTGAGCAAAGTTTTTAATATTTTTGAGTTTGCATTTTTCTATGAAAAATAAAGAAGGTAATACACTGACTGCATTCTATACACTTCAAACCTTAGCACTCTCTCTTGCCCACAGCGGGCAATCAAAAATTGTACTGATAATGATGATGATGCTATTGATAAGGATGATTATGACTGTGAGTTATCTGTAAGTTATTTATCTGACTTGGCAGTAGATTTCTTGCTGACCAATATCTTTTCCTTGTGCTATAAATTTCTTTCATTAGGTTAACTTAGCATAATATCCCTTCTATCCCACTCCCTCCTGGTTAGCCCCTTTCTCAAAAAATATACACATAATTGTATCCTTTATCCACTCATTTTATTTGTGACTATCATCCTCAAGTTTGACACACTTCATTATTCAGCACTTAGAGATAGACTTTCACAACTGTTTAAAAGAAAACAATTGCTTTTCTCAATATTTAATTCTAAGGAAGACTTTCCTTTCCATCGCTGTGCTAATACTTTGAACATAATTTTATCTTAATGAATGTATAAAATATGGTCTGTCTCTTCATAGTATCACCTTTAACATTCTAATAATGCCATACTTAAAAACATTCGCTGAATAATGTCTAAGTTGTTTTTAACACGTAATATTAGAATGGACTAAACATAGAAAGAAACAGTTGGCTTTTTGAGTACTAAGTTGAGACAGAGAAAGCTAATGGAAAATTGCAGGAAAAAGTTCATTACAGAAAGGAATCTTTCCTGTCTTACCTCAATAAAGACATAGGGTTGATTATCTTTCAGAAGATATGTGAATAAATCAGCTTCATATTCATTCTATTTGCTTCTGACCAGGCTTAACAGCAGTGTCTTTAGTTACATGAAAGTAACTGAAAGATGTTCAAAAGTTGAAAAGTTAGTGTATTAAATTTGTGATATTAGCTTTTTAAATATTTTATTTATACCAAAATATTATTTTTATTTTGTGTTTTATTATAATTTTATCTGATCTTTTTAGAAGCAAATTCATTGATAATATTTTCTTTGTTTATGTGTGTATATATATGTGTATATATATGTATATATATATATATATAGAGAGAGAGAGAGAGAGAGCATGGACAGGTGAGTGTGCAAGTGGGGAAGGGGCAGAGAGAGAACAAGAGAGAATTCCAAGCAGGCTCCATGCTGTCATTCTGGAGCCAAACTCAGGGCTCTATCTCATGAAACATGAGATCATGACCTGAGCAGAAATCAAGACTTGGATGCTTAACAGCCTGAACCACCTAGGTGCATCCTCATCAATAATACTTTCAAAATCAACTTCTACTTTAATGTTTTTTTGGGGGTGGAAAAAACTACATTAAACATGTTTATTGAAGTCCACAGTTTTTCTTTCTTTGCCTTAGGCGCTATTACAGCTCTGCATAGCACTGTTGGGTCCAGTATATTGGACATTTTCATTTTATTGACTGTGGATTGTTTTACATTCATTTTGAACTGTTTTAAATAGTGTATTTAAATTATTATAAATCTTGATTTCTGATTTTGGGAGGATGTCTGAAATTTTATGCCTGAAGTAAGTTCTGTATTGTCTCAATCAGATTCCAGACTGAGTTCCAGGTCCTTAATTTTTAAGAGACCCAAACAAAAAATCCAATCTTTCTAACTGACAACATATCACAGGGATAAGTCAGTCAATACAGTGGAAGACGTATTCAGTTTCTAGACAGTTAAGTTGTGAGCTCCTGATCTGACAAAAAGCCAGCCTGTGGGTGGCTCGCCTAAAAGCCTACATATTTTGAATCTTCTTTTTTGCCTCACATAGCACAGTGATTAAAGAATTATAAGTGATTAATGATCATCTCATAGCTGAATAAATTAAGTTATTGTAACAAATATTGAATAAATCAATTGATTTATTATGGTAGCTGTTCCAGAGCAAAGCTGAAGTAGTCAGACTGATGATATTTTTATTTCAGTCAAACCACTGTAAAAATGAGGAAGAAATAATAACCTCTTTATACTTAAATACTCAATTACTGTATTTAGTCTCCAATTTAAATGGCAAAAAAGTGATCTAACGTGAAGAGAAAACTAAATATCATCTCAAACAAATCCTATAGCTACTCTAAATGTATTAAATGATCTCAGTTCCTTTTCTATGATGAAATACCTCTAATGATATCTTGTAAGTTTAGACACTAACCTAAAAAAAAAGTTACTTATTGCTTGATGCAATGCTTATCAATAAAAATTTACCAAATCAGAGCATGGGCTAATAAATTAAGTAATATCTAATCCTCACAAGTAATTAAATTAGTCCATTAATATTAAAAAGATGAAGCACTATGAACTTAAATTATTAAATGAATGGCAAAGAAATATATTTCTATTCATGGCCTCATAAAAAACTATTTCCAAAATTTTTTAATTTTAAAATTTAATGTGTATTTAAAAGAATACATATATTCTGAAATATGCATGTGTTTATAACTACATATGTTTATATAAATATACATAAAATAAATATAAAATATGCATGCATATAAATGAGTTATTTATATTGATATAGGTGATTTTATTATGGAAGGCTTTAGTCATTTATTAAATGAGGGTCTAGTTTAAGGACCTTCAGTTTTAATAGTTGCATGGAGGCTATGTGAAGGATCAAAGGCAGACATAAAATCATGTAGGGTACAGTGGTTAAGTCATACCTTTTGTTAATTATATTTGTATCTATATTTGAGATGAGATTGAATAGATGATATATTTTGAGCATCTTTTACATATCCAGTACTATTCTAGAACCTTACATACTTATTTAAATACATTTATTTGGAGAGAAAAATGGTGAAAAGTATATAGACTGGGCTCAAAACCCGCAAAAAGAGCAAAAAGAGCAAGCCAAAAGAAATACAAAGTATATAGGGGATAAAATCGCAGGCATCTGTTTAATAGAACAAAAAACAAACAAAAAATATAATATCAAAATATACTTTTTTCCAAGTTTTTATTTAAATTCCAACTAGTAAACATCCAGTACAATATTAGTTTAAGATGTAGAGATCAGTAGGATTTGTCACTTAGGTACAATACCTGGTGCTCATCACAACACATAACCTCCTTAATACCCACCACTTATTTAACCCATCCTTCCACCCATCTCCACTCCAGTAACTATCAGTTTGTTCTCTAGAGTTAAGAGTCTGTTCCTTAGTTTGCCTATCTTTTTTTCCCCTTATGTTTATTTGTTTTGTTTCTTAAATTCCACATGAGTGAAATCATATGTTGTTTTTCTCTGACTTATTTTGCTTAGCATAATACTCTCTAGCTCCATCCACATTGTTGCAAATGGCAATATATCATTCTTTTTATGGTTGAGTAATATTCCATTCTGTATATATTCCATTACACACACCCCCCCCACACACACCGTATTATTTTTATCCATTCATCAGTCCATGGACATTTGGGCTTTTTCCATAATTTGAATATCGCTGATAATGCTACTATAAACATTGGAGTGCATGTACCCCTTTGAATTAGTATTTTTGTATCCATTGGGTAAATACCTAGTAGTGCAATGCTGGATCACAGGATAGATCTATTTTTAACTTTTTGAGGAATCTCCATACTGTTTTCCTCAGTGGCTGCACCAGTTTGCATTCCCGCCGAACATGTAAGAGGGTTTCTTTTTCTCCACATAATCGCTAGCACCTGTTGTTTCCTGTGCTGTTAATTTTTTCTGTTCTAACTGATATGAGGTAATATTTCATTGTAGTTTTGATTTTTATTTCCCTGATGCAAAATACACTTTTAAAAAGATTTAGAAACGTAGCATTTTGGAAATGTTGATTTATTAGAAAAAGAGCAACAGAAAGATTATGCAAAGAAAATTCAGAAAAATAAGAAACTACATATATAACATATTTGAAAATGGATTTCAAGTTCTAGGGAGAAAGCGGGAAGATATGCCAGCTCTATTCTCTCAACACCAAGAAGTAAAGATAAATGACAATATCTTACTTTAAAGTCATTATAAATCTATGAAAGCAATGAGGACAAGACAATTGGAATTCCAGAAAGGGGAAAGTTGTTCTGAGATGGGCAAATAATTACTGGCAATTTTCTGACTTGAAAAATATGTTGACTCTGAGTTCAGGCTGAGGATTTGCTTTTCTCATTCAAAGGAACTATCAGTGGGAAAAAAAAATCTAAGAATTTTAGTAGTTGTGTGGGGTTTGCATAACAATCTGGAAACTTGAGGGTGGCACAGAAACACTTGTATCTCTTCATGAAATATTTGCTGAGTTTGGGGCTGCAAATGGGAGTGTGTGGGGGACCAGGCAAAAGGTTTTTAAATGTTAAACTGAAACCTGTCAAAAGCCTATAGTGCTTAGAAGACAATATATTGCTGGAAGGGGAAGTATTCTTTAAACACACAATTAAAGGCAGGAATTTAAAGAGATAACGTTAAATTTTCCACCAGACAGAAGTGAATAGTTCACAGTCTTTCAAACTGAAGGTAAAGAAACCCACCAAGCTCTCAATTAAGAGACTAGAATTAAACATTGATACAAAATTATAAAAAAAAAGTAATAAACAAGTAATGGATAGATTAAAACTTCAACTAAAAGCCCAGTTCAGCTCAGATCTTAAGGTAATCAGTTCTTCAATATCTTGGACTAACAGACACAAATGAGAATCTTCTCTGGAAGAAAATATCATCCAGAAAAATTGCAGTTATTTTATAAAAGAAAAATACCCAGCTAAAACTTAAGCATGGCTGACATATGAAAGTGAGGAAAATATAATAAAATTTCAAAATTATTTGATTCCTTTTGTTTATCAGAAAAGGTCTTAAAATAATCACAATTTATGTTAAAGAAAATAAAGAAAAATATCAACAAAATGATGAAACCATGGATAATTTCAACAAAAATTGGTATCTGTAAGAATTAATGAAATGGACATTTAGAACCAAAAAATACCATAACATCTATTAAGGACTTATTTCATATATATAAAAACAGATTTGTCACAGCAGTAGACAGGATTACTGATTGCAAAGTCCAGAATGTAACCAAAGTTAAGCAAAAGCCAAAGCATAGCAAATATTTTGTACACAGTCGAGTCTAATATATGTAAAATTGGAGGTACAGAAGGACTTCAGAGATCATGGGATGTAGTCTATGAGCCCATAATGACAGAAATATTCAAAACTTATCTATAGAATGTACACAAAATGAAGTGATAAAGGAATTTAAATGTTTCACTACAAAAACAAAAAGAAACTAAACAAAAAAGAACATAGTAAAGGAATAAATAAGGAGCGAAATGTTACAAGGCATATAGAAACCAAATAGTAAAATGAGAGAAGTGAACCCCCTCTTACTAGCGCTTTAAATATAAATGGGTTAAACTGTCCAATCAAAATACATACACTGGGAGAATGGATAAGAACATATGATTCAACTCTATGCCATTTACAAGATACTCATTTTAGATCCAAAGACACAGATTGGAAGTGAAAGGATGGAACAGTAAATCCCATACAAACAATAACCAGAAGAGAACATGGAAGGGCTATACTATCAAAGAAAATATACTTTAAATTAAAAAGAAAGTTATAATGGACAAAGAATGACATTGTATATTAAATAAAATTCAATATAGCTATAAAATATAATTATAAACATTTATACAACTAATGATGGCTGAGAAAAATATATGATGAAAATCTGTTAGATTTGAAGGGGAAAAAAGACAGGTTTAAAACAACAGTTGGAGACTGCAATACCCCATTCTCAATGATGGATAGAACAACCAAACAAGTAGGAAAATAGAGTACTTAGCACAGTAAACCAGCTAAGCCTCATAGGCATATAAAACACGTGCTATTCAAACACTTAACATTAAAAAATAAAATAGATCTCAAATCAACAACAGGGGCACCTGGGTGGCTCAGTTGGTTAAACCCTGAATTCAGCTCAGGTCATGATATTGTGATTCATGAGTTTGAGCCCCACGTTGGGCTTTGTGCTGACAACTCAGAGCTTACATCCTGCTTCAGATTCTGTGTCTCCCTCCCTCTCTCTTCCTCTCTCTTTCTCTCTCCCTCTCTCAAAAATAAACACTAAAAAAAAGTTTAAAAATAATAAATAAAATCTACAACATAACTTTACAACTTAGGGAGATACAGAAGATTTAAACTAAACCCAAAGCTAGCAGAATAGAGGAAAAATAAAGATTAGAGTATAACTAAATGAAATAGAGAATAGAAGAACAATATAGAAAATCAATGCAAGTGAAGTTTTTTTTCTTTGAAAATATCAACAAAATTGACAAACCTTTGGTGAGATGGGCTAAGAAAAAAAAGAGAATACACAAATTTCTCATGTCAGAAATAAAAGAGGGAGCATTATTAATGATTTTATAGAAACAAAAATATATCATCAGAGTACTATGAATAACTGGATGAAGTAGACATTCCAAGAAACACAAAACCTTCCAAGACTAAATCATGAAGTTGGGGCACCTAGGTGGCTTATTTGGTTAAGCATCCAAATTCATCTCAGGTCATGATCTTGTGGTTCATGAGTTTGAGCCCCACATTGGGCTCTGTGCTGACAGTTCAGAGCCTGGAGCCTGCTTAGGCTTCTGTGTCTCCCTCTCTCTATCTTTACCTCTACACCACTTGATCTCTCTCTCTCTCTCTCTCTCTCTCTCTCTCAAAAACAAACATTAAAAAAATAAACTGCAACAGTTTAAAGAAATCATTAAAAAAGATTAAATCATGAAGTAGAAAATCTGAATAAACCTATAACTAGTAAAAAAATATTGAATCGGTAATCAAAAATCTCCTGACAAAACAAGTTCTGAACCTGTTTAACTGATGAGTACTACAAAACACTTAAAGAACTAATAGTTATCCTTCTAAAACTTCCAAAAGCTGAAGAGGAAGGAATACTTCTTAACTCATTCTATGAGGTCATTATTACCTTAATATCAAAACTTGACAAAGATGTTAGAAGAGAATAAAACTACAAGTAATATCCTTTATAAACACTGATTAAAAAAACATCAAAATACTGGAAAACCAAATTCAGCACCATATTGAAAACAAATTTAATTGCAAGATTATACACTATGACAAGTGTGATTTTCTCTTGCAATGCAAGGATGGTTCAACTTATGAAAATTTATCAGTGTAATAGACCACATTATTAGAGTGAAAGAAAAAAAAACACATGATCATATTAATTGATGGAGAATAAGCATTTGAAAACATTCAAAATTTCATGATAAAAACACTAAAAACAACTAGAAAGAAAAGGAAACTGACTCAACACAGTAAAAGCCACATACATACAAAAAAAAAAAAAACACAGCAAGCATCATACTTACTGAAAGTTTTGCTTCTAACATCACGTCTGTTTCTATCACTTCTGTTCAACATAATACTGCAAGTTCCAACCAGAGCAATTAGGCAAACAAACAAAAAAACAAAAAACAAAAAAGAAAAGCATACTGAAAACAAAACAAAACAAAAATGCAAAAACAAAAACAAAAATAAAAACAAAAACAAAATAAACCCCACCAATTTGGAAGGGAAGAAGTAAAATTATCCCTATTTACAAATGATATGATCTTATATGTAGAAAACCCCTAAGATTAAAAGGAAAAAAATGAGAACTAATAAATTTATTTAGCAAAGTAGCAGGATACAAAGTCAACACACAACTCTCAATTGCATCTGTGTACACTAATAATGAACAATCTGAAAAGGAAATAATGGAAGCAATTTTATTTATAATAGCCACAAAAAGAGTAAAATACTTGTGAATTGATTTAACCAAGGTGGTCAAAACTTGAACAATGAATACTAAAAAATATTGCTTAAAGAAAAAAAATTATATATTAAATGGAAACACATCCCATGTTCATAAGTTGTAAGTATTGTGATCTACAGATGCAATAAAATACCCATTAAAATCCTATGATTGTCTTTGAATAAATAGAATAACTCATCCTAAAATCCATATAGAATCACAACGGACCCCAAATACACAAAACAACTTTGAAAAAAAAAGAACAAAATTAAATTATTTACATTTCCTGATTTCAAAACTTACCACAAAGCTATAGTATCAAAACAGTGTGGTTCTAGCATAAAAGTAGACATAGAAACCAATGGAATAAAATAGACAATCCAGAAATAAGCCCTTGCATATATGGTCAAATAATTTTTGACAAAGGTGCCAAGACTATTTTCAATAAGGGTTCTTAGAAAATTAGATATCCACATGCAAAAGAAATAATTTGCACCCTTACCAAATACTATATACAAAATGACTCAAAATGATTTAAGACTTAAGTTACAACTTAAATTATACAATTCTTAGAAGAAAACATTAATATAAAAGCTTAATGACATTAGGGCCGCCTGGGTGGCTCAGTCGGTTAAGTGGCCAACTTCGGTTCAGGTCATGATCTCGCGGTCCATGAGTTCGAGCCCCACGTTGGGCTCTGTGCTGACAGCTCAGAGCCTGGAGCCTGTTTCGGATTCTGTGTCTCCCTCTCTCTGACCCTCCCCCGTTCATGCTCTGTCTCTCTCTGTCTCAAAAATAAATAAACGTTAAAAAAAATTAAAACTTAATGACATTAAACCTAGCAATAATTTCTTAGAGATGACAGTAAAGACACAAACAACAAAGAAAAAAATATACATACTAGATCTCATGAAAATACTAAAATTTTGTGCACCAAATGGTACTCTCAACAGAGTAAAAAGACAACCTGCAGAATGAGAGAAAATATTTGTAAATCATAGATTGTTAAAGGGTTAATGTCCAAATAGATAGCAAACTCCTAAACTCAACAACAAAAGCAACTTAATTCAAAAATGAGTAAAGGACTTAAATGGCTCTGTCTCTCAAGATACACACATGGCCTATAATCACACACAAAAATATGCTCATCATCATTATTCAGAAAATGCAAATGAAAACTATAATGAGATACCACCTCACACCCATTAGAATGGCTACCACTATTTTTTTTTATTAAAAAAAAGACAGAAAAGAGCAAAAATGGTGAGGCTGTAGAGAAGTTAGAACCCTCAGACCCTGTTGGTAGATATGTAAAATGGTAGAGCCAACAGCAGACAGCATGATCGTTCCTCAAAAAATTAAAAATAGAATTACCAAGTGACCTATCAATTCCACTTCTGGAAATATAACTAAAAGAAGTGAACACAGGGTCTCAAAGAGATATTTGTGCACCTATATTCATAGCGGAATTATTCCCAATAGCTAAAACATAGAAGCAATCCAAGTGTCCAAGTATCCATGGGAAGGTGAATAGATGAGCAAAATGGAGCATATACATTCAATGAAATGTTATCCGACCTTATAAAGGAAGGAAATTCTGACATATGCTACAACGTGATTAAATCTTGAGGACATCATGCTAAGTGAAATAAGCCAGTCACAAAAGGACAAATACTGTATGATTCCACTTCTATGAAATATTTAATCAAACTCATAGAGATAGGATGTGGAGTGGTGGTTACCAGGAGCTAGTATGGGGGAGGAAAGGAAATAGGGAGGTATGTTTAATGACTATATAGTTTGAGTTCTATATGTGAAGAGAGTTATGGAAATGCATAGTTGTGGTGGTTTCACAACATTATGAATGCTCTTAGTACCTCTGAACCAAATACTTAAAAATGATTAAGTAGGTAAATTTTGTGTTATGTGTATTTTACTACATTAAAATTTTTAAAAATTAGGTTACTTGCAAATATTAATAATTTTAATAAATTCTGAGCAAGACTGACTAAAAAAATAGAGAAAAAACAAGTAAGCAGTATTTTGGTATGAAATAAAAAAATCACTAGCAATTCAATTGACTTGAAAGAAATAGGAAAATAAATTTATAATGATTTTTATGCCAATGAATTCAACAGCTAGAAATTAATAAATTTATTGAACACTAAGCCTTGAAAAAGTTAGACAATAATAGAATGAATTGTCCTGTACTGATTAACGAAGTGTATCTGTAATTAAGTGAAAATCCAAATACAACCAAAAATAAAAGATTGTGCTTAATAAACTAATTAAGCAAACTGAACTATATACAGATATATCAACAGAATTGATACAAAAATCACTGGTATTATTTATATTATCAAAATACAATTAGGTAAATAATAAGCATACAGTATATATATAATAGTATAAGAAACAATGAAATACTTATAAATAAACTTACAGACAATTCTAAAACATTATTAAGGGCATTTTTTAAATGTTATTTTAGAGAGAGAGATTGAGAATGTGAGGAGAGGAGAGGGCCAGAGAAAGAGAATCTCAAGCAGGCTTCATGTACAGCAGTGTCTAATGTGGGGCTTGATCCCAAAACCCTGAGATCATGACCTGAGTTGAAATCAAGAGCCCAATACTCAAAAGACTGAGTCACCCAGGAACCCCAATTACGGGCAACATATAAAAAATTAAATAAATGCATGAACAACCATGCTCATGGACTGTAACACTGATTTCTCTCATTACAGAGCCATAGAATCAATAAAATCAGGAAGGAAGGAAGGAAGGAAGGAAGGAAGGAAGGAAGGACAGCTGAAAACCATTGAGTTGCATTCTTATATTAAAGGAATATGACTGGGCATAAGATAGACTTCATTAGTTAAGACTGATAAAGATCAGAAAGAGAAAATAGGGGAAATTCTATATTCAATATTTTAAGTCCCCATCCCCAGTTGATAGATATCAAACATCTATTATTCAAACGGTTCTTTTAATTTCTATAGTTAGAAAAGAAAGCAAGCTAAAACTCTTTGAAGTTTCGTTGAGATAAATGACTCATATGTTCATGAACAGCTACCTCAATATATATCATAAATATATGTTATTTAATATTATTAATATAATATTATTAATAACTAATATATAATATAATATTTAATGTTATAATTGAGATTGTAATAATATTTAATATATTATTTAATTATAGTATATAATATATTAAATATATATTAAAAATATATTTTTTTAAATTTTAGAGAGAGAGCACATGAGCAAGGGAGAGAGGCAGAAGGAGAGAGAGAGAAAGCGACAGACTGGGCTCCTGGGTGACTCAGTCAGTTGAGCGTCCAACTTTAGCTCAGGTCATGATCTGCCACTTCGTGGGTTTGAACCCCGCGTCGGGCTCTGTGCTGATAACCCAGAGTGTGGAACCTGCTTGGGATTCTGTGTCTCCCTCTCTCTCTCTGCCCCTCCCTCACTCACACTCTTGTTTCTCTCTCTCTCTCTCAAAAATAAATAAATATTTAAAAAAATTAAAAAGAAAGAAAGAAAGAGAATCTTAAGCAGGGCCCATGCGTAGTGCAGAGCCCCACATGAGGCTTAATCATGATCTGAGCTGAAATCAAGAGTCAGATGCTCAACCAACTGAGCCACTCAAGCACAATCGATATATATATATATATTTTAATAATGAAAAAAATATTAATTGAAGTAAGTAGAACAGAAGGATTTAATTATAATGTTGTTTTTTTTTTTTCTATTTTCAGAATATAAGATTATACATTGGAAAACCTCAAACATGCTTTTATTTGCCTCCCCATTTAAAGACCCCTCACCTATCAGTCCCAATATAACCTGTTTATTCTAACTATTTTAAAGTACTCAGTATTGTTTTCCGGATTTAATTTATGAGTTGTTTCTTTAGAATTCAGAATCTCTCTCTCCCTTTTCCCCCTGGTTCTTTTAATGTAGAATTGATTTTATACATGGCAGTTAAAACCTTTGGCCAATTCACATAAGCTGAAATATAATTTGGTGTATGAAGATACTGTGAGCAGTCTCCCTTCCATATTTGCCATAGCCTGCTATTTGTGAGAGCTCTCTTGATGGGGTTAAGTGTAGTTATGGAACAGAGAACCACAGTGATATTTGCTAGCACTGTTAAGAGAACATTCTGTTTCCACACACAGAAATCTCTTGCTGCCTAGAAGGAGAACATTTTACTCAGACCAATATTAGGTTTGATAACCTGTCATCTCCTTAGGTCGTGTATTTTTTTAATTTTTTTTTTCAACGTTTATTTTTGGGACAGAGAGAGACAGAGCATGAACGGGGGAGGGGCAGAGAGAGAGGGAGACACAGAATCGGGAACAGGCTCCAGGCTCTGAGCCATCAGCCCAGATCCCGACGCGGGGCTCGAACTCCCGGACCGCGAGATCGTGACCTGGCTGAAGTCGGACGCTTAACCGACTGCGCCACCCAGGCGGCCCTCCTTAGGTCATGTATTAAGCTGCTGTCTACATATTGATAATTGTTGATAATATCATTATAATAAAAAGACATGTAAGTTTACTTAAAATTTAGAATGTTGTACTTTTGTTTATCTGTAGTTATTTTAAAATTTGTACCATTCTAAGTAAGCCTATTTATGTATAATATGCAGTGTGTATGTCAATTGTATACAGTTCAATTGCACTAAAATCTGGTTATGGTGATTAACAAAATGCTTAATTAAACTTTATACTGGTTGCATGGAAACTTGGTGTATTTTTTTTAGCAGACAGAATAACTTTATCTGTTATAACACAGATCCTTACAGGTGTTTGGACTTGATCTTTAGAATGTGGTGATTTGCATGTGGTTAAGGGGTATTCATTTATTTACTTATTCATCTCTAACTTTTTTTCTCCTGAACAAATATAATTTCTTGGATTACAGATAACAAAATATTATGAATCATCTTTGTGAATCATCACACACATCACAAATTGAAATGCATATTGTGTGTATCCACATGGTAATTCTGAAGTACCTATACTTTAGGTAGCTCCCCCCCCGCCACACACACACCAAGAACACACTCACACAAGCATCCATATTCAGACTATCACCTCGATATTTGCTATATCTGCAAATTTCCAATGACAAATGAGAAGACATCACTCTGGTTCAGCAACTATTCTAATTCTCTTAAGAAATTGGCATGACTTTGAATCCAAAGAATATTTTTTTGGTGGGATTTTCATTTAAACATCCAAATTTGAAAAATTATAGTGACATTGGTATTTACACTGTTTTAGTATTAGGATAATGAAGTGAATCATTCTTGATAAATAGGCTTATGCTAAATGGTTACATTTATGTCATTAGGCATTAAATAGAACACAATGCAACATCAAGCAAAACATGCATAAGTTTTTATTTAAAAGAGAATTATAGGATTCAGAATTGATTTTCTGGTTTTTACATGCTTTACGAAAGCTTTATGTAGTATGAATTTATTAATTGGATAAAAAATAAAGAAATAAAACTGAAATAAATGGCCCTTCAAAAGATTAAAGAATCTGATCAATCTTCCCGTTGAAAAGCCTCTGATACAATAGGAAAACTATGGCTCTTACATTATAAGAGGTTGATATACTCTTTCCACGTTGTTGAGCAAATTCAGAAAAAGTGGTCTTGAACAAAGGGCAGAATAAACAATAATTTGTGGATTTGAATTTAGGTTCAACAAATAAACAGAAACCACAAAATTCCCAAACATTTTTGTTAAGTTACATAGAGATTAAAATTGTGGTTTTCCAGATGCAGTATACGGGGTTAGAATACTACTTTAAGAAATCATATGAAATAAAAATGTCAATGGGAAGATAATGAATTTATCCTAACTTTATGGCTGCTTAGGGCCTGTTTTGCTCATCATTATATTGCTAAAGCACAGTATAGGCCAAGCCAGGTGTTAATCATTCAATAAAAGCTGAATAAATGCATAAACAAGTATCTTTTTGTAAAGAACCAGATTCCAAAGGCAGAAAGATTTATAGTTAATTAATAGTTTCTTTACTTAGTCTTATTTTACTATTAGAACGTTACTTAATTTCCCTGAACACTAAAATCTAAGCTGTAAAAATGTACATGATGATATAGAGATTCTAAGGTTGTTCGAAAGATGGATGGGGAAAGTGGTGTAACATTGTATGGCGGACTACCAATTAATGGCAAATTTGCACAGTTAATAGAGATCTCATCACTATCATGCTGGGTGACTGGGAGTAACAGAGAGGACACGTATGAGGTAAAGACACAGTGAAGGCCACTACCAAACAAAATCCGCTGCTTCTATGGACTCTAAGTTTGTGAAAAGCTGAGATGTTGTTTAGAACTATTCTCAAATTCAAAATTTTAATGCAGCTTTTCCTCTTATATCACAAAAACTAGACGAGTTAGTTCAAGGAAAATGGGCAAATTTTTCTGCTAGAGGAGATTCAATATTAAATAATCTGAGGAACAACAGGGAGATGTAGGTTCTAAATAGAACCTAGACTCTCATCATGCTCTAACTCAGCAGAAAACTCTCCGACTAGAAAAAGTACTCAATTTTTTGGCCATTGTGCAGAAAGAAACCATCTGCCTCCATGGTCTTCCTGCCCACACGTGTCAGTCGGTCTTTTATTTTTTCTTTGTCACCATCATAATTTTGTGATTTGGAAGCAATCATTAAATTAATCACACCTAGACTCAGTGTTTAAAATATCCTTCCATTGCAGTACATGCATAAAGCTTTGTTTGAAGTTTATTCCTGTCATGGAAAGAAGGCATTTCAAAGAAAGATATTTACATTTCAAATAGACCTTTCCAATGCTTGTACTTTCTTCAGTCGTTTGTAATTCAATCAGTTGGATATGAAGTGCTGACATTGAAATGCAGAAGCAGAAAGTTCCTATTAACTCAACTTTAAAAGTATCTAAATTAAATCTGGCCCTGCCTGGTCAGTAATGGATGTGCCTACCCTCAGAATACTGCCTGGACTTAAAAGGAGGTGCTTTTTTTTAAATTTTTTTTTCAACGTTTATTTATTTTTGGGACAGATAGAGACAGAGCATGAACGGGGGAGGGGCAGAGAGAGAGGGAGACACAGAAGAATCGGAAACAGGCTCCAGGCTCTGGGCCATCAGCCCAGAGCCCGACGCGGGGCTCGAACCCACGGACCGCGAGACCGTGACCTGGCTGAAGTCGGACACTTAACCGACTGCGCCACTCAGGCGCCCCAAGGAGGTGCTTTTAAAATGGCTTGAAGTGCATTACAAAACATGTTTACACTAACACAAAAGAAAACAATCTTACTTCTAAAATTTCATGTACTATGAATTCAACCCATTTGTTATTTAAGAAGTCACTGAGGGATATGGAGAAAGGGGGTATAAATAATTGATTACCAAAGTGTGTACCTTCACATGAGGGAGAGGAGGTTGAGGAGTTCGTCCCTATTTTGTGAGCTGTAATTAAGTATTAAATAATTCATTGACGAGTCTATCTATATACATATGTAGGTATATATAAAATGTGTATGTAATATGGTGTATATAATGTGTGTATGTATAATATTATAATATATAAATGTGTGGTATTATGTAATATATATGTTATCTGTGTGTGTGTGTGTGTGTGTGTGTATATATATATATATATATATATATATATAATGTATATATTTGGTGGAAAACAACAAAATGGATTGAATCTCTTCTGGCAGTCTAGAAGTGAGTTTTTATCCATTTCTTCAATTCCCATAACCCATTTGTCTAATGAAAGGTGGATATTCAGTAAATATTTATTGAATGAGTGTTTGATGCCTTTTTAAGTGATTCCAGAATGGTGGGCAATTATTTTTGCTGATAGGTGACTGGCTGTTCATATCCACTACCTATGAATAAATTTGGGTAAATAGCTGTAGAAATAGAATGTTGCATAAAGGATAAAATAATTTGGCTGCATTTAAAAAAAAAAGATAAAAGATAATACCCTGAAGATGAGCCACTGCTCAAGAACTCATTTCCTCCTGGTAAGTATCAGGAAAATCAGCCCTATAGTTGAAAGAAATGAGGCAGTACAAGGTTTTGAGAGAAATGTCATCAGTTCTGCAGTATAAAGCGAGCCAATAAAACTAATCTACACGGGGCTTTTAGATTTTGATTAGATTGTAGATTGCAAGCATTTTGTGAAGTTTTTGTAAAAATAGCAATTGATTTCCCCTCTAACCAAGCAATTTAATCTATGGTACAAGTCGCAAAGCCAGCTGTGGGATGGTGGGTTTCCCTGCAGGATCAGTGAGCTAGAAGCAATACACCTGCCACTAGGCTTCTAAAATAATCATTTGGCAAAGATAATTTTAATAGGCAGGAATAAAGGTTAACAGCTTTTGTTAAGGCTCTTTAGAGCCAGAATGGTTCAAGTGCCACATTCATCTCCCCACCCCTTCCTCTTTCAGACTTGTTTCATTCTGTCCTAAGCAGAAATTGAGACCAGCAGGTTTTAGTTAGACAGTTCATCATGCTGATTCAAATATGCATGTATTCATGCAGAATATATTTAATGTAGAGCATACACTGAGCACCATGGTAGAAAATGGGAAGTGCATATGAAAAAGCAGAAGAGCTTATACTAGTGGTTATATAAGCAAGAGGAAATGGGGGGAGCTGAATCTAATTTCAGTGGTCAGGCTGAGTGAAGAAGAACCCATTTATACATCTTGTTTTTTTCCTGGGAATGTGGAAATAGTGAGTGCTCAGAAAATCACACTGGACTAGAATCTGGAGATATAATTTCTATTGAATAGCTCTTTTCCAGCCATTGCTATGGCTATGGAGTAGTCCTTTGCCCGGGCTGCAGTGTTTCATCAGGAAAACACTTAGTCTTGTAGACTGTGCAAAGGAGGAGAAAAGGGACTAGACAAGAACTACTAGAGTAAAGATTAGAGAGTGGGAGGGGCAGGAGAAGATAGTTGACATGAACAGTGAGTTATACATATCAATCCATAGCCATAACTCAGTAGATTATTTTCACCATTGCCTCCTGGGGAGATGGGTAAATCCACTCTCCTGACTTCTTACTGGAACCCAGCACCACATAGCATTAAGAAAGAAAACGTGATTTAGCAATGCCACACACCTGCAGAATGCTAGGAACAAGTCTTCCATGAATTGTCATTGACTCTCCTTTATTCCTGATATTAATCAGGAATGTATTTTTCTGATACATAGTATCATACTATGTATTATAGTATGATACTATGATACATAGTATGATACATAGTATGATACTATGTATCAGGAAAATCACCTCTATAGTTGAAAGAAATGAGGCAGTACAGGGTTTTGAGAGAAATGTCATCAGTTACACATAGTTACATAAGCCTTTGTTTCCTTATTTGGTAACATGAAAAGAAAAACTTCTACCCCCAGTGTTTTAAGAGATACTATGAGGATTAATGGGTGACTTGATAATAATTTTAAACAATCATTATCATCATTATTATGTTAACCTATTACTTATTGAACCACTTAAAATATTTCAGATACAGGGTGCCTGGCTGGCTCAGTTGGTAGAGCATGTGACTCTTGATCTCAGGGTCATGAGTTCAAGCCCTGCATTGGGTGTGGAAACTACATTAAAAAAATCCTGAAGAAAGTTTTAAAAGAAGGAAAAAAAATCAGATATTTTCAAGCATTTTACTGATATCATCTTAATACATCATAACAAAAAAAAACCCCTATGCGGTAAAAGTTATTAATATTCCCATCAATGAACAAAAATAATGTTACTTTTTTGGGATCATGCAGGTATTAATTGTCAAAGCTGTAAGTCAAAGCCAGATAATGCAACTCTAAGTCCCATGTTCTTAACTGTTATGCTGATGAATATAGTATAACGAATATAATGATGACTATAAAATATTTTAACATACATTAAACAAAATGTAAAGTATCATTTCAATGCAAGTCAAATGTAGTATCATTTTAATTACCATGGGGAACAATACAGAAATTTTCCTATGGAATTCATTTCTTTTCAATGGTAAGACATACAGATATTAGAAATCAAGAGTAGGATGATGTTACAGAATTGTATATAGAATAGATAGTGACCTACATGTTCAAAGCTCTTGGAGGAACTTCAAGCTCTCAGAGACATAGGTTCTCATTACACTCTATTACTAGTGATTCCATCCAGGGATAACTCCCAAGTAGACTGGTACCTGAGAAGGTGGGCTTTTCCTGAGTTCCTGGTTTATTTTCTCAAGGATATGACGGATCTTTTTTTTTTTTTTTGTCCTTCTTTGTTTTGACTACAGGCAAGCCCAGAGCAAATGTCCCTGTTTCCTTCCTTTAGAAATTTTAACTAATTTTATGGAAAGCTTCCTTGAGTAGTAATTTTACCTTTGGTTTCAAATTAAATTTGCATTCTATTTGTCCTTACCCCATATGTATTTATTAATTTATGTACTTAGTAAATTAAATACATGATTTATTTTCATGGTTGTTTTGCATTGTTCAATTATAGTATTGATTTTTCTCTATGTTCCAAAGATGGAGTAGCTCATAATTGAATAGATATTGTTCATCAATTCTTTCTCTAATACTGGCTTTCCCATATTAAGTGGAAATATTTCTTATTCAAAATAATGTTTGCTTCAGATGAAAAGGCCTATCAAGTCCTGGCATAATTCATAAGGAGTTTCAGAACTTTTATCAGATTTATTGCCTTTTAGCACAATGGTCTCTAAATTCTTTTGTAGAGCCCAACTGCAACTTATGGCCCAATTTAAGCTGCAGTTGGAAACCCATGGAGAGTATAAGCCTGAGGTAGACATGGGTAAAGTACAAACATGACAGATTTGGAAATAGTCCAGACATGAGAAAAAAGATGTTAGAAGGCATGAAGGGACTGAAAGCATACTGAATTATGTTGCCGAGAGATCTAGTCTATTATGAAATTTTCTCTTCCTTTCAAATACATTATTTTTTCCATCAATACAAAAAACAAATATTCATCACAAATTTTGACAGAGTATAGAAAAAAAAAAACAACCCATATTCCCACCATCCAAAGACAATCTTTAATATTTATATATACAAGAATGACCTCCTATTCATCTCTCTTGTATCTTGAGTCCAAGTAATGTTAATTTGGTTGGCAAGTTTAAATACTGAGATATACTGCATTATCCAAATATTGAGTTTCAGATATCAGGTAATGAGATAGCAAGGGATTCATATAAAAATGTTGTCTGAATTTATTTGATTTCTAAGTTCTATTATTGGGAATTCAAAGAGTGTAATTCTTAAATGAATTTTTAAATATTTCAAGTATATGCATGTAAAAGTATAAAAAATAACAAACCACTGTGCAACATATGAACATGTAATATTGCTATAAAGTATATATTGCTTTCTTTTTAAACTTAGCATCATAAGCTCAATTGAACCGTGGTGGAATATACCACAGTATGAAGTTTTTATATTTGCTTAATCATTTCCTTATTCTTGAATATTTAGTATATGCTTTCTGCCAAAAGTAATGTACTATTAGCTGTTCCATAATAAATTTTGTTTTTGTTTTTGTGTATCTTTTGCACTATTTTCTGAAGATATTTTCCAAAATTAGGCTGCCAAGATCAAGAAATGCCAGTTCTTTATTTCCTTTACAGATTGCTTAAGATATTTTTAAATGATGTAATGATTTACATTCACATATTCAATTACAATACAGAAATTATGTATGTATGTATGTATATATATACACATATATATATCCAGTATTATATATATTATATATCCAGTGTGCATGTGTATATATATATATATATATTTATATATATATTTATATATATATATTATATATAATATATATTTATTATATATTTATATATATATTTATATATATAAATATATAATTATAATAAATATTATAAATATATAATTATAATATATATATTTCCATCCTTCCCCATGCATAGTTTTTAACCATATGTTTCCTTCTTTTATCTTTTTAAATGAAAATCTGATGCTTATTATAATATGAATTTCCATTTTCACTATTATAACAATCAGTAATTCCAAAGTTGTATGGGATGGTTTATTAAAAATAAAAACATAGCATTAATAAGCAGAATTTTCTTTGTTGTTGGCTTCTAATAAAGTTCAGCTATTTGCCATTGAGTAATGTGGATCATTATTTTTCTGGAAATTAGTTATTTCATACCATAGTCTTTTCACAGAATTAATGATCTTTTTTTTTTACTTTTATTTTTTACATAATAGGGTGATGTAATGTCATAAACACTCAAATAACTTTAATTTATGCACTTTTTTACAGCTTGGATACAACGTAAAAAATGTATCAAGGTATACTCCATTGTGTAAAAATATCATTTCCTAAAGAAATAGATGTTTATTTCTATATGCTTATTAAAGTCATACCACTATTTGCTATTTCATAGAAGTTTTTCAAGTTTTTTTTATGTAAATACTTTACAAAGTTTAGCTTATTTGTAATAAGCACATTATAAAAAATATATTAGTTACTTTATATAAATTATTTATAAAAATATACCACATGGATTTTGAACATTATAAATTATGTAATACCTTTTTAAATTGCAGATGAATGACTAAAAGTAATTCAGAAATTTTATTTAGTATTATTGACACAATATAAATTCGCTTGAATTTTACTTTTATCACTTCACAGATTCTCTCTGCAGAGATTCTAAATAAATCTTTTGGAATAAATTATTTTATTAACCTCAATACCCCCAAATTTGATGCTTAACAAGATATTCTTGGCTGTCTCATGACACTTTTGAAAGTATAACTTGCCCTAGTCAGATCTGATTTATTGTAATAGAGACCTTTGTATGTCTTTTAATTATATCTCAAATGATTACTTGACAATTCATGTTTCAAACCATCTTTCTTTGATGCTGATTGGTGAAAAATGTTGGAATTATGAAGCATTAAGAAGCCATTCTATGACATGCCCTGAAATTAATTAGAAGCCAAGTAATAATAAAATGCAATTAACTCAATGAATACAAATTTTAAAAAAAATCATGTCATGAAAAAGAAAAAAAAAATAACATGAAGTCAGATGGAGAAATACAATGTTTACTCCAGGAAGGAATGTATAAAAAACAATCCCCTGACTCCTTCACTTTATCAATTCATATCTTCTTCAGCCATTTTAATTAACATGTTAATAAATTCCTGATAGATTTAATAGCAAGTGACAATTGCAAACTGCAAGCTGAAATAAAATCTAACACAGCGAATTTGTCACCTATAAAAAGTATTATTGCCCAGTCAACCATAACTTGCCCCACCCCCCCTTAAGGGAAAGGCTGCTATTTGGAAGAAGATTTAAGCTTTAGCCCCCACATATTAAGCACAATTAATGGTCTATTTGCTTAGAAGCCATATATTAGCTCCAGTTTATCCATCCACTGGGTAAACGGTAGACATTACTTGGTCACTGTGATAGATCTGAATGCAAGCAAAAGCATCAATCAGTGTCGGCAGCTGATTAGTTGTTGGTGTCTCTGACAGGCTCTTCCATCTCACTGAATGAAAGCCAGCTGATTGCTCTCACTTCTCTCTCCATTGCCCTCTAAGCCACTATATTACATAGCCAATGCTGAGGGTGGAAAATTCCGTGTCAGCTAACAGTGAATTTCTCCCCTTTGCTTATTATTACATCCACGTTGGTCTCCCGCTTCAAATTACAGAATGAAGCTGGTCAACAGAGTGTGGTAATGTGAACCTTTATGAAGCAATGAGTAGTAATGGGTGAAAACAGTTGTATTTTAATAATAACATCTGTTCTCCTTAAGGCAGAAAAGTGACATGAAGTGTGCTTCTTTAGATGACACAATAAAAAATTAGATATGTCAAGATTTAGAGGGTTGATAGTTGAGGAATAAAATATTGTAATATGAGGAAAACATTACCCTTGAGATGAATTCAGGTTCTGAAAGTACAATAGTAATTAGCACTAAAACGGTCATTAAATTTATATTCATTTCCTCTTAAAGTTTGCTCAGGCCAATCTTTCATTATTAGGATATGTATTCAAACTGCATTATGAACACTGTAGCTTATCTGTGAGCATGAAGAACAGATGGAGTGAATTTATTTGCAGAAATATTTGAGCAAGTGGAAAAGATATGAATTTGACTTTCTTGACACCCAGAATTGCCTAGCATATGTGCAACTCTCGTCACTGAACACAAAGTCAGAAGGAACAGATCAGCTGTCATCAGAATTAAGGAATACTTAATCAATTTTAACTTTTCTTTGTATATGGGAGTCAGGAGAACAGTATCAAGTACTAAGAAACCATTTAGATATGATTCCCATGACATTACATGTAATAGCACTACAATTCCATGTGTTTCTTGTTCTCTTTTTTTATATCCATAACATATTTATGTTCAATGCTTGAGGTTATTCCACAAATAAATGTGGGCACCCACAATCTTCAATATCACACAGTCCAATTTCTTACTCAAGAGCATACAACTAACAAAACTAAAAATTGAGTACAAGTGTATAATTATGAATTTCTAGATTTTATTAAAATTATTTTCTTCTCAAGAAATTAAAATAAAATTAATTAATTAAATATAAATGTGAATAGTAATTATAAATATGATCACATAATAACTAGTATTAATCTTAAATTTTGTTTGAAATATGTAAACACATCTCTTTTGACAATTTTTCTTGAGCAGGCATGTATTTATGCATAAACATAAAGCAACTGTATCACAAGTGTGAAGAGAGAATTCAAAGTCCATGAAGAAAGTGAGGTTGATACTGGCCACTGTTAACTGAGATGATGCCTTCCCAGACTGAGTTGTTCAGATATGATGCATTATTTAGGCAAGAAACAACAGAAAAAGATTAATAATGAACAAGTATAAATTGAATTAATGGGTTGCTAATTTTTAAATTCCAAATAATCTTATTTTTTTTTAATTTGTGTGAGAGACACACAGAGAGAGAGAGAGAGAGAGAGAGAGAGGGAGAGAGAGAATCTTAAGCTGGCTCCACACTCAGCATGAAGCCCGACCCCAGGATCATGACCTGAGCCAAAATCAAGTTGGATGTTAAACCAATTGAGCCACCCAGTGCCCCTAAGTTCCAAATAATTTTGTGAAGAAAAGAATTTATATTTAATTTAAATAGTTGACAATCTTATTTTACTTATTTTAAAGATTATCTAAATATCATATATTAAAGAGTGTTTTAAATCTTTAAATGTGTCATTAAATATCAATATTATTTTAAATATCTATTTAATGTATACATTGTATAAATATTATATTTATTTAAATATTATTTGTTTTAAATATTAAATAAGCATATATTTATTTTAAATGTTTTACATTCTTTAAATTGTATGTTGAATATTATTTAAATATTATCAGAGGAGAGCAGAACTGGTTTATTTTAAAATACAAAATCAATGTTCGAATATTTGTAAGGACATTGCAATATTAGCAGAGAATATGTAAATCAAAACATTTTAGGCACATAGTAAGCTGTTAGTCAAAGGAATTCTAGATAAGTGACATCCAAGTTTAATTAAGCGTATAAGACTGATTTCCTCAGGCTTCATCCTATCCAGTGGAATAAAATATTCTCAATTAAGACCTAAGTAAGAAAGAAGTCTTGCCCCCAAATTGAATCCAATCATTTAACTTCTGATTCATAAGGTAGTTTGTCTGAATCATAACCAGAAGTCCCTGACTGGGAAGAAGGAATTTATCTTAGAAAAATTGTTCTAATTAAGGAATCATTTGGCCCGTGGTTTGGGACCCTTTTCCTTCTGTGCTGTGGTCAAAGTGCCTGATTACAATATATTACAAATTGTGAAACCAGACGTGTACACACTAAGATCACATGAACTCGCACTCTCAGTAGTATTTAGCCACTATAGATTAATTAATTAAAGTCATTGTTCTCAGTGAGAACAAACTGAGGGTTGATTGGGGGTGGGAGGAAGGGTAGGGTGGGTGATGGGTATTGAGGAAGGCACCTTTTGGGATGAGCACTGGGTGTTGTATGGAAACCAATTTGACAATAAATTTCATATATTGAAAAAAAATAAAAATTAAAAAAAAATGAAGTCATTGTTTTGGCAAATATTACTTATCCATGACCAATTAAGATTTCAGAACTTGCTTCCTGCTTTAAACTAAAGATGCTTGCAAAATAAAGATGAAGGCTTTATCACAATTTCCTTCTTGCACTATTACCTATAGTAGAGAAAAAAATGGAAATGACATGAATAGCAAATAAGAGGAATTGCTAGAAATGAGTGTTACATTCCCTCATTGTAGTGCCATTGCAGGGGTGCCCTCAGGAAACCCCAGACTTAGGTTTGTAGGGGACAGTTCCTATTCTTCAGTGTCACTTTATCAGGGTTGTTTGTCATGAGATACCTGCCACATGTAAACACAGTCTTTGTGCAAGTCAGAAGGGAAAGGGGGAGACAAAAGCCAACTCACACAGGAACATCAAAGGAAGCACTTCATGCCTGGCAGAATATTTGCTCTGACTAGCATTATAAACAGTTTATGATTTACATGGGATGCCCTGGGCAAACATGGAAGCCATTGCACTCTCTGGAAATATGTTGTTTTAGCTCCTGTATTATGTAGTCAAATATCCATGTTCTATATCTTTTGTCATTAAAGAATTGCCACATTTGTGTATGGAGTCTGTCAACCACACTGTAATCCTTTTCTGACACAGCAAAATTATTATGTCATTAAATTGTATTTATAAAGACAAACTAACAAATGACTAATCTTTTAAAAAGAGAGATTGAGGGGGCGCCTGGGTGGCTCAGCTGGTTGGGCGACCAACTTAGGCTCAGGTCATGATCTCATGCCTACTGAGTTTGAGCCCTGTGTCAGGCTCTGTGCTGACATCTCTGAGCCTGGAGCCTGCTTCGGATTCTGTGTCTCCCTCTCTCTCTGCCCTTCCTTCACTTCTCTCTCTCTCTCTCTCTCTCTCTCAAAAATAAATAAACATTAAAAAAATTTACAAAGAGAGATTGAAAAATACTTCCATTTGCTAATGGTTAATATTTAAAAAAAATATTTTTCTTCATCTTATTTAACATCTATAATGGACATACACAACTGCAAATGGAAATATAAAATTTATTTATTTTAAATTAACTTGCATAAATTCTCTCCCTCATTATTACTGACAGCCCCTTGAAGATATCTGTGCCCTAGCCACAGGCTCAAGACCTTCATTTCTGAGCCAGTCATTCCAAGAGCAGAACTTAGAGTAGACTTGTGAACATTTACCATCCAGTAAGCCTTGAAATTTAATAATGGATCATTACTCATGGATCATGGATCATTAGGAATGTCAAGGATGAATTCTAGGTTCTGTTAGTCTAAGATAGAGTAAATGCCTGGAAATATAAAAGAGAACTGGGACCAATTAAGATAATATAAATGAGGGATTTTTCCAATGGGAAAATGATATCCTAATGATATATACCAAATACAAATAATGGATGTATATTTGTACTTTTGACTCCATCAAATTTAAAAGATTTCTTTACCACTGTAAAATTCAAACAATAAGGAATATGAGTATTTAGATCAGGACATGACAAAGTATTGTTATCTAGGACATTAAAAGAAATCTAAGAAATCAGTAAAGATAGACAATCAACCATGTAACGATTACACAAAGACAATGAACAATTTATTGAAGAGGAATCAAATAACCCTAAAAAATAATGTGTCATTTATCATTTACAATTATTTAAAGGTAAATGTAAAGTTACAGATAAATTAAACATTAAAAGTAAAATTTAAGGTATATTTTAAAAAATTAAAAAAAAATAAAAATTTGAAATAACTAAAATAAAGAAAAATTAAAAGTAATTTAAAAATTGAAATTGAAATTTTCTTTATAATTATTCAGCAATAACACTGCTAGGTTTATTCCCAAATTTTCACAAGGGTATCTGGAATGGTTTTGTATTTCTGAATTGTTAATAAGAACAAATAAAATGTAATATTATGCAGCCATATAAAAGAATAAAACATGTACACTGATATAAAATCACACTCACATATGTATAAATGTCCTGCTACTTTAAGAATATTATACATGAATACATGCATGAATACATGCATGCGTAAAATATTTCTCAGACAGAGACACTCACTTCACCTGGGGCAGAGACTCCAGCATCCAGGTGGCAGCATTGACAATGGCATTGATTGGCCATGTTGTCTGGCTGAGTGTTGCCCCTGACTGCTTTTTCTGATCATTTTTCATTCAAGCCCACTTTCTGACCCTTCTAGAAATACTATAAATTATGCAGTATTTCAATAAACCATTTTTATCTTAAACTTGCTAGAGTTTACCTATAGTTAAGTACCATAAATAATACAGAGTAACAAATTATGTAACTATAATACTCATTGTCTTTTTTCCTCACAAAATAATTAAAATAATTATTTCATTTATTAGCACAATGCATTGTGCTACCTAATCTAGAGAACTCAAGTAAGTGAAAATCCCTGTCCTTTTACTGAAGTTTTCTATCTAAAATAATACACATACTACAAATTTACAAGCCAAACATTGGCATATATAGGAGAGGATCAGCCAGACAGAGGCAACCCAGGAAAAAAAAAATACATCTCAAATTACCAGAGATGCAAAAATATTCAGAAATTCCTTAAAGGAAAAGAGACAGATATTTCTATTATCATGTCACATTAATTTCTTATTGATTGTATAAAACATATATAGTAAGCTTGTTAAACACTTAACTGGGAAATAATCATAATAACTTTAAAAATAATTGATTATCTTTATAAAGTCATGAATTATAGAATATCTGAAAGTATATGCTACTTTAACATCAGTGACTTAGAGTAAACTTGTTGGAACAATGGAGCAGAGGAAAAATTATGATGGATTGAGATGTGGTAGAGAGATGGGTAGTTTTATTTTTCTGGAAAAATGGGTGATGTGGAAATAAGACAAAGATTATTAATGTAAAGGACATTTATCCAAAAGTAATATTTCATTATTCAAGAGATGTCCTAGAAAAATTGGGTTTCCAAATGTTAAAAACAAAAACCTAGACAAGATTTTAGACTAGTCATGAAAATTAATTACATATGGATCAGGAACCTACATTTAAAATGCTAAAATATAAAACTTCTAGAAGAAAATATCAGGGAAAATTTGGGTTTGGTGACAAGATTTTATTTTTATTTATTTATTTTAAAATTTTTCACATTTATTTATTTCTGATAGAGTGAGAGAGAGACAGAGTGTGAGTGGGGGAAAGGCAGCGACGAGGAAGACATAATCTGAAGCAGTCCAGTCTCCCAGTTGTCAGCATAGAGCTGGATGTGGGCCTTGAACCCTCGAACTGTGAGATCATGACCTGAGTTGAAGTTGGACATTTAACTGACTAAGCCACCCAGGTGCCCTGACAAGATTTTAGATACAACATCAAAAGCATGGCCCATGAAACAAAACAAAACAAAACAAAACAAAACAAAACAAAACGGTATGTTGGAGTATACTAAAATAATAACTTATGCACAAAATTCATTATAAAGAAGATGAATAGACAAGTCATATGCTGGAAGGAAATGCTTGCAAACATATATCTAATAAAGAATTAATATCCAACATAAGCAAAGAACTCATAAAACTCAATGATTACCATATTTAACCCAATAATTAATGGACAAAAGATCTAAACAGACATTTCATCAAATGATATCTGATGTACAAATATGTGAAACAGGTTCAACATATTTGTCATTTAGAAGTTGCAAATTAAAATGATATACACTTACACATTGGTTAAATTGGTTAAAATCTAAAACCTGATGGTAGCCTTTGGTGACAGGAACGTAATACAACAGAAGCTCTCATTAATTGCTGGTGGAAGTACAAATTGATAGACATTGGACAACAGTATCTTACAAAGGTCAACAAAATCTTGTATGTAATTCAGCAATTGTATGATTAGATATCTACCCAACTAAAGTGAAAACTTAATACAAAACCATTAGGAAAATATTTATACTGGTAGATTAGGAAAATATTTATACTGGTAGTTTTTGTTTTTGTTTTTTATTTCTTTTTAATGAGAGAGAGAGAGAGAGAGAGAGAGAGAGAGAGAGAGAGAGAATCCCAAGCAGGCTCCATTCTCAGTGCGGAGCCCAGAGTGAGGTTTGATTCCATGAACTGGAAGCAGATAAGATGTTTTTTGGCAGGTAAGTGGCTAAACAAACTGTGGTATGTCCATTTAATGAAATATCCTTTTGCATAAAAGGAAATTGGCTCAAAGACATGAAAAGACATAGACATATCTTAAGTACATATTGATAAATAAAAGAAACCAGTGTGAAAGACTATGTACCATATGATTCAATTTAGATTACCTCTGGAAAAGGAAAAACTATAGAGATGGTAAACAGATAAGTGGTTGCTAGAGGTCTGTGGGGAAGTTGTTATACAGGGAAATTTTAAAAGTGAAGAGAATATTCTGTGTGACACTTCACTGCCGTACGTCTGACACTATGCATTTGTCAAAAACCCAGAGAATTTGACTGCACAGAGTGGACTTTGACATTCACCAATTTTTAGTGGAGTCTGTAACACTAAAGGTAAACATAACTATTCATAGAATACTCTCATTGATGTAGTTGTTTCCCAAGGGGGTGTAAGTTAGCAATTCTGAAACTACTATATATGTATACTGAAACTGAACAATTAAATAAATGATAGGTTAAGTGGGAGCTAGGTTTCTCACTGTTGGATTGGAGTTATAGGTAAGCATGGGGAGGAGGCCAGGATGACCCATATGGTAATGAATCTAACCTGGAGGTATCAGTATGAACAAATTTAGCATTAATAATATAGATATATGTGGATAGATAGATACATGTAATGCACATTTTAGCATACATACAAGTATGCTTATATTTCCTTTCTATAGCAATTCAGTGTACCTAAGAAGCAAACACCCCAGTAGCAATGAGTTTACCTAATGCTGAGATATGTGTTTCCAATACCATTTACCAATAAAGGGAACTAGGTTTCCCTTGCGAATTTTAGGACTGAGCAGCGAATATACATATTATAAGGATATGGAAGGAGAGCTTTTTTATCAAAAAAGCAAAAGGACACACAAACATATATACACACATACACACACATACAATGATGCATTATGGGCACAGGAGTGAATAAAAAAGATACCAATGGCTAAGGCTGGAACAATATGAGCAACACAATAAGAATATTGGATTATAGCCCAAAGTATCAAAAAATATCTGTGAGTCAGTACTTATAAAGTGAGAGAATTACATACATAAATACATACATATATAGACACATAAGTAAATGAGTAAATGAATACATAAAAGAATAAATAAGAATAGAAGTGTCTCATGCAGAAAGTTTCAAAAGAATTTATGTGTACATACTCAGTCCACAAGGAGGTGGAACTTAATTCCCCCTCCTTACATGTGGGCTACCCCATACATAACTTAATGTGGAGACACATGACAAAAACTACTTCAGCCAGGTGATCAAGGTTAAAATCAACAGAAGTCATGTTGATAATATATGAACTTGGTACTATGTGATGAGAATGGCAGCTCACTTCTGTGATGATCTTCCTCCCAAAATCCCATAACCCCAATTCTAATCATGAGAAAACATTAGCCAAGTCCCAATTGAGGGACATTCAACAAAGTATTTGATCAATACTCCACAAAAATGTCAAGGTGGTCAAAAACAAGAGTAATTATCTGTATGTGTGTGTGTATATATATATATATATATATACATATACATATATATACATATATACATATACATATATATATACACACACACATACAGATATATACATACAGATATATGTATGATATATGATGGATATATGTATGTATAAATACATATATGTATGATATATGATGGATATATATGATATATTTATGTATTATGTATGTATATATGATATATATGATATATTTATGTATTATGTATGTATATATGATATATATGATATATTTATGTATTGTGTATGTATATATGATATATGTATGTATGTCATTTAATTTTACAGAAAACCTATAAGTACACATATATAACATATATACAAATATATAATTATATAAACATATATACACCTTTATATTTTATACCTACAAAAAGAAATATATATTTCCATATTGAAATGTATATGTATGTATGGTTATATCTCAAACATAATCATAAATCATGAGATTTTAATTTTTCTAAAAAATAGGTTAATTGCACCTGGGTGGCGCAGTCGGTTAAGCGTCCGACTTCAGCCAGGTCACGATCTCGCAGTCCGGGAGTTCGAGCCCCGCGTCAGGCTCTGGGCTGATGGCTCGGAGCCTGGAGCCTGTTTCCGATTCTGTGTCTCCCTCTCTCTCTGCCCCTCCCCCGTTCATGCTCTGTCTCTCTCTGTCCCAAAAATAAATAAACGTTGAAAAAAAAATAAAAAAAAATAGGTTAATTGAATACATTTAAATAAGACTAAAAAAGAAGATGAACAAATTTCAAAGGCCAGATGATTTTCTCTTAAAGAATAATTGGTAAGTGGGGCACATGGGTGGCTCAGTCGGTTAAGCATCTGACTTCGGCTCAAGTCATGATTTCATGGTTCATGTGTTCAAGTCCCACATTGGGTTCTGTGCTGACAGCTCAGAACTTAGAGCCTACTTCAGATTCTGTGTCTCCCTGTCTTTCTGCCCCTCCCCCACTCATGCGCGCGCGCGCGCGCGCGCTCTCTCTCTCTCTCTATCAAAAATAAATAAACATTAAAAAAATTAAAAAAGGATAATTGGTAAGTAATGTTAAAAAAAATTGGAAATTCTGAAATTTTGTTACCTCCTATGACAAAGTAGTTATAATCACCTTTATGCTTTTTTTTTTTTAATTTATTTATTTTGAGAGAGAGACAGAAAAGCAGAGAGGGAGAGACAGAATCCCAAGCAGGCTCCACACTGTCAGTGCAGAACCCAATGTGGGGTTCTAACTCACAAACCGTGAGATCATGACCTGAGCTGAAACCAAGAGACAGCTGCTTAACTGACTGAGCCACCCCAGCACCCCAATAGTTATAATCATTTTAATGATAACTTTCTAATGCACCTATAATTTCTTCTCTACTAGAGTACATTTTTACATTAACAATTTTTCATAATTAAAGATTGGGGATGATTTTCATATTCATTTAATACTTATTTTGCAAATAATTATAAGCATTCTCCTGTTCTATGACATTTATATTGGAAAATCTTATGGAATACAATTTATTTCCCTCAATAAAATAACGAATACCCTAGTCAAACTACTTTTGGATTCAGTCATTTTCTTGCTCAAACATGAAAACTGTATTGCGAATGTATAGCCAACTTAATATGTTAAAAACAAACAAACATGTACACACTAAACAAAAAATATTGGCTTAATTGTCTCTCCATGTTTTATAGAACCAGATAGATATAAAAAAGTGGCACTATTTGTATTTTTAACTTGACTTTCCTATTTGGAAACTGGTTACACAGGCAAGTGATTTTCTATGTGTCATATAGTAAAGATATTAAATATAATTTCCACATTTTGTACCATTACATGATATACTATAAATGTTGCTGATGTCATTGCATCACACAATTAGCCCTAAAGAATCATTCCATCTTATAGTAAATTTCACTTCAGTAAATATGAATATAATGTACATTCTTTTGGAACAATTATTTTGTTTGAGGAAGCAAATGTACTTGAAAAACAAATAGTTTTAAGAACTCTATATGTTGTAATATGTGTCTGCAGAAATATATTGAAGGAACAAAATGAATTTTTTCAAATGAGCTAAAATAACTGTTAATAGAGTCAGATTATTTTTTACTTAAAATTTAAATATCAGTTTGAGTCAACTCTAACTACAAAATTTTGCAAAGGGTTTGTTATCATGAGAAATCTGTATAATGAAAAATGAGTCAGAATGGACTACATACACTGTTGTAACAATCATTAAATGACTACGTGGAAAAGTAAACGTTGTTTTATTCCTCCTAAATATTGTGCGAACTTGTCAAGAACTAAAATGTGAGAGATATAGAATGTTAAATTATTTGTGCAATGAAGGGCTATAAATGTCAAATCAGTTAATGTTTATTGAATGCTTAAAAGTATTTTTTTAAGTAAAGTGCTATGTGCCTTTGGACTAGAATGATAATGTAATATTTAACTTTATTTAACTTGAAATAAAAGTAACACACAAACTTAGAGGTGTGTTTCTGGAGATGTCAGCACAAAATATGTTGAAAATTATTATTTTTCAAAATACATTAAAGATTCTCTGCGCTTCAAAAACTATTTTTATGCCATGAGTTATATTACAAAATGTTTTGTGTTTTAGTTTAAAAAAAAACTCATAAAAAAAAGAAAACTCATAATTTGTTTATTATATAAAGAAAATGGCAATAAGTATAAGATGTTTGGGGAATCCAGAATAAATAAATATTAATGTTAATAAACAGATTAAAATAAATATAAAAATATATAAATAGAAATACGTACATGGCTATTGTTTATATATAAAACATAAATACACATACTATAAATTCTATGAAGCTATACATAACTGTATTATACATGTAAATGTTACTTTGCAGAAACAAACTTAAAATATAAAATTTGGGAATACTATCTTAGCTATAACTTAAATTGCCTCTCTGTAATTAAAAACTGAATCATTGTTTCAGCTTATGTCCTTCAGAGACTTATTTGCTTAATTTGCATTTTCAATGGTCATTCTTACCTTCTTGTACAGAGATTCAGAGAAACAAATAATCCTGTGTATTTAAAATAGAATCTGGAAAAAAATAAGAGTGTCTTCTTTATCTCTTTAGAGTTAACACAAAAGAAAAAGGTTTTGTGGTACTTGCGGAAAAAGGCATTTCTCTTACCTCCACCTGGATAAGAAAGTGAATTCTTGATTTCATGTAAACATCAGAGCACATTCAGGCATTGTGTATTCACCCTTTGCCTATATCCCCAGTCCTTTACTCATTAATGCTTTTGCTTTATCTATGTCACGTTTCCACCAAGGAAAACAAATAAACCAAATAAGTCCACAGCCTACTCTAGAATGTAGCGATTATAAAATTGGATCCCTATCCCAATTTCTAATGGTTCAGAGTACTAAACAATAGTAATGTTTAACATGAGCACCACATTTAAGCTTTTAAAATTAGCCTCTTGTTAAATGCTCCATGAGCTTTTCAATTATGGCAGCTGTCAAAACACAAACATAAAAAATCTACTAGTAGGCAATATGATCTTTAAAAAAGCATGTCTTAGTTGAATAGCAGAGAGAGCAGCAGGTTGGATGATTGTGGCGGAAGTAGGGAGATTTTATTTTTAGGAAGAGAAACCTGGGTTCAGTAAATATTTTCACTTAAGAAGAAATGAAATACAGGGACACCTGAGTGGCTCAGTTGGTTATGATTCTGACTTCAGTTCAGGTCATGATCTCCCGGTTTGTGGGTTTGAGCCCCATGTCAGGCTATGTGCTTACTGCTCAGAGCCTGAAGGTTGCTTCAGATTCTGGGTCTCCCTCTCTCTCTCTCTCTCTCTCTCTCTGCTCCTCTGGCACTCGTGCTCTGTCTCTCAAAGAAATGAATAAACGTTAAAAAAAAAGAAATATGTAAACAATCCAAGTGTCCATTTGATAAATGAATGGATAAAGATGTGATATATGTAATGGAATAGTACTCAGTCATAATAAAGAATGAGATCTTACCATTTGCAACAACATGTATGGATCTAGAGGGCATAATGCTAAGTGAAATAAGTCAGAGAAAGACAAATACCATATGATTGCACTCATAGGTGGAATTTAAGAAAAAAACAAACAAAGGAAAAAAGAGACAAGCCAAAAAATTGACAATTAAATATAGAGAACTGGTGGTTATCAGAGGGGAGGTGGGTAGAGGATGGTGAAGGTGAAGGGGGTTAAAAGCACTGAATAATGTATAGAATTGCTGAATGACTATACTGCACACCTGAAACTAATATGACACTCTACATTAATTACACTGGAGTTAAAAAATAAATTAACTAACTTAAAAAATGGTATGTACTATGGAAAATTTTAATATAGAGAAACAATTTGCTTAATATAACATCATGATATATTTTATCATCATAAAAATTACTCAAAGTTGTTTACTCTTTTTTTTTTTCCTGGTAAAGACAGTGAATTTAAGTTCTACCATCTATATTCATATGTCCCAGGCATCTCAGAACATGCATTCACGTGACCTTTGGACAATAGTCTCTGCTACATCTGAAGAACAAACTAACTTTAAATGTTCTATTTTCAAATTGCCTGTTGTCTTAGCTTCAATGTCATCATTTAAACTTGTTAGTGAAAATTTGAAAAGAAAAATACTAAGAACAAAAACAAAAACAGAACATGTGACAGGTAACAAATTTTGTAATTTCCTTAAAATTTTCTCTTAACCTTCCATTTCACCCAATAAATTCAATGCCTGTGTTTTTACCACAATTTTCCAGAGAGTTCTCTTACACTAACATGTCAAATGTACTGTGGTTCTAAAGAAACTGCCAGATTTACAAATGTGACCCAAAATACCTGGCCATAAGATTTTTATTTAGCAGAGGTCTCCTACCTTGAGAAAGGCCATTCAGAGCTAATCCACCAGAAATATGAAATTGATCATCTCTCTACTCAGTATGCTACATGAACTTGGAATACATAGAAAGCCAATATGAAAGAAAAGTAATAAAACCAAGGTGAAAATGAGACAGGAAACATCTGGAACTATATTCAGCTCATACCTGAGATTTCACAATAATTTCTGTGCAGGTCTTTAAGATATATTTTTCTTTATAATAAAGTTTCTCTTTAGTTTTAAGTTGGAAAATTTGGTGTCTATTACTTGTAAAAAAAAGTAATTTAACTAACGATATCAGTTCACATACTAAATAAATGAACCATTACAAAGTTTTGTCATGGAAATTATAATTGGAGTAAAAGGGACAAATGAAGTCCAACAGTGATATAAACACTGAGAAAAAGTTGTATTATGCAAATAAAGAGCTGAATCACATCAAGGCTTCATATTTCATTCACTTATCATTTACACATAACTATTTAAATAAAATGAATTATTTAGAACTTTCTTATATATGGCTCTATTTTCATGTCTAGCCATGACAGAGTCTTGATATTTAACTTGTCCCCCTGCTGTCAAAAACTAGAAAACTGGTGAAAATATATGAAGCAGCTAGTTTCAGACAATGAACAACAGACAGCAAAGAACTTTGATCACTGAGCAAACAAGGTGAGTTCTATCATTGCTTGGATTTCTCTCTAGAGACACTTTTTAGATGTGGTGCTAAGAGGTGAATCCAAGCTGAAAAGATGGGTCTTGCTGAGTTTGAGAAACACAAACAGAAACTAAAGGAAGTCAAGGCATCTGGAATTCTCAGGGCAGAGTGATGGAACAGAGGGAACAGAAGGAACACAGGACAATACTCTCAGAAATCTCCATGTCATTTTAAGTCTTTTGCTCAGTATCTATCTGCACATATATAGGGAAAATTTCATGAACAATGACTCCAGAATAAGCTAAATTATTTTCAGTGCTTACACAGGACTGGAAGAGTTCAGGTTTCAACCAGCCAAATTTGAGAGACTTTATTGAACACCTCTGACATTCAATGGGATTCCAGAAAGCCCTATATTAATATTAATGCTAGGGTAAAAGTTATTCCAGCCCTACCTTAATAAGCTTAAAAAATTGTTAAAAGGAATGAAATTACCTGCAAGGAATTTAACTACCTTCTGAGGAAAATTCCATAACTCTTTATAGGAATTTTACAAAATCCAGAAATTAAGAAATACACAATTTCAATGCCCATCATCCAATCACATACACTAGATACGCGAATACTACTATAACCAGGAGGAATATTAGTCAACAGACAGAGGCAGAGATGGAAGAAATAATAGCTTTGCACATAATAATTCACAACACCTATTAAAAACATGATCAAGGATTTACAACACTGATATAATTAAAAGAGAAATAACAACTATAAAATAATATTAAAAGCAACAACAACATCAACAACAACCCTGTGAAGAAGAACCAAACAGAACTTTCCAGGAAGTCTTAGGGTAGTTAAAATTTAAAATCCAAAAGGAAAGACATCCCTAAATACTGGTGAGCATGTAGAACAACTAAAATTCTTACACACTTGGTGAGACTATAAACTGGTTCAAGAAATTGGGAGATACTCTTAGGTAGTTTGGGAAGGTGGCAGAATAGGAGGACTCTAAACTCACCCCATCCCTTGTTTATCAACAGATACCACTTGCATCCATGCAAATAAAATGGGAAGCAATCTGAAGGCTGGCAGAACAAACCCTGCAACTAAATGCAGAGAAGAAGCTACATCTGAGAGGTTAGGAAGAATAGAAACAGTGATCTAGAGATGCCTGCAGGACAGAGAGAACTGTGGGGAAAGCACCAGGGAGCCCACATAGGGAAGACAAATCTTCAATGTGCTTTGAAGACCAGAGGAACTGAATCCCCTGACTTTATGTAACCCGTGGGGCTTGGGGTCTGAAGCTTTAAAAATCAGCTGACTCAGTCCTGGGCAAGCCGGAAGGCAAGAAAAGGCTGGGTCACCACCCTTAAAGAGATAGCAGTCCACGGAGAGGGAACATGGAAGGGGCAGTTTATACAATGCTTGGGACAAACAGGAGGAAGATTTATGTATTCTGATTTCTGAGCATGTTGGGGTTCTTCAGGCCCAAGGGAACTGGCAGTTGCCATTTCCTCCTCTGCCCCCTGACATAAACACAGGGTCATCTACAGAAGGAAATCATGACCTTCAGCAGACACTTCCTACATAACCTGCTAACAGTGCAACCCATCCATGCATTCTATGAGGACTTTCCCATTCCAAATCTGATGGATTCAGTGTACATTTCGTTAATGCTGCATGCATGCCCTAATCAACCACTCTGCAGAGAGGAGCCATGTCCCTGGGCACCACAGCACACCACACCCTCAGAGGCCACCGTACTTCAGTGATCTGGCATTGGCCCAGGGGCCCAGTACAAACTTCGCTAACACCACTGCCACACTCCTCAGTCCTTCTGTGGTTATGTGCCCTCAGTGTCAGTCTACCTAGTTCTCGCTAACAACACAGAAAGGAAGCAGAGCCCACAACTGGCAGAGGGTCAGAGAAGACATCTGTACTGAAAGAAAAATGGATTCAGACAAAAGAGCAGGGCATAAGAAAGACACATACGAGATTCCCCTGAAGTGCCATGTTGTAGTGAACAGGGGACACTGCACTGCAGGGCACTACAGAATCTCTTCTTCATAAACCCACTACTTTCAAGAGTAGAAGACATAGCTGACTTTCCTAACACAGAGAAACAGACACAGAGAGGCAGACATGAGGAAACAGAGAAATATGTCCCAAATGAAAGAATGGGACAAAATCATAGTAGAAGATCTAGGCGAAACAGAAATAAGTAATATGTCTGATAGAGAATTTAAATGGTCATAAAGATTGGACTTCAGAAAGGGTGGAAGACATCGGTAAGACCCTTGACAAAGAGATTAAAAATAACATATAAGAGATGAAGAACTCAATAAAGGAAATTAAAAATACAATAGATGGAACAAATAGTAGACTATGGGAAACAGAGGAACATATCAGTGACCTAGAGCATGGAGTTATGGAAAGCAATCATGCTGAACAGATGAGATAGAAACAAATACTGCAAAATGAGAATAATATAGAGAACTCAATGACACCTTCAAGTGGAATAAAATTCACATGATAGGGATCCCAGGAGAAGAGAGAGAAGGGGGACCAAAAATGTATTTGAAGAAATAATAGCTGGAAACTTCCCTAATCGAGGGAGGAAAACAGAGATCCAGATTCAGAAGACACAGAAATCCCCCAAAAAATTCAACCCAAGAAGGTCCACACCAAGACACATAGTAATTAAAATGGCAAAAGTAGTGATAAGAATTTTGTAGTTGCAAGAGAAAAGAAGATAGTTACATATGAAGGAAACCTCATAAGGCTATCACCTGATTTTTCAGCATAAACTTCATAGGCCTGAAGACAGTGGCATGATTTTTCAAAGTGCTGAATGGAGCACTCCATTAAGTAGGGTTATTATTCAGAATAGAAGGAGAGATAAGTAGGTAAACAGTTAAAGAGTTCATGACCACTAAATCAGCCCTACAAGAAATTTAAGGGGGACTCTATGAGTGAAAAAGAGAACCATAAGTAAGAAAGAAAAAAAAAGTAGAAAACCCAAAAGAAAAAAAAGTATACCTGTAAAAATCAGTTAAGAGAAATATAAAATAAAAAAATGTAAAATATGATATCAAATATATGAAATGTGGAAGGGAAATGAGTAAAGAATGAGTTTAAAATTAAGTGACAATAAGCTTAATATAGTTTTCTATTTGCAGAAGTTGATATATATAAACTGAATGGTAATAACAAATCAAAAACAATAATTGATATACAAAAAAATAAAAAGTAAAGGATCCAAGTATATCACTAAAGTAAACCAGAAAACGATGAAAGAGAGAAAGAGAAGAAAAGATCAAGTAAAACTACAAAATAACCACAAAACAAGTAACAAAAAGGAAATAAATGAATAACTATCAATAATTACTTTGAATGTAAATGTACTAAATGTGCCAATCAAATAACATAGGGTGATAGAGTGGATTAAAAAAGCAAGATCCATCCCTATGCTGCCTACAAAAGATTTATTTCAGACCCCAAATCACTGGAAGATTGAAAGTAAGGGGGCAGAGAAACATTTATCATACAAATGGATGTCAAAAAAAAAAAAGCTGGAGTTGCAATACTTCTATCAGACAAAATAGACTTTGAAACAAAGACTGTGAACAGATATAAAGAAGGATACTATATAAAAAAGGCAACAAGATATAACAATTATAAACATTTATGAATCCAACATGGGAATACCCAAATACATAAAACAGTTAATAACAATCATAAAGAAATTAATTGATAGTATGCAATAGTAGTAAATAATTAATCAATGGACAAATCATTCAACCAGAAAAGTGACAAGGAAACAGTGGCTTTGAATGATACACTGGACCAGATGGATTAACAGATGTATTCAGAACATTTCACCGTAGAATGGCAGAATACACATTCTTTCAAAGTACACATGGAGAATTCTCCAGAATAGATCACATATTAGGCCAGCAAACAAGTCTCAACAAATTCAAGAAGATTGAAATCATAGCATGTATTTTCTCTGACTGTAACACTATGAAACCAAGAAATCAACCACAAGAAAAAATCTGGAAAGAGCAAACATACACAGAAATTAAATAACATGCTGGTAAACAATGAATAGGTGAACTAAGAAATCAAAGAAGAAATCAAAAAGTACATGAAAATGAAAACACAAAGGTCAAAAACCTTTGGGATGCAACAAAAAGTGGTTCAAAGAGGGAAGTTTATAGTAATACAGGCTTGCCTCAAGAAGGAGGAAAATTCTGAAATAAACAATCTAATTTTACACCTAAAGGACCTAGAAAAAGATCAACAAACAAAACTCAAAAGGAGCAGAAGGAAGGATTTAATAAATATTAGAGTAGAAATACGTGATATAGAAATGAAAAAAAAAAAAAAAACAGATCAATGAAACCAGTAGCTGATTCCTTGAAAAGATCAACAAAACTGATTAACCTCTAGTGAGACTCATAAAATGAAAGAGAGAGAGAGAGAGAGAGAAAGATAGAGAGAAAGGACTCAAATAAACAAACCAATACCACAGAAATACAAATAGTAACAGAATATTATGAGAAACTATATGCCAGCAAATAGACAAACCAGGAGCAATACATAAAATCCTAGAAACATATAAACTACAAAACTGAGGCAGGAATAAATAGAAAATTTGACCAGACCAGTTATCAGCAAGGAGATTGAATCAGTAATCATAAAACTCACAACAAACAAAAGTCCACAACCAAACGACTTCACAGTGAATTTCACCAAACACTTAGAGTTAAAACCCATTCTTCTCAAACTATTCCAAAAAAATAGAATAAAAAGTGAAACTTCTAAATTTACTCCATCAGGCATCACCCTGATACCAAAATAAAGACAACACCCCCCCCCCCCCCACGCACACACACACACAAAATAGAATCACAGGTCATCATCTCTGAGGGACATAGATGTAAAAGTCCTCAGCAAAATACCCATAAACAGAAGCCAATGACACATTTAAAAAATCGGGTGCCTGGGTGATTCAGTAAGTTGAGTGCCTGACTCTTGGTTTTTACTCAGGTCATAATCTCACAGTTTGTGGGTTCCAGCTCAGTGACAGGCTCTTCGCTACAAGTGCAGAGCCTGCCTGACATTCTCTCTTTCCCTCTCTCTGCCCTCCCTGAATAGTGTTCTCTCTCTGTCTCTCACAATAAATAAGTAAACTTCAAAAAAATTTTTAAAAAAATTTTGTAGAGTTTATGCCATTTCTTTTCAAACCAAATACATACTAGCCTATTGCTGAGAAATTCCTCTCCTTAGCATTTACTCAAGAGAAATGAAAACATAATTTTATAAAACAGAAAGTGTACAAGAATGCTGATAGTAGCTTTATTTACAATTTCAAGAAAGTAAAAATATCCCAGATGCCCACTAAACGAAGAATGTTTTTAAAATGTGACATATTCATATATGCATACGTGCAGCAACTTGGAAAAATCTCTAAAATATTTTGCTGCATGTAATAAGACCTATAAAAAGTGTAGATACCATATGATTCGGTTTATATTAAGAAAAAATTAAAAAAGTCATGAAAAAGTATCAGAACAATAATTGCTTCTCTAAGATAACATAGGGAATCACTGTGAAGCTCTAAAAGGAAATTTCTTAGGGATAATAATGTTTCATATTTTTATAGTGATCTGGGTTCCTAGTCTACCCTTACATTGGGCAAGCAGGGCCCTGCCTCGATGCCATACCTCATTCGAATCACACTTTGGAATCCCTTTGTAAAAATCTCTGGATATGATGGGTCCAGTAGTGCGATGTGAGTAAGGTGACCCAGACCCTATTCTTCATCCGGGTTGATCCTGGTCCCTATTTTTGGGGCGTGCTTTACCCTCTACCTTCATGAGAGACTGAATTGCTAGCACCACAATCTCCAAGACTCATGTGGCATAGTTGTCTTGAGGCCCCGTGTACCTGTAACAAGGTGTGTGAATTGTCTTAGTAACCAGAGAGGTATTTCTTTTATAGAGTTACACAAAATTGAACAGTTGGAACAGTTTATAACATACTAGTTTAGGATGATTCCATTCGTTTATCAGAAGATGCCCCACAGATAATAATTACTGTGGCCCCATACACCTCACTGTCCTTTTGGGTGCCACAGGAGCTTGAATTCATCAAAACTCAGTGAATTCATACTTAACATTTATGAATAACATTACTTGTTGATTTTACTTCAAAAGAAATCATTGTAAACAAATATTGAACTGTATACCTGCTAATGTTTTTAGGGTGGAGTGCACTGATATCTGAAAATTCCTTTGAGATGCATTGAAAATGAAGATGGATTTTTGTGTAAATAAACAGAAAGATAGAAGGATGTATATTTTATACATTAATGTAGTGTATCAAGGGTAAGTGGTGGTGGGGTACCTGGCTGGCTCAGACGGTTAAGTGTCCTACTTCAACTCAGGTCATGATCTCAAGGTCCATGAGTTTGAGCGCCACATCACTGTCAGTTCAGAGCCTGGAGCTTGGTTTGGATTCTGAGTCTCCCTCGCTCTCTGCCCCTCCCTGACTCACACTCTGTCTCTATCAAAAAATGAACATTAAAAAAAAAGTTAAAAAAAAAGAGTAAGTGGTAGATATAAGGGTATTTATGATAAAATTCTTTCAACTTTGCTCTATATTTGAAATTTTCCACAACAAAAAGTTTAAAGTAACAGATATAATAAATATGCACAAGAATTGAAAGAAAATGTTAGTTTAATAGGAACGGAAAAATGAATGTAAATGAAAAAGAAAATGTAATGTAAATGTAAATGTAAAAGAAATTATGATCTGGCCATTAGTTTCTGTGACAGGCAGAATTTTAAGATGACCCCCAAGATTCCTATTCCCTAGTGTGCACATCATGTATAATATTCTCTCCTTTAGTGTGGTGGGCCCTTAAAATGCAATGGGATATACCTCGTGGTGTTAGATTACTGATCAGTTGAGTTAGTTAATCAAAAGAGAGATTATTTTAGGTGGGCCTGGACTAATCAGAGGTGGCTAAAAGAAGGTGAAGAGTCACAGAGAAGAGCTCTGGCTGGCCTAGAAAAAAAGCAAACAGATATGTTGTGAATTGTCTGTGGGGCCACATTGTAAGGAACTACAATTTCTAGGAGCTAAGAGTAGTCTCTAGCTAAAAACTAGCCTGGATCCAAAAACCTCAATCATACAACTATAAGGAAATGAATTCTGCCAACAATCAGTGAGTTTCAGAGGGGTCCCTGAGCCTCAGCTAAGAATTGAAGCACCATGGCACCTTGATTTCAGCCTGGTGAATCTCTGAGCAGAGGCCTCTGCTAATCCCATACCTGGACATCTGAACCAATGAAACTATGAGATACTAAATATGTGTGAGTTTAAGGCACACATATTTTGTTAGTATGCTGCACATAAAGAAAACAGATACAGATGTCTATTTTAATGAGGGGGTCTCTGTTCCTAGGCAATCTCAATGGACAGTTAAGTTAGTTTCTAAATACCATGACATATTATAAGGAATCACAGCTCCTGACACAATTGTGTAATTCAAGGGTTGGCATGAAGAAATACAAGATGAGTTCAGAATATATTGCTGTGTCAGAAGCAAAGATGCATTTAAACGATGATTGGAGTTGGGGCGCCTGGGTGGCACAGTCGGTTAAGCGTCCGACTTCAGCCAGGTCACGATCTCGCAGTCCGTGAGTTTGAGCCCCGCGTCAGGCTCTGGGCTGATGGCTCAGAGCCTGGAGCCTGTTTCTGATTCTGTGTCTCCCTCTCTCTCTGCCCCTCCCCGTTCATGCTCTCTCTCTCTCTCTGTCCCAAAAATAAATAAACGTTGAAAAAAAAATTAAAAAAAAATAAATAAATGATGATTGGAGTATACTGGAAACATAGAAAAGCATGCTTGAAAGGCAGGGCTTTACAAAAGAAATGGGGAAAATTTTAGCCTCAAAATAAATACGATTAGTATTATATTATTACCCAATGAATTAAAGAGGAAATAATCAATATTTATATAAATCAATCAATTTAAAGTATAATGAGGCATGAAATATATACATGTCTTCAAATACCTATCTTCTAAAATACATGCTATTTATAGAATGTAAAAGAATATCTATGCAATGAAAAATCATGGCAGACAATACCTTAATCAAATGATCATAGTGAATTCCATCTGCCTTGGGACAAATTGTATCCTGGTAGGGTACAGGATACAGTGAAAAGAATGTACTATTACCTCTCTGATTTGAAGTTTCACAAAAAAACCTGAATCTAATAATGAAGAAGCGTTTAAAAGTGACACACTGTAAGTCAACAACATATAATCTTCAAAACACACCAAGATCATGAAAGTCAAGGAAAGACAGAAACATGTCTGGATGGAAGTAGATTAAGGATATATGTCAACTGAGTGAAGCGATGATTCTTTACTGAATTATTTTACTATAAAAGCATTTTGGGGTAGTGGGGAAAACATGAATGGAACCAGAGAAATATAAATGTCACTAATAGATAAACGTTAATGTCCCTATTGTGATGGTCCTGTTTTGTTTTAAGGAAATAGACACTAACATATTCAAGGGTGGTTATGTATCAGGTCAACAAATTGTTCCAAACTGATTTGAAAGAAAAAGGATTTTTTTTACAGTTATTATTGAAATTTTGCAATTTTGAGAGAGAGAGAGAGAGAGAGAGCCAGAGAGAGAGGGAGAGAGAGAATCCCAAACAGGTTCCAAGCCGTCAGCATGGAGTTCAACATGGGACTCGAACCCACAAACTTCGAGACCATGACCTGAGCTGAAATCAAGAGTTCGCTGTTCAACTGACTGAGCGACCCAGTAGTGCAGCTAGTTTTATTTTTGGAAAATAATTTTATAGCATCTTATAAGTTAAAGTAACATTTGCTATATGTCCCACTGATCCTAAGCATTTACCTAAGGAAAATGAAAACCTACATGTATTTCTAGAACCTTTCCATAAATGTTCATAGCAATTTTATTTATATTTACCCCAAACTGAAAAGGGCACAAATGTCCATCAACAAGTAAATGGATGAGCACATGGTGGTATATTAATATGATGAAATCTGAGTCAGCAATAAAAATAAGTACATTATTCATTCACAGAGTTGTTATTGTGTGCACAAAGACAAAAGTGAAAGAACTCATGTAGTATGTTTCTGTATATATGAGATGCTGAAAAGGGGAAAACAAGTCCGTGAAGGAAGAACACAGATTGGTGGTTGCCTGTGCTAGTAGTAGTAGGATTAACTCTACTGAGACATAATGGAACTTTTTGGATTTATGGATATGTTTTATAAAATGATAAAAGTGGTGGCTACGTAAGTTTATACACTTGCCAAAACTCATCAAACTGCACAGGGAAACTGGTGTTTCTTATCTATATAACTCATATCTCAACAAAATAGATTAAAAAATTAAGTTCTTGGGGTGCGGATGGCTCAGTCAGTTAAACGTCTGACTTTGGCTCAGGTCATAATCTAGCAACTCAGAGCCCAAGCCCCGCATCAGGCTCTGTGCTGACAGCTAGGAGCCTGGAGCCTGTTTTGGATTCTGTGTCTCCCTCTCTCTCTCTGTTCCCTTCCTCACTTGAGTGCGCGCTCTCTCTCTCTCTCTCTCTTTGTCAAATTAAATAAACATTTTAAAAAATTACAAAAAAAAGAGGTTAGAGTGGGAGAGAGCCAAAGCATAAGAGACTCTTAAAAACCGAGAACAAAGATTCTGGGAAGATGGCGGTGTAGGAGGACGCTGGGCTCACCGTGCATCCTGCTGATCACTTAGATTCCACCCACACCTGCTTAAATAACCCAGAAAACAGCCAGAAGACTAGCAGAATGGAGTCTCTGGATGGAAGCGCAGATGAGAGGCCAACGGAAGAGGGTAGGAAGGGCAGAGAGGCGGTGCGTGCTCCATGGACTGGCAGGAGGGAGCCGGGGCAGAGGGGCGACCTGCGGCCAAGAGGAGCCCCCGAGTCGGGCTTGCAAAAGCTGAGGGGCCAGACAGAGTGTGTTCGGACAGCAAGCGGGACTTGACATCTGGAAGGTTATAAGCTAACAGCTCTGCTCAGAGAAAGGGAGGGCTGGAGGACAACGGAAGGGAGAGTTGTTGAGCCCTGGATGACAGAGCTCAGCCTGGCAGGGAACAAAGGCGCTAGCCAGCACCATCTCCCTCGTACATCCCCCAGCCGAAATCCCAAAGGGAACCAGTTCCTGCCAGGAAACTTGCTTGCACCAGGCAAACACCCAAAACTGTGCTTCTGCAGATCATCCCTCCAGCGGGTCTCACTTCCTCTCGGTGCTGCAGAGCCACTCCCAAAGCGGATCTCCGAAGGAAAAGTGAAGTGACCCTACCCTTCCCGCCCCTGTGCACCTTGCCGATCCACCCCAGCTAATACACCAGATCCCCAGCACCACAAGCCTGGCAGTGTGCAAGTAGCCCAGACGGGCCACACCACGCCACAGGGAATCCCACCCCTAGGTGAGGGGAAGAGAAGGTACACACCAGTCTGAATGTGGCCCCAGCGATGAGCTGGGGGCAGACATCAGGTCTGACTGCAGCCCTGCCCACCAACACAAGTTATTCAAGACAGCACAGGGGAAGTGCCCCCCAATTCCACACCACTCCAGGGACTATCCAAAATGACGACACAGAAGAATTCCCCTCAAAAAAACCTCCAGGAAATAACAAGAGCTAACGAACTGATCAAAAATGATTTAAACGATATAACAGAAAGTGAATTTAGAATAATAGTCATAAAATTAATCGCTGGGCTTGAAAACAGTATAAAGGACAGCAGAGAACCTGTTGCTGCAAAGATCAAGGGACTAAGGAATAGCCAGAAGGAGCTAAAAAATGCTATCAATGAGCTGCAAAATAAAATGGAGACAACCACGGCTCAGATTGAAGAGGCAGAGGAGAGATTAGGTGAACTAGAAGATAAAATTATGGAAAAAGAAGAAGCTGAGAAAAAGAGAGATAAAAAAATTCAGGAATATGAACGGATAATTAGAGAACTAAGTGATGCACTAAAGAGAAATAATATACGCATAATTGGTTTTCAGAGGAGGAAGAGAGAGGAAAAGGTGCTGAAGGTGTACTTGAAGAAATAATAGCTGAGAACTTCCCGGATCTGGGGAAGGAAAAAGGCATTGAAATCCAAGAGGCACAGAGAACTCCCTTCAGACATAACTTGAATCGATCTTCTGCAGGACATATCACAGTGAAACTGGCAAAATACAAGGATAAAGAGAAAATTCTGAAAGCAGCTAGAGATAAACGTGCTCTAACATATAAAGGGAGACCTATAAGACTCGTGACCGATCTCTCTACTGAAACTTGGCAGGCCAGAAAGGAATGGCAAGAAATCTTCAATGTGATGAACAGAAACAATATGCAGCTGAGAATACTCTATCCAGCAAATCTGTCATTTAGAATAGAAGGAGAGATAAAGGTCTTCCCAAACAAACAAAAACTGAAGGAATTGGTCACCACTAAAACGGCCCTACAAGAGATCCTATGGGGGATCCTGTGAGACAAAGTACCAGAGACATCGCTACAAGCATGAAACCTATGGACATCACAATGACTCTAAACCCATATCTTTCTCTAGTAACACTGAATGTAAACGGACTAAATGTGCCAACCAAAAGACATAGGGTATCAGAATGGATAAAAAAACAAGACCCATCTATTTGCTGTCTACAAGAGACTCATTTTAGACCTGAGGACACCTTCAAATTGAGAGTGAGGGGATGAAAAACTAATCATCATGCCACTGAAAGTCAAAAGAAAGCTGGAGTAGCCATACTTATATCAGACAAACTAGACTTTAAATTAAAGGCTATAACAAGAGATGAAGAAGGGCATTATATAATAATCACAGGGTCTATCCAACAGGAAGAGCTAACAATTATAAATGTCTATGTGCTGAATACAGGAGCCTCCAAATATATAAAACAATTACTCACAAACATAAGCAACCTTACTGATAAGAATGTGGTAATTGCAGGGGACTTTAACACTCCACTTACAGAAATGGATAGATCATCTAGACACACGGTTAATAAAGAAACAAGGGCCCTGAATGATACATTGGATCAGATGGACTTGGCAGATATATTTAGAACTCTGCACCCCAAAGCAACAGAATATACTTTCTTCTTGAGTGCACATGAAACATTCTCCAAGATAGAGCACATATTGGGTCACAAAACAGCCCTCATAAGTATACAAGAATTGAGATCATACCATGCATGCATTCAGACCACAATGCTATGAAGCTTGAAATCAACCCCAGGAAAAAGTCTAGAAAACCTCCAAAAGCATGGAGGTTAAAGAACACCCTACTAAAGATTGAATGGGTCAACCAGGCAATTAGAGAAGAAATTAAAAAATATATGGAAACAAACAAAAAAGAAAATACAACAATCCAAATGCTTTGGGATGCAGCGAAGGCAGTCCTGAGAGGAAAATACATTGCAATCCAGGCCTATCTCAAGAAACAAGAAAAATCCCAAATACAACATCTAACAGCGCACCTAAAGGAAATAGAAGCAGAAGAGCAAACGCAGCCTAAACCCAGCAGAAGAAGAGAAATAATAAAGATCAGAGCAGAAATAAACAATATAGAAACTAAAAAAACTGTAGAGCAATTCAACGAAACCAAGAGTTGTTTTTTTGAAAAAATAAACCAAATTGATAAACCTCTAGCAAGGCTTCTAAAAATGAAAAGGGAGATGACCCAAATAAAATCATGAATGAAAATGGAATTAATACAACCAATCCCTCAGAGATACAAACAATTATCAGGGAATACTATGAAAAATTATATGCCAACAAACTGGACAACCTGGAAGAAATGGACAAATTCCTAAACACCCACATGCTTCCAAAACTCAATCAGGAGGAAATAGAAAGCTTGAACAGACTCATAATCAGCCAAGAAATTGAATCAGTCATCAAAAATCTCCCAACAAATAAGAGTCCAGGACCTGAAGGCTTCCCAGAGGAGTTCTACCAAACGTTTAAAGTAGAGATAATACCTATTCTTCTCCAGCTGTTCCAAAAAAATAGAAAGGGAAGGAAAACTTCCAGACTGATTCTATGAAGCCAGTATTACTTTGATTCCGAAACAAGACAGAGACCCAGTAAAAAAAGAGAACTACAGGCCAATATCCCTGATGAATATGGATGCAAAAATTCTCAATAAGATACTAGCAAATCGAATTCAACAGCATATAAAAAGAATTATTCACCATGATCAAGTGGGATTCATTCCTGGGATGCAGGGCTGGTTCAACATTCGCAAATCAATCAACGTGATACATCACATTGACAAAAAAAAAGAGAAGAACCATATGATCCTGTCAATCGATGCCGAAAAGGCATTTGACAAAATTCAGAAACGTTTCTTAATAAAAACCCTTGAGAAAGTCGGGATAGAAGGAACATACTTAAAGATCATAAAAGCCATTTATGAAAAGCCCACAGCTAACATCATCCTCAATGGGGAAAAAATGAGAGCTTTTTCCCTGACATCAGGAACACGACAGGGATGTTGACTCTCACCGCTGTTGTTTAACATAGTGTTGGAAGTTCTAGCATCAGCAATCAGACAACAAAAGGAAATCAAAGGCATCAAAATTGGCAAAGATGAAGCCAAGCTTTCGCTTTTTGCAGATGACATGATCCTATACATGGAAAACCCGAAAGACTCCACCAAAAGTCTGCTAGAACTGATACAGGAATTCAGCAAAGTTGCAGGATACAAAATCAATATACAGAAATCACTTGCATTCTTATACACTAACAATGAAGCAACAGAAAGACAAATAAGCTGATCCCATTCACAATTGCACCAAGAAGCATAAAATACCTAGGAATAAATCTACCCAAAGATGTAAAAGATCTGTATGCTGAAAACTATAGAAAGCTTATGAAGGAAATTGAAGAAAATATAAAGAAATTGAAAGACATTCCCTGCTCATGGATTGGAAGAATAAATATTGTCAAAATGTCAATACTACCCAAAGCTATCTACACATTCAATGCAATCCCAATCAAAATTGCACCAGCATTCTTCTTGAAGCTACAACAAGCAATCCTAAAATTCATATGGAACCACAAAAGGCCCCGAATAGCCAAAGGAATTTTGAAGAAGAAGACCAAAGCAGGAGGCATCACAATCCCAGACTTTAGCCTCTACTACAAAGCTGTCATCATCAAGACAGCATGGTATTGGCACAAAAACAGACACATAGACCAATGGAATAGAATAGAAACCCCAGAACTAGACCCACAAATGTATGGCCAACTAATCTTTGACAAAGCAGGAAAGAAGATCCGATGGAAAAAAGACAGTCTCTTTTTTTTTTTTTTTTTTTTTTTGGGACAGAGAGAGACAGAGCATGAACGGGGGAGGGGCAGAGAGAGAGGGAGACACAGAATCGGAAACAGGCTCCAGGCTCCGAGCCATCAGCCCAGAGCCGGACGCGGGGCTCGAACTCATGGACCGCGAGATCGTGACCTGGCTGAAGTCGGACACTTAACCGACTGCGCCACCCAGGCGCCCCAAAAAGACAGTCTCTTTAACAAATGGTGCTGGGAGAACTGGACAGCAACATGCAGAAGATTGAAACTAGACCACTTTCTCACACCATTCACAAAAATAAACTCAAAGTGGATAAAGGTCCTGAATGTGAGACTGGAAACCATCAAAAACCCTAGAGGAGAAAGCAGGAAAAGACCTCTGTGACCTCATCGCAGAAATTTGTTACTTGACACATCCCCAAAGGCAAGGGAATTAAAAGCAAAAATGAACTACTGGATTTTCTGTACAGCAAAGGAAACAACCAACAAAACTAAAAGGCAACCAACGGCATGGGAAAAGATATTTGCAAATGACACATTGGACAAAGGGCTAGTATCCAAAATCTATAAAGAGCTCACCAAACTCCACACCCAAAACCCAAATACCCCAGTGAAGAAATGGGCAGAAAACATGAATAGACACTTCTCTAAAGAAGACATCCGGATGGCCAACAGGCACATGAAAAGATGCTCAACGTCGCTCCTCATCAGGGAAATACAAATCAAAACCACACTCAGATACCACCTCACGCCACTCAGAGTGGCCAAAATGGACAAATCAGGAGACTTTAGATGCTGGAGAGGATGTGGAGAAACGGGAACCCTCTTGCACTGTTGGTGGGAATGCAAACTGGTGCAGCCACTCTGGAAACTAGTGTGGAGGTTCCTCAAAAAATTAAAAATAGACCTACCCTATGACCCAGCAATAGCACTGCTAGGAATTTACCCAAGGGATACAGGAGTACTGATGCATAGGAGCACTTGTACCGCAATGTTTATAGCAGCACTCTCAACAATAGCCAAATTATGGAAAGAGCCTAAATGTCCATCAACTGACGAATGGATAAAGTGTGTGTGTTTTATATACGCAATGGAGTACTACGTGGCAGTGAGAAAGAATGAAATATGGCCCTTTGTAGCAACGTGGATGGAACTGGAGAGTGTGATGCTAAGTGAAATAAGCCATACAGAGAAAGACAGATACCATATGGTTTCACTCTTATGTGGATCCTGAGAAACTTAACAGGAACCCATGGGGGAGGGGAAGGAAAAAAAAAAAAAGAGGTTAGAGTGGGAGAGAGCCAAAGCATAAGAGACTGTTAAAAACTGAGAACAAACTGAGGGTTGATGGGGGGTGGGAGAGAGGGGAGGGTGGGTGATGGGTATTGAGGAGGGCACCTTTTGGGATGAGCACTGGATGTTGTATGGAAGCCAATTTGACAATAAATTTTACATATTGAAAAAAAAAATTCCAAAAGAAAATAAGTGCTAAATGTCATGATATAGACTAGAAATGAAAATAGATGTTATAGGTCACATGAAGTTATTCATGAAAGTTCACATATTAAAAATCTGTTGCTTTTATTTTGCCTATTTTTGAGAAGTAACTAGCAATACGTTTCAAGTTTAACTCTGCAGTTGTGAATTCCCTGCTGGATGTACAATACTCATCATCATTCATAGACCTCATTCTGGGGCTTAATCTTACGCATCAAATGTGATCATCTTTCCATCGCTTGACATTAGTACAAAACTACAGCGGAAACCTTTGTGGAAAGTGGATAGATTTCCCTGTTAATGGAATGATGCATCGGATATTCGCGGATAATTTGATAAAGAAAACAGATTACTTTTTTTTTCTTTTAGGACTTTTCTGCTTTATCACTATCTGGTCAGGGTTCCTGCTAGTAATGAAAAACCTTTGGCAACAAAATTTGCAGTAGGAGTATTTACATTTCCAGATAGCTAGCCTAAGAGCATTTAGATGAAATTAATTTCCATCAGTGTGCATGCTGGAGCATTTATCCCCCTTAAATGAAAGTGAAAATGTGTCAAGGTATATTGGAAATTTGCCTTTTAGGGTTAGGAAAGCCAACACAGAAAAGGTAATGAATAATATTAGAAATGAAAATGCATGGCAGAGGATTTGCTAGAACTCATGCAGAAAGGAACAGAAAAAGAGAGAAGCTGTTGTATTTATTAGAGCTCTTTTTTATTTCATAAAATATCTCATTTAGTGCTACAAAATTGTTATATAGAAAATATATTTGATATTTTTGGAATTTTTTACTTTTATTTTATATTTGTATTTTCATTTAACAAAAATACAGTCAGATTCAAAAGCATCATGACCAGCTATAGTCTCCTTAAAAGTAACTTTTATTGTAACAATTCCTTTTTATATAGCAACTGATACTTTTATTATTGTTTCTCCTTTCCAGCCCTCAAAACAATTTCTCTCATTTCCTCTTTTATTTATTTTATTTTTTCCAAAAGGATGATTCCCTCTTGGTGGCTGAAAGTGAGATAGCTTGAGGCTACTTTCACAGCCAGTGGTTACCTTCGGTCTGCTTGGTTGAGCAGCAGAGATTGGAATTGCACGCAGCTATATTCTTTTTCCTTTTTCTGTGGTTTGCCCATAAGTGCTATTCTACCAAAATGGAATCCTTGCTTTCCCTATCCTCACATACGTCTCCCCTGATCATAGACGCTATAACCATATGTCTGACAGCACAACAAAGAAAGCAATAGTGAGACTTAGCTCCAAATGTTAACCAAATATTAAAATAAAAAAATATGCAAAACACAGTTAAAAAAGGCACTAGACACTCCTGTCAATCAGGAAAATAAAATCCTTATTTCCTGTCTTGTAAATTTATTTCCTAGACAGATAATAGCTGCCACTCATTATCTGTCCCTGGGTGGGGAAAGGGATGGGTTGAAGAGCGAAAGGAGTCAGGTTGAATAATTTGGCACAATTACTGAAGAAAAATATAACTAAAAACAACTAGCTTAATTTATCTTGGAGGTTTTTTTTAATAACATGGTGTTTGAAAAAAATATATATATATCTCATCACCTCACAGGGGGAATAATAATGATTTCTCTAATACACTGATCAACTAGACAGTACAATTTGGGGTAATTATATATTTAATTTGCAAGAATAGAGATGCAGTCCATGAGTCATGGACACAAAGTGGTGATAGAGAAGACCACTTGGGAGTATATCTGGATGCCAATACAGGAAGTTTTGGCTCTATGCTATTTTCTCCCACTTTCAGTTTACAACTAAAAGAAAAACAAAACTAACTCTTTCCTTCACTGCATACCGAGAAGAATGCAAAGTAAGCAAAATAATGATCATAAAGCACACAAAATATTTAATTTATAAATATTAGTTATGATATTTGGCAAACAGACACCAAATGTAAAAGAACAATAAAATGTCACCAGGCAACTAATTAGTGTAAGACATTCTGCAGCAAATAACAAAGAGGAGCAACTTATAAAGTACGCTTCAATCCTTCTGTTTAAAGAGGCTGTGGTGAAGTCTTCTGTTGCAAGAAAACATCACTGCAAAAGAGATTTCTTGGAGATATAGTAGAACGTCAATCTTACTGAAATAAGAGAAATCCAAACCAACCAAGAACCATAACTGCTCTCTTACTCTAAATACCTAGAAATCTTCATTTGTTCTTTTGTGAATATGAACTGGAAGCTTATTCCAGGAAAGCATTATTGTTTATCTACTGCATTCATACTTCCACAATGTTTTTTGGTGTTTGTTTGCTTGTTTGTTTGTTTGCCAGATACTGTGCTACGTTTTCTAGAAGAATTCTTGTATAAGACGGAGAAAATTCTTTCCTCCAAGGAGTTTACTTTTCTGGGAGATTATGTTGCTAATAATACTAAAGAAGGACCAAAAGAGTCTTAAAATTCAGCTTGTTTAAACTTGAGGCATTGCTTCCTTACACCTTAAGGTCAAGATCTCCCTTTCTTTAGAGCATTTAATGTTAGAAAACTTATAATTGTAAATTCTTTGTCCTTTAAAGATGTAAACCTTTTGAAAAACTTCTTGCCAGTTTTACAATCCAGAACTGTTTTTCTCAAGGACCTGGGGTCATCCCTTTAAAATGCAATCATCAAGGAAAATAGCACCCATAATTCCTACTCCCTGGAGTGAATCTAGGGTCCTAATTTCTGTGGACACTTCTCCAAGCTGTAAAACTACCTGTGGTCATGAAGATACTACAAGGTTTACTTTTCTTTTGGATAAAGCCATTAGCATATACAGACAGCTAAAGATCTCCTCAATTACCCCCAACAAACTACCAGAAGCTACAGGAGAGATATGGAACATGGTCTTCTTCATAGCCCTCAGCAGGAACCAATCCTACTGATAACCTAATTACAGAATTGTAGCTTCCAGAACGGTGAGACAAAAAAAAAAAAAATTCTTATTGCTCTGGCCACCTGGTTTGTGTTACTTTGTTGCAGCAACCATAGCATACTAATACATAATATTATACACACACTTAACAGGGTTTTTGTGAGGCTTAAGTGAGAGTATAATGATATGGTAAGCATACAGGCAGTGACTTTATTATCTTTGTCTCTAAAATTTCAAACAGGGTGCTCGGCCTGATTCAGTTGTGTTAGAATACTTTAAAGCCTGATTAACAAGTTGATGAAAACTAAGCAATTAGATGTTCAGGTGGAATTATATCGACACTTAAAACCATAAGAAAGACCTAAGTGTGATACGTTAACTCCTTGTTACTTTATTCTGAGTTTTCTTTCCATGGACTCTCTATTTGTGGTATAATTTGTTTTCTCTAATTCTGATCATTTCAGCTGTGTGTTAAAAACAATGATCTCAGCTATGTGTTTAAAGGTCTTTAAAACCTTTGCATTAGTGTTAGCAGGTTGGAAAATTAAAATTGAAAATCACAAAATATTTCCCGTTGTGAAAGAAGACATGTCAACATAGAATAACGAATTACTTAGGATGGAATTCAAAATTCTAGCCATATAGAATCGAAGGTATTCATCATTCTTTTCTTATGATCATCAAATTACATTATTATATTCAGGATGTTTTCTGTTTCCATGCATATAATAAGACTGAAAAACCATTTGTAGAAGTAAATGAATTTTTGGTTGCTGAGATGTTATTATATGGAAAATCTTTGAGTCGTACTGAAATAGGATATCACATTAGAAAAGTGACCTTGAAGATGAAAACAATGGTGAATATTTGCAAGAGAATGTGGGAACAATGATAAGGGAATAAGAAAAGGGAATGCACAAATTTTACTTATTTTCTGGAAGAAAATAAGAGACTTCACCTCATCTACAATAGTTTTGAAGTATTTTGACCTCTTTGGAAAAGGAATTTATTAGTTACAATTTCATTAGTCAATGGTCCTTTGGTACTCTTACCTGTTACTCTACAGCTCCTAGCTTATGACAATAATCACAAATTAATTAAAATCATTCTGACCTTTGGGCTTCAGAAAAGGAGGAAACTAAGAGATAGAGAGAAGCTTTGATATAATTATGCTAATTTCAATTAAGCAAACTTTTAATGAAAGACCTATTAGAATATGTATAGTGGAATAGTGGCTTTCAGTAAGCATGATAAAGTTCAATGAGAGCATAATTATATTTTCCTTTGAGAATGGAGAGAAATCTACACATTGTTTTAAAAAGGATGCATTCCAGTCAAATTTTCTTTATTGTATTTTGTTCTCTGCAAAATCAAAACTTAAAAGTGTTTGGGAAAAGTATATCAAATTGAATTGAGTGCACTAAAAGATTACTTAGAATTTAAATGCAAGCGATCTGAGGATTATTCTCTATGGACAGTGAAAAGAATGCATGTTGCAATGTATAAAATCACAAACCTCATGGATAGAAATAATACATTCATGATACTTCAGAATAGTAAAGCCTTGGTTCACTCTTGGCAGTGAATTGAAGATCAACACTAACACTATACATTCACATTATAAAACAAACACCAAACTTCTACATTTCCTGGAAAACAATTTAGAACCAGAATGTCCCATAGTAATGTTTACGGCACGTTTTATAGTAATTTACATTATTACTTTGACAATTTGAAAGATAATATATTTTATTTATGCTGAAAAGTAAATATAGAATAGAAAAAACTTAAGTGTCTGTGTTCTGCAGAATGAAATGGAACAATGAGTTTCACACGCTAATTGATGTGCTGTATAATATAATTTCCCACAAATTTACCAATCATTTGTAATAATCTACAGTCAGAGCCAAAATCCAATATGAGAGCAACTTGTTATGTATCAATTAATCTTTCCTTAAGATATGAAAACAACAAAAATATAATTCAGCTATATGCAAAGAAAGGAAAAAGTGTTAAACTACATCCCATTTAAAAAAAAGGGAAACTATGTTTTAAATAATTTGTAAGTGGTTTGATTGCTCTATATAATATATAGTCTCTATTTCTCTACTATTAGCAAATCATCTGCACCAAAAGTTTGAATCTTTAGAATTATACAGACATGTACATTCAGTTGAAGCCCGAAAGTGTCAAAAAAAAAAAGACGCTGGTAATGAGAAAATTTTCATAATAATTAATGCGGCTTAAGTGGGTTATCACTCTAGCTCATGTCCTTTATCTTTAGTTTCAATTAATTGGCTATAGAAACTGGTATTAGATCTTTGTGTCCTTAAGTGTATGTGTGTGTGTGTGTGTGTGTGTGTGTGTGTATGTATCCCAGTTTAAAAATGTAAAAATATAGGGGCGCCTGGGTGGCGCAGTCGGTTAAGCATCGGACTTCAGCCAGGTCACAATCTCGCGGTCCGTGAGTTCGAGCCCCGTGTCAGGCTCTGGGCTGATGGCTCAGAGCCTGGAGCCTGTTTCCGATTCTGTGTCTCCCTCTCTCTCTGCCCCTCCCCCGTTCATGCTCTGTCTCTCTCTGTCCCAAAAATAAATAAACGTTGAAAAAAATGCAAAAATATGAAGTTATAATTATTTTTTTCCTATATATTTCAGACATCAGATCATAGCTTGCATTTGATTTCCTAGTAGGTCTGCTGAAAAGGACAAATATATTTAACTTTTGTCTTTAAAATGTGTATACCGTTCTTTAGATATATGTAACATAAAATATACAAAGAATATAGTTACCTGTTAGGCCTTCCTTTTCTCATCAGATCTTAGGGTGTTAATATTTATTTTTCTATATACCTATTTATTAATACACCTCCTTCATTTTTTCTGAAGATTTATAATGCATAGTTATGGCAGAATCTTTGGAGCAATAACAATGTGGAAAAGGTAAAATGGTAGATAGGCTGTATAATATCATTTTAATTACTTTGAATTTTATAACAATACACTTTTTGAAACCAGACAACAAAATAAATGTATGAATTTTAGTTGTTTTTAAAGGTCATAGATATAAAAAAAAGACAGAGTACTTATTTATAAAGGTTAAAGCCATATATTACCATGATAATAACTTCATACTCTTGAAATAGTATTCCCATTATCAAATCAATATGATGTATAAAAATATAATATACTTTTGGAAAATGGAATCTTTAAAGAAAACAATACAAAAAAAATGCTTTCATTGGATCCTGAAGTGAAAACACAGAATTATATAATTTTTTGTTCAGTTTTCTATATTATTTTAGTCCCAGGGTATTCCTACACAAGCTTGGCACTGCAGGGGTGACTGAATGGCTCAGTCAGTTGAAAATCCGGCTCTTGATTTTGGCTTAGGTCATGATCCCAGGGTTGTGGTATCAAGCCCCATGTCGGGATCCACCCTGAGCATGGAGCCTGCTTAAGGTTCTCTCTCTCTCTCTCTCTCTCTCTCTCCCTCTGCCCCTCTCCCCTGCTGGCATGCCCTCTCTCTAAAACAAAACAAAACAAAACCAAAAAAACAAAAAACAGCAACAAAAAACCACACCCAAAAATTCTTTGGCACTGCAAATAATATATCATGATCCAATTTAAGAAGGTAAATGTTTGTATCCTAAGATACTGAAATGTATAGAAGTATAAATTTCCAGATTTTTCTTTTTCATGTCTCTAATCTCCCATCTGATATACCTGTCAGGTAAGCAACTTTATTGCTTAAAGGAATTTTAACAGAAAACTCATGGGTATTTAACTTTATCTCTCTATATATGAGGAAAACTGATGATTGTGAAGAAACTAATCTTTTCTTTTCTTTTTTCCTTTTTTTATCTGTAGAAGATGAGGTAAAATTGTTGACAACCATAATTGCCTTGGTTATCAGGGATGTGTTGCTCACTTCAGAAGGTAAGCATTGGGTGGCAGACTTCCCATTATCCGATATTATAACATGTCAAATTCTCCCAAGAAAACACGCCAGAGCCCATCAGGTTTAAGTATTTTTGTTGTCTTTTCACTCAGGGGAGAAAATTTCCCAGTAAGAATACCCAAGCCATTAATCACTGAAATAAATTTCTTCAATTCTCTCTCACCTCATAGGTACTATACAAAAATGATCCAGGCTTTCTTGAATTAATGCCATGAATATTGAAAGTATATTATGTCCAGCCACCTATTTTCAGAACTGTACAGTTCCAAACTATAGTACAGACTGTGGCATCTACTGAAGTTGTTTAATGCAGCAGCCTCACATTTCCCGTGAGGCTTTTCAAGAAGGACATGATGATGGAACTCCATTACTGATTAATTGGGATATAGAAAATCACAACAGAATGTTGCTACCACCCTCAAAACAAGATATATGAACAAAAAACCAAGGTTACAAAAATCAGAAAGCTGAAGGTTAAAATAATAATAATAAACCTAAGTGAATTAAATTCCAGAGGGTAGCAGGAGAAAAGAGATCCATGGCTGATCTTATTCCTGGTAGAATGTCAAAATGTTGAGGAACTTGCCATATACAGGATAAGGAGAAATAATCCGAGTTGTAATAAACTTTTAATGTCCATGCATGGATATGAATGATTCAAATCCGAAGTGAACCCCAGTTCCAAAGCAAGTCTGCAACTATCCATGGGCATTCTCAGGCTTTCTTCTTGTGGCTGAGAATGGGATGCTGAGTCCTGAAGGTATATGAGAGATAGTTCCCCTAATGCAATGGCAGACAAGATTGTGAACAAATGGAAGGTCCTATCTTCTACGATGGGCAGCCACAGGGCAAGATATCACTCCAAGGGTCATGACTATTCCCTAAACCAAAAGCAGACAGCTTTTTTAAGTGCAAAGCATCTGCCTATTGAATGCTGGAGGAGGGTAAGAGAGATAAAAGAAATATCACCCTAATAGTTACAGGGGAATCCTTTAATGAAAAGGCAATGGCTAGCTAAAAGATGGGGACAGAGCAAGAGTGCTGAAAGAAATTCTTTAAGTTTCTCACATCTGCAGTGAGTACCTTGTAGAAGTTCTCTGAGGGATGATTGTGTGGCAGGAAATCTGAGTGTTATGCCTTAAGCTGTGGATCACTTTCCCACCAAATGTATATGTTGAAGTCCTAACCCAGAGAACCTCAGAATATATGCTTATTTGGAAATAGAGTCATTGCATATGTAGTTAGTTAAGATGATGAAGTCATACTGGAGTAGAATCCAATATGATCAACATCCTTGCAAAAAAAGGGAAATTTGACAGAAGCATAATGCAAACACACACACACACACACACACACACACACACACACACACAGAATGCCATGTATGGCACAGAAGAAAATGGGGTGATGTGTCTACAAGTGAAGGAATAACAAAGATTGCCAGCAATCCACAGGAAGCTGGGAGGGAGATGGAACACACTCTTCTTCACAGTCCTCAGAAGGAACCACCTCTGCCAACACTTTGATCTAAGATTTCTGGCCTTCAGAAATGTGAAACAATAATTTTCTGTTGTTTAAGTCACCCATTTTGTGGTATTTTGTGATGGTAACCCTAAGAAACTAATACACTGAGATACATACTTTTGAGGAACACTGACTCTTACTCATTGTGTTGCAGCTGTTCTCCAAAGTATGAAATAAATCTCCTAAAGTGAAGGAATTCAAAATTAAAGAGAAAACCTCAACAACTCAAAATGTGGATAGCTTGACTCTAAGGGAGAAGGGAGAAGATAGAGATAGAAAGAAAGAGAGTGGGATGGAGGGGGAGAAAAGAAAGAAAAGAAAGGTGAGATCTGTTCAGCAAGTTGGTGTCCATGCTATAAAACAATATATCATCCCTGGCATCTTGCCCCTTCTCAGATCTTAAGATATGTTGAAGACATACTTCTGTTCTGACCCCCCCAAATATTTAAAGCTGCTGGTGAACTTAGCTGAAACGAAGCACAGCTTTCTCAGTTACAGATTAGATTGACTCATCCCCATGCTACATGTGACATTATCTGAAGACAGCTATTTTGAAATTTTAATTTAAAATATTAGTAGAGGGGCACCTGGGTGGCACAGTCCTTGAGCGTCAGACTTCAGCCAGGTCACAATCTCGCGGTCCGTGAGTTCGAGCCCCGCGTCAGGCTCTGGGCTGATGGCTCAGAGCCTGGAGCCTGTTTCGGATTCTGTGTCTCCCTCTCTCTCTGCCCCTCCCCCGTTCATGCTCTGTCTCTCTCTGTCCCCAAAAAAATAAATAAACGTTGAAAAAAAATAAAATAAAATATTAGTAGAGCTTAATAATACTGTTCTTTTCAGTATTATAAAATGTCCAATGTATAATTCTAAAAAATGTATGAGATGGGGCGCCTGGGTGGCTCAGTCAGCTGAACGTCGGACTTCAACACAGGTCATGATCTCACAGTTCGGTTTGTGGGTTCAAGCCCCACATCAGGCTCTGTGCTAACAGCTCAGATCCTGGAGCCTGCTTCAAATTCTGTCTCTCTCTCTCTGTTCCTCCCCCGCTCATGCTCTGTCTCTCTTCTTCAAAAATAAAAACATTAAAAAATTAAAAAAATGTATGAGATAGTTGTAGATGCCTGATTATGAATAACCAGTATTCAAGAAAGAAAAAAAAATAGAATAGAAATGAAAGATGATCCAGCTATAAGAATTGCTCAATAGGGCTTTTAGAGCAACTATAAAATTAGGTTACTAAAATGTGTACTAAAACACTGGAGACCGGGGCGCCTGGGTGGCGCAGTCGGTTGAGCGTCGGACTTCAGCCAGGTCATGATCTCGCGGTCCGTGAGTTCGAGCCCCGCGTCGGGCTCTGGGCTGATGGCTCAGAGCCTGGAGCCTGTTTCCGATTCTGTGTCTGCCTCTCTCTCTGCCCCTCCCCCGTTCATGCTCTGTCTCTCTCTGTCCCAAAAATAAATAAACGTTGAAAAAAAAATTAAAAAAAAAAACAAAACACTGGAGACCATACCTGGAGAGACAGTAAATCATAGAAGACAGATTGAAGCTGTTAAAAGAGAATCTAATGAAAATATTATGAATGAAAAATTCACTCAAAGAATTTCAGAGCAGAATTGACCAAGAAGAGAAGAGTATCGACAAATTTCAATGCAGCTCAACAGAAATTATCTAAACTGAAGCACACAACAACAACAACAACTTAGAGTGGAAGAAATAGAATAGAATGCTCAAGATCCGAGGGAAATTATCAATGAATCTTGTATTGGGTAACAGACTTATTAGAGGAGTAAAAAGAACGGGACAGAAGAATGTGAAGAAATATTTATAAAGATTTTTCCAAAGTTAAGGTAAATCATTAACCAGGAGATCCAAGAAATAAAGCAAACCCAAGTAGAATAAATATAAAGAAGTGGAACATCATTAAAATGCATTAAAAAAGTCAGCACACAATTCTAAACCCAACAAAAATCTCCAAAACTGAAAGCAAAGTAATAAAATTTTAAGCAGTTAAACCTGAGAAGCTGAGAAAATTCACATACAGCAAGACTACATGGCAATAAGCATTTAAAGAATTTATGCAGGGGTGCCTGGATGGCTAAGTCAGTTAAGTGTTCGACTTGCGAATCCACCTAGGATCCTCTGTCTCCCTCTCTCTCTGCCCCTCGCCCACTAACGCACGTGCACCCGTGTGGATGTGTGTACGCACTCTCTCTCAAAAATAAACATTAAAAATAGAAAAGAATTTGAGCAGCTAAAGGTAAATGACACCAAGCAGAATTCAAACCTTCATAAAAGTATAAACAACATGACAAAACATAAATATATAAAATTATTTGAAATATATACATTTGTGTGTTGTATACATGCATGATAATATATTCATAAACACATTATACTAATAACATACATACATATACACAGATGTGTATACATATATACTTATATGTTATGTGGGTGCATAATATTGATGTGTATAATATCATGCTAATAAACATGTATGCATGCCTGTGTGTGGCATGTATGATTACTGATCGTTTAAAGCCAAAATAATGGCAATGTATTGCCGAGTTGTAGCATAAGTTACATATATAACAATAACGGGACAAAGTTCATGGAAGTCATATATACTTACAATTATAAGGTTCTTACTGTTTTGTGAAGTCATATACTATCATTTAAGTGTCACCTGTAATAAAAAAGAAGTTGCACAGTGTAATCTGTAGAGCAGTAACTAAAAATAACAACAAACAAAAGGTAAAAAAGACATTTAAAAAATGGAATCAAAAGTTTAAAAATGAGTTATTTTTAAATACTTTTAGAAATACGTATTTTTAAAAGTACTTAAAAGTATTTAAAGTACTTAAAGTATTTAAAAGTATTTAAGTACCTAAAGTACTTAAAAGTATTTAAAAATACTTATTTTTAAATATTTTTAAATAAATGACATATATTAACAAATTCAGGTAACATCATATTTAACAGGGAAATCAGTCTCTGAAGATTATAAACAAGATAAGCATGACCATTATAATCCTTTCTATTCAATATTGTACTGAAGTCCTAGCTAGGGCTTTTGGAGAAACAAATGAAATAATAAGCATAACATTTGATAAGAAAGAAGTGAAACCGTCATTATTAGATTATATTTCAAGCACTGTCTTATTGATGCCTCATAGAAGGCAGGATCAACATCCCACCCCAAAGTTTGTTTGGATGTCAAGATTCATGATTCCACACATGCAGTAAAGATAGATGTAAGAATTAAAACATTTATTAATCACATAATGAGTCTTCCTGGAAAGAACAGAGAAAATTCCCAAGCAGGTCCGTAAATGTCTTGAGAAAGGAAAGAGATTGGCATTGGTTTTTATTGTGGTTAGGTAGTGGAGTTGGGGAAAGGGTTTCCTTGCTCTTACAGGAGTCTTCATGGCTTTAATTCCCAGCAGTAGTAAGCGAGGAACTCTGAAATTTTCTAATCAGCTTGCTCTGATTTGGGCAAAGAGGGAAAGTGGTATTGAGAGATTTGAAAGCTATCAGCAAACAGAAAAATTGAGTTAGTTAGACTATTGTAGATTCATTGAAAACCATTGGAACCTTCAATGAATCAAATAGGACTGATATATGAATTTAGCAAGTGCTGCTCAACAAAAGGTCAGTATACAAGAATCGACACCGTTTCTTTCTTCTCGCAAAGAAAAAACAGACAAAGCAATATAAATGTTTGTAATGTTATTAAAGGAATGTGAAATTTTTAAAAATAATATCAGAAAAGGTACATGTGAAAGCACAACAATAAGTAAAAAATCTTGATGAGGAAAAAATGAGATTAAAAATTCTAAGACATATTGTATTCATGAGTGAGAAGATTTAATATTTTAAAGTTGTCCATCCCCCTCCCCAAAGATCTATAGATTAATTCAATTAACAACCAAAACCATTAGAGGACTTTTGGGATAAAATTGGAAATCTGATCCAAATCTTTTATGTTAACATATAGAATTCAAAATAGCGAAAAACAATCTTGAAAAAGAAGTGTTGGAAATATATGTTCATTTCCGAATTCCAAGAAGAGGCACAAGTGGTCTTCAGTGACAGAATTATCCTGCAAAAGTATGACCAAAAAGAAACACAAGAGCATCTTCTATGGTCAGTATATATACTCATATACATATATAGTTTTTGTAGAGTGGACAAATAGTATACAGCTATCAAAACTTACTGAACTAAATTTTTAAGATCAACCCATTTTACTCTATGGAAATGATACTTAAAATATAGTACAAAAACATATGGACACAGTTGAATCTCACTGTTTGCTGTAATTATATTCTATAAAGTTGAATTGACAAATACTAAACTATTGATCCTAGGGGAAATTAAGAACTCGGTTCCTATGAACTCTGGACACAACCTTTTTATCAACTGATCAATATATATATGTGTTTCTACTAAAGATGATTTCATGTATGTTGTTAGTTCTGACGTGCACTTAGCACACTAGACTACTTTAGCACTATGTTTAGGGGCCATTTTGAACAGTGACATTGCCAGTAACAAAAGCACAACATGTAAAAAAACATGGCACCAAATAGACCATGAAAAAGACACTTAGTTATAACATTCGTCATCCTCCACATTTGTTCATCACACGCTCTGTACGTGTTCATGACTAAGTGCAAAAATGCCCATAAGTATCATTTGAGGGTTACAAATAAATTTTAGCAAGTAGATGAATTCTAAATTTGTAATCCATGATTGACCATTCATAAAATCCTATAAATGAAAGATATGACCATTGGATCTTTCCAACAGAATGTAGGAGGATGCCTAGTAGTTGGTTCAGTTTTGATTTGTTCTTGCTGAAGATTCAAAATACAGGAAGAAGACTCTTGCTTAAGTTGAAATGTGTGTAGCAAAGTGGTTGGAAGTGGAGCATAGTTTTTGTGAAGGTTGTACCCAGAGACATAGGAACAGAAACCTCTTACCAGGGGTTTGGGGGGACAACTTTCCACCTCATATTTTGCTCTAAGTCTCACTCCCATTTATAATGAGCTCAAAGTTACTTAGAAATCATTTCTTTTTTTAAATCCACAAACTACATCTTGAGGTGAAGTCTGAGCCCAGGATATTGAATAAGACGTTTTAAAACAACACTCAGTACACTCTTCCCTCCTTCCTATTATTATTATTATTATTATTTAATGTTTATTCATTTTTGACAGAAAGAGAGAGACACAGTGCAAGCAGGGGAGGGGCAGAGAGAGAGAGCCAAAGTCGGAAGCCTAACCAACTGAGCCACCCAGGTGCTCCCCTCCTTCCTATTAAATTACGTTCTAGTATGAGATTTCTTTACCGTGACCGTTGTTTGTTTGCTTTTTTTCTGGGGGGGAGGGTTTGAGGGGAAGGCAGTTGGTGGGCTTCATCCTCCTTAAAACACAAAACATCTGATTATTTAATCTTCATTCGGAACAACCTGGGTTAATCCTAATACTTCTTGCTTTCCTAAGGGATGTTGTCTTCTGTCATTCCAAAGTGATATTTCCAAGATAAATTGAATATTCAAAACAGTTTTAAGATTCCCTATTCCCATTCCTATTTTACTAAGGGAAAACTTTCTTAGTGATACTGGCACTTAAAATGAAAGAATTTGATCTTCAAAAACAGACTTCAAAAAATAATAAAATGTAATCTCTCTGAGGCATCTTTTTGTAAGACAATTGTAACCACAAAACTATGCAAACTATATGAAAAATGAATGTTTATATTGATTGTTGCCATTATTTTAAGGTATTCTCTTTAGGTAGGTATGTATCATCACTTAAGCCTCGATCATAACACAATAAATTGATTGTGTTAGCTGAAACTGAATCATATAATGAAATAACCTAGCCTAATTCAGGGAAGCATTTACTCTCTCTATTCCTTTATTCATTCCCTTCTCTGCATTAAGGTTCCAATGAGATAACAGGAAGAATTTACTTAATTGGGAAATGATATGTATTTCTCATAGCATAAAAATGCACTTATATTGAAGTAATTATTACTCATTATTTAATAGTCCTGATATATATCCGATAAATTTAAATACTGTACTTTTGTCTTTCTAAAATTCTGAAATAGAAAAGTTACATTAAGAAAGCCCAAGTGTCTGGGGAATCATTATTTTCTTTCCTCTCAGAATCGTTTTAATTTTGGTTTTCTTATTGACCATGACCAAAAAGACCATAATGTGGCAGACTCCACTGAGGCCACTGGGCGAAATTGATTAGGAGAGTATTGCAAACTCCACATGGAAACCCTCTTAAAGAATTTCATGGTGATAAATGCTAAAGCTTAAGCACCTTTAGCATTTTCCTTGGAGCTAAAAAATTTACTCAGAATTCTGAGAAGTTAGGTATGTGAAGCAAATATTTTTAATCTACGGTAAGTGCATTCTCTCAGAAATGTTTCCTGTTAACGGTTCTTTTGCTTGTCAGTTTATCTGTGGATTCTAACCTCCCTTTAATATACACTTAATATTTTCATCAACATAATATATGAGCTATTTCCTTTGGATTGTCCCAATTTTCTTCCATAAAGACTTTTATGCCACTGAATCTTCTGTGTCTTCTCACACTCATTAAAAGTAGCAACAGCAATAACTACAAGACAACAGATAAAGCAAAGAAAAATACCCTATTTTAATTTTTAGTACATATCATCAAAATAATATTTATTATTTGATTATCTTCATGCTGAGGAGTATTGCTGTCAGTAAAATATATGTGATCTTTTAATAAAGTATTGTGCAATTTTGATTGGCTATATGCCATATGAACTACAGTAATTTTAAACAATGCTATTAAAAATAGTTCTCCCGCAATTACCTATGAAGCAAGCTAAAAATTGAACACTAGCAAATTGCTAAATGACTTACTTTAAATTGATGCCTTAAAGTAGTACAGCTGCATTCAAAACCTGTAAACCTTAACAAGGTAATATATGGATTCAGAATGTTCATAAATTTGGTATTTCTGACTGAACAGAAAATAGTGGAATAGAAGCAGCTGCAGGAAAAATATGTCTTCAACCATTTCCTCCCTGGGAAAGAATATTCACTATCAACTAATGAAACACACATAACAAATGACCAAGTAATTAGTATATTTTTATGATGCTTGGATTTGCCAGTGATATGTTGCTATCTAAAAACAAATATAGGGCCACCTGGGTGGCTCAGTGAATGGAACATCCAACTCTTTTTTTTTAATGTTATTATTATTATTTTTTTAATTTATATCCAAGTTAGTTAGCATATAGTGCAACAATGATTTCAGGGGTAGATTCCTTAATGCCCCTTACCCATTTAGCCCACCCCTCTCCCACCACCCCTCCAGTAACCGTCTGTTTGCTCTCCATATTTAAAAGTCTCTTATGTTTTAAATTTTTTTTTCAACGTTTATTTATTTTTGGGACAGAGAGAGACAGAGCATGAGCGGGGGAGGGTCAGAGAGAGAGGGAGACACAGAATCGGAAACTGGCTCCAGGCTCTGAGCCATCAGCCCAGAGCCTGACGCGGGGCTCGAACTCCCGGACCGCAAGATCGTGACCTGGCTGAAGTCGGACGCTTAACCGACTGCGCTACCCAGGCGCCCCAAAAGTCTCTTATGTTTTGTTGCCCTTCCTGTTTTTATATTATTTTTGCTTCCCTTCCCTTGTGTTCATCTTTTCTGTGTCTTAACATCCTCATATGAGTGAAGTCATGATATTTATCTTTCTCTGACTAATTTCACTTAGCATAATACCCTCTAGTTCCATCTGCGTAGTTGCAAATGGCACGATTTCATTCTTTTGGATTGCCAAGTAATACTCCATTGTGTGTGTGTGTGTGTGTGTGTGTGTGTGTATCCACATACCACATCTTCTTTATCTATTCATCCATCGATGGACATTTGGGCTCTTTCCATACTTTGGCTATTGTTGATAAATATTGGGGTGCATGTGTCCCTTCGAAACAGCACACCTGTATCCCTTGAATAAGTGCCTAGTAGTGCAATTGCTGGGTTGTAGGGTAGTTCTATTTTTAGTTTTTTGAGGAACTTCCATACTGTTTTCCAGAGTGGCTGCACCAGCTTGCATTCCCACCAACAATGCAAAAGAGATCCTCTTTCTCCGCATCCTTGCCAACAACTGTTGTTGCCTGAGTTGTTAATGTTAGCCATTCTGACAGGTGTGAGGTAGTATCTCATTGTGGTTTTGATTTGTATTTCCCTGATGATGAGTGATGTTGAACATTTTTTTCATGTGTCGGTTGGCCATCTGGATGTCTTCTTTGGAGAAGTGTCTATTCATGTCTTTTGCCCATTTCTTCACTTGATTATTTGTTTTTTGGGTGTTGAGTTTGATAAGTTCTTTATAGATTTTGGGTAGTAACCCTTTATCTGATATGTCGTTTGCAAATATCTTCTCCCATTCTGTTGGTTGCTTTTAGTTTTGCCGATTGTTTCCTTCACTGTGCAAAAGCTTTTTATTTTGATGAAGTCCCAATAGTTCATACAACTCTTGATTTCGGCTCAGGTCATATTCCCAGGGTCATGGGATCAAACCCACGTGAGTCTCCACACTGAGCATGGAACTCACTTAAGATTCTCTCCCTCTCTCTCTCTCTAAGAAAAAAATATAGTAGAGGAAACTGGGTGACTCAGTAAGTTGAGCATCCGACTTCAGCTCAGGTCATGATCTCACGGTTTGTGAGTTCAAGCCCTGTGTGGGGCTCTGTGCTGACAGCTCAGAGCCTGAAGCCTGCTTTGAATTCTGTATCTCCCTTTCTCTCTGCACCTCTCCCACTTGTGCTCTGTCTCTCTCAAAAATAAATAAACATTTAAAAATTAAAAAAATAAATATACTAGTATAATATCTACAATTTTATGGCAGTTTTATTTCAATTTAAAAAAAAAGTAGGTGTCTCAAAGTCTGTCAGAAATCTTGGTTTAAGTAAGTAGTTAGACACTTGTGGACTTGGGTATTCTTGAGAGTAGGTGGCTCACAAACTGCCAAAGATGGCTTAATTTGAAGAAGTTGTGAATATAATACTTTACATAATGAAGGGACTTTACAGATGTAATTAGGTTTAAGCACCTTACGATAGGAAGAGTGGCCTGTGTTCTGCAGGTGGGCTCAATCTAATCATATGAGCCCCCAAAAGCAGCTGGAAAAGGAAGAAAGCAGCAAAATGCAGCAGAAGAGGAGTGTGGCAAGATACAGCAAACAGAGAAGTCAAAGAGATTCCACATGTGAGATGGATTCCAAGTGTCAAGGCTGATTCTGTGACAGGGATGACCACATGCAAGGAGTGGGGGGCTGAAGTCAGCGTACTTCTGACAGCCAGAAAGGAAATAGAGATCTGTCTTTCAACTTCAAGGAACTGAGTTCTGCCAACAACCTGAATGAGCTTGAAAGCAAATTCTTCTCCAGATGGTGAAGAAAGGAAGGGGGCTTAGCTAACATCTTGATTTTAGTTTGCGAGAATCAGAGCAGAGGAACCAGCTGAGTCCCACTGTGCTAAGATTCTTGAGCCACAGAAATTATGAGATAAAAAATGGCAATTGGGGGCACCTGGGAGGCTCAGTCAGTTAAGCATCCGGCTTCAGCTCAGGTCATGATCTCAAGACTTGTGATTTCGAGCCCCATGTCAGGCTCTGTACTGAAAGCTCAGAGCCTGGAGCCTGATTTGGATTCTGTGTCTCCCTCTCTCTGCCCTTTCCCACCGACAGTCTGTCTCTTTCTCTCAAAAATAAATAAATGTTGAAATAAATAACATTGTTTTAAATTTCTACCTTTGCAGTAACTTGTTACGGCAGCAATAGAAAACTATTGTGGGCACAGAGATATTTTAAGTATTTTTATGTAAGGTGATACAATGGACCAACACCATAAATATTAAATATAAAAGAAACAATATCCAATTATAGCAAATGAAACATAATGTGTTCTTAATGTTCACTCTAAGAATTTGAAAATAAACACAAAGTAAGGCAACAAGATAATGTATAGTATTTTAGCTATATTCCCTTCGATGTGCATTATTTGATGAATATATATCTAATGTTTGTTTTAATAACTAAGTGATATGATCACAAAGACTCAAGGGGTGATATGAACAGGAGTAAGAAATTCACTGTGACTTTCATGTGGGAGGGTATAAACAATTTTTTTAGCCAATGTACCTGAATTTTCTAGTTCACCACTACTCTGTCTCTTCTTACTTATGACATGTTATATACTTAAATATTGTATTCTACAACAATATTTATTATAGAAATTAGATAACTTACAATAATAAACAATACTGAAGTAGATTTTTGTGAAAAAAAATTGTATCTTCTAAAACTTTACGTGTTAATCTTATTGAATCAAATCCATCAGAGCAAAATTAAGCACTTTATTATTCTATATCCTAGTTTCCAGTGGCCTTGATTACTTATCTTTCTCTTCTTGTATAATTTCAAACAGCCTTGGAGTTTTCTTCCTTCTACATCCAGACAACAGGAAGTATCTGTGGGACCCTCAGGCCCTCGGTGAAGTCTGAGGTGTGTCTACTGCAAGGACTTGTTTGATTTTTTTTATGGATCTCTTCAACACTTTTCTCTGCCGTTCTAATCACTGCTTTACACATTTTATTTTATTTTTCTAGTTTTGTGATGAAGTGAGAATTTTTTTGTTTTCTCTTTTCCAAGTGGTTAGAAAACCTAGAATATATTCCTTCCAGAGTCCCTATTCTTATTTACGGTCAAAAATTGTGCAAACATACGTGATGAACTTTGTGTGTGTGATTGTGTATGTGTGTGTATATCCTATAGAACGTTTGAGAGCAGAGCTTTGAAATTCTGTGTACATTTCCAATTTATGAGATATTCCAAAAAAAACTTCCTTTCTATGTTTGGTTCTCACTTAAATTATTCTTTTTTTGAAACTTACTTTGTGTTTGTTCCTAAATGCTTTAGGATTTTATATGGATAGTACTTGTAAAAGAATTCCTCATTTATCCTATCCATGGCCAATAATTTATTTTTAAAATGTCTCTTTCTGTAGAAGAGAATTCTATCATTTTGGGTCTATTTTGCACCACTGCTAAATCACTAAAGAATGGTATTTTCTTTTTCACAAGCCAAAGAAAAAAATATTCAAGTTGTATATTGCAGGTGTACAAATCTGCTTGCATGAAAACAAAACAAAACAAAACTATAGTCTCTTTGACAAAGAGCTTGACAAAATGACATAATCAAGCATTAGTATATTGTTTTTTAGTTCATTCACTTTTCCCAAATATAACACTCACCCAAAAGTTCTTGTACTGAGAATACAAACATCTATGACATTACCCTCTCAAACTGAGAGGTATTTTCTAAATGATATGATTAACCACTAATAAACATTTTCTTTTTATATATATGCTTCTACATAATCTGAAAAGAAGGATACTTCTAAATAACTACAGTATAACTATTAAAGTCAAGAAATTTAGTATTGGATAAAATATATTACTTAAGATACAGCTTATATTCAAATTCTCCAATTTCCTCATGATATATTTTATAATGTTTTATTGGTCTCTCATCCAACTTAGAGGAATACATTAAATGTATTTATCATGTCTCTAGCTTCCTATTTTGTGGCACTCTTTAATTTATGACACAAATTTAAAAAAAATAATAAAGTGCACAAAATTCATTTCTTTCTACATAATATATTCACTATATATATATATATATATATATATATATAATTTTATTCTGATATCTTCAATCAATATTAAAAAGTAAAGTACTAAAAAGAGTTTGTTGGTTCTTCTTTGGTTTTGCTTTTGTTTTTAACTGAAGGCTATTTTTTTGTTGTTTATATTTGTGAGATATATTTTGGAGGGAATGATCAGTTCATGTACATATACAAATTCATTGGTATAAACAACTTACAAGATTATGTTTAAAATATTCTCTTATTTTGGGACACCTGGGTGGCTCAGTCAATTAAGACTTCAGCTCAGGTCATGATCTTGTGGTTTGTGAGTTCAAGTCCTGCATCAGGCTCTGTGCTGACAGCTTGGAGTCTGGAGCCTGCTGTGGATTCTGTGTCCTCCTCTCCCTCTGCCCCTACCCCACTCACCCTCTGTCTCTCTCTCTTTCTCTCTCTCTCTCTCTCTCTCTCAAAACATAAACACCTAAAAAAATTTAAAAATTTATCTTATTTAAAAAAAAATCCTGCTGTTTTAGTTATGTGCTTTTTTCTCTTCCCACTTTTATGTATTTTCTCTTTTTCCTTTTCTTGATATATTTTGTAAGCTACTTGTTTATCACTTTTTTCAGAGAACCATCCTTAGGCTTTGCTGATCTCTATCATATCTTTCAAGTTGATTGTATGAAAATATACTTTTAATGACTTTTGTTTCTACTTGCTTTGTTTTATTTTTTTGTAGATGTTTTCCTGTCTTCTCAAGTTGTATTATTAGCTCATAAATGTTTATTTTTACCTTTTCAATAATATAAGTATTTTAGGAAATATATTCCTTGATATCCTGTTTTACTTAAATGCCACAAAATTTTATTATTATTATTATTATTATTACTTTTTAGTGCAGTTGACACACAATGTTACATTAGTTTCAGGTATACAACATAGTGATTCTACAATTTTATACATTATACTGTACTCATCACAAGTATAGCTACCATGTAACTGGAAGCCTGGATCTCCCACCCACCTTCACCTATTTTGCTTATCTCCCTAAACTTCTTCCCCTCTGGCAACCATCAGTTTGTTCTCCATGTTTTTGGGTCTGTTTCTGCTTTCTTATTTGCTTATTCTTCTTTTTAAGATTCTACATATTATTGAGATCATATGATATTTGCCTATCTCAGTCTGATTTATTTCCTTAGCACAATACCCTCTAGATTTACTCATAATGGTCACAAATGGTCTGATCTTACCCATATGGCCATATATATATATATATTTGGTCATGATAATTATTTTTATGGCCATATATATATATATATATATATTTGGTCATGATAATTAATTGTATCATATATATTTTATACATAATTAATTACATATATTTATGTATTATATACATATATATACATGTATATACATGTATATACATGTATATAAATATATATACATATAATTATATACAAAATTAATATACATATATATATTTGGTCATGATAATTAATTGTATCATATATATTTTATACATAATTAACAATATTTTATCTTTGAAGTCTATTATTTTAAAGAGAGATGGGTGTTAAATTATTTAATTATATTTATTGCTTTGTCAATAGTTCGTGTAATACTGTCACTTTTTGTTTCATATAATTGGAAATAATATTATGGAAATTATATAGGTTTGAATTTAATTAGACTTTTGATTCTGTTAATAATTTCACCATAAATTTTATTTAATTTGAGTTTAATAACTTCTTCCAATTACATTTTCCTTTTATGTGTTTCTATATATACTATCAAACTCATTTGTTTGGTTCATTATGCATAGGTTTGTGTATCAGTCAAGATTCTCCAGAACTACATCAGCTCTCCTAGGTCTCCAAATTGCTAACTGCAGATCTTGGGACTTGTCAGCCTCCATAATTCTGTTAGTCAGTTCCTTATAATAAATAAATGATGATAGATAGATAGATAGATAGCCTATGAGTTCTGTTTCTCTGGAGAACCTTGACTTTACATATATAATATGCTCCTTCAACAATAGGTAGGAAAGGCATATTTACTTTTCTGAAGTACACATGGGTTTTTACAAAAGCTTATAATATAGCTTTTAAAGCAAGCATTTACAAATTTCAGAAAGTTGGTAACATACAGAATAGTTGGACCACCATGTAAAAGACAAAAATTTGTGGAAAAATATGTAATGAACACAGCCAGAAAACTTGAAATTAAGAACATATAGGTCAAAGAAGAAGTCATGATGCATATTAGGGAGTAACTTGAACTTTAAAATAAGCTAAACACATCATTAAAATTTTTAGGATATACAATTTAAAAATAGGCAGAGAACCTGAATAGACATGTTTTCAAAGAAAACATACAGATGGCCAACAGACACATGAAAAGATGTTCAACATCACTGATCATCAGGAAAATGCAAATCAAAACCACAGGGATATGCCACTTCACACCTATCAGAATGGCTAAAATTAACAACACAGAAATAAATAGGTGTTGCCAAGGATGCCGAGAAAGGGAAACCCTCTTACACTGTTGGTGGGAATGGAAACTGGTGCAGCCACTTGAAGAACTATATGGAGGTTCCTCAAAAAGTTAAAAATAGAACTATACTCTGATGCAGGAATTGCACTACTAGATATTTACCCAAAGGATACAAAAATAATAATTTGAAGAGATACATCACCCTGATGTTTATAACAGCATTATCAACAGTAGCCAAATTATGGGAAGAGCCCAAATGTTCTTCGACTGATAAATGGATACATAAGTTGCAGTATATATATATATATATATATATCCCATATATATACAATGAAATACTATTTAACCATAAAAATAATGAATTCTTGTCATTTCCAATGATGTGGAAGGAGCTAGAAAGTATTATCCTAAGTGAAACAAGTCAGAGAAAGACAAATACCATCTGATGTCACTCATATGTGGAATTTAAGAACAAAACAAATGAGCAAAGGGAACATAAGAGAGAAAAAGAGAGAGAGAGAGAGAGAGAGAGAGAGAGAGAGGCACACCAGGAAACAGACACTTAACTACAGACAACAGAGTGATGGTTACCAGAATAGAGGTAGGTGGGAGGTGGATTAAGTAGGTCACGGGGATTAAGAAGGGTACTTGTTGTGATAAGCACCAGGTGTTGGATGTAAGGGTAGAATCACTAAATTCTGCACCTGAAACTAATATTATACTGTATGTTAATCGAGTGGAATTTAAGTAAAGCTCCCAAAATGCATAAAAAAATTTGTGTAAAAATAAAACAAAATCCATCTTATCTTCTGTATCAATTAAAGCATTTTTTAAATTCCATATCCTGTTACCTAACTGAAAATTAAATATTCTTTGAGTTGCTATCCTCAAAATTTAATCTATATAATTCACTTTAATTAAAAGTAATTATATATTTTTAACTTTCTCTACAAATATACAGATCTTCCTCAACTTACAATGCGGTTAGTTACAATAAACTCATTCTAAGTTGAAAATATGCTAAGCCAAAAACTACATTTAATACACTTCACCTATTAAACATCAAAGCTTAGCCTAGACTACCTTAAACATACTCAGAACACTTACATTAGCCTATAGTTGGGGAAAATCATCTAAAACAAAGCCTATTTTACAATAAGTGTTGAATAACTCAGGTAATTTGTTGAATACTGAACTAAAATGAAAAACAGAATGGCCATATTGTGCTAAAATGGTTGTAAGTGTATCGGTTGTACATTTTTGGGATCCTGTAGCCAACTGGAAGCTGAGACTTACTGTCACTATGCAGCATATTGAGAGAGTATCCTATTGCCTATCACTAACCTGGGGAAATACCAAAATTCAACACTTGAAGTACAGTTTCTACTGAATGGATATGTGTATTATTATGAAGTGAAAAACATTGTAAGTCAAACCATTGTAGGGATGCCTGGGAGGCTCTGTCAGTTAAACATCTGACTCTTGATTTTGGATCAGGTCATAAACTCATGGTTTGTGGGATCAAGCCCAGCGTCGGGCTTTGCGCTGACAGCATACAGCCTGCTTGGTATCCACTCTCTTACTCCCTCTCGGCCACTCCCCCACGCCATCTTTAAAAATAAATAAATAAACATTAAAAAAAAAAAAACATTGTAAACCAGGGATGTCGAGTAGAAACAGCTGTTATAATCCATATTTTACAGACAATGAAGCTGAGACTGAGTTTTAGTGGTTTGAACACAATTTGTAGTTTGTTCCAACTCTAAAGCATATGATTATTTTCATGTTTGTGTGTGTGTACGTGTGTGTGTGCATTTGTATTTTTTTGTTTGTTTTACTTCTCAGGCATTTGCCTTGAGTTGTACTTTCAAAAATCATGCTGAAAATAATTGTTGCTCTACTGGGTCACAAAACAGCCCTTCATAAGTATACAAGAATTGAGATCATACCATGCATACTTTCAGACCACAATGCTATGAAGCTTGAAATCAACCACAGGAAAAAGTCTGGAAAACCTCCAAAAGCATGCAGGTTAAAGAACACCCTACTAAAGAATGAATGGGTCAACCAGGCAATTAGAGAAGAAATTAAGAAATATATGGAAACAAATGAAAATGAAAATACAACAATCCAAATACTTTGGGATGCAGCAAAGACAGTGCTGAGAGGAAAATATATTGCAATCCAGGCCTATCTCCAGAAACAAGAAAAATCCCAAATACAAACCTAACAGCACACCTAAAGGAAATAGAAGCAGAACAGCAAAGACACCCGAAACCCAGCAGAAGAAGAGAAACAATATAGATCAGAGCAGAAATAAATAACATAGAATCTAAAAAAACTGTAGAGCAGATCAATGAAACCAAGGGTTGGTTTCTTGAAAAAATAAACAAAATTGTTAAACCTCTAGCCAGGCTTCTCAAAAAGAAAAGGGAGATGACCCAAATAGATAAAATCATGAATGAAAATGGAATTATTACAACCAATCCCTCAGAGATACAAACAATTATCAGGGAATACTATGAAAAATTATATGCCAATAAACTGGACAACCTGGAAGAAATGGACCAATTCCTAAGCACCCACACGCTTCCAAAACTCAAACAGGAAGAAATAGAAAAAGTGAAGAGACCCATAACCAGTGACGAAATTGAATCAGTTATCAAAAATCTCCCAACATATAAGACTCCAGGACCAGATGGCTTCCCTGGGGAATTCTAACAGGCATTTAAAGCAGAAATAATACCTATCCTTCTCAAGCTATTCCAAAAAACAGAAAGGGAAAAGAAACTTCCAGACTCATCCTATGAAGCCAGTATTACTTTGATTCCTAAACCAGACAGAGACCCAGTAAAAAAAGAGAACTACAGGCCAATATCCCTGATGAATATGGATGCAAAAATTCTCAATAAGATACTAGCAAATCGAATTCAACGGCATATAAAAAGAATTATACACCATGATCAAGTGGGATTCATTCCTGGGCTGCAGGGCTGGTTCAACATTCACAAATCAACCAATGTGATACATCACATTAATAAAATAAAAGATAAGAACCATATGATCCTGTCAATCGGTGCAGGAGAAGCATTTGACAAAACTCAGCATCCTTTCTTAAAAAACCCCTCAAGAAAGTTGGGATAGAAGGAACGTAATTCAACATCATAAAAGCCATTTATGAAAAGCCCACAGCTAATATCATCCTCAATGGGGAAAAACTGAGAGCTTTCCCCCTGAGATCATTAACACGACAAGGATGTCCACTCTCACCGCTGTTGTTTAATATAGGGTTGGAATTTCTAGCAACAGCAATCAGACAACAAAAGGAAACCAAAGGCATCAAAATTGACAATGAATGAAGTGAAGCTTTCACTTTTTGCAGATGACATGATACTGTACATGGAAAATCCGATAGGCTCCACCAAAAGTCTGCTAGAACTGAGACATGAATTTAGTAAAGTTGCAGGATACAAAATCAATGTAAAGAAATCAGTTTCATTCTTATACACTAATAATGAAGCAACAGAAAGACAAATAAAGAAACTGATCCCATTCACAATTGCACCAAGAAGCATAAAATACCTAGGAATAAATCTAACCAAAGAGGTAAAACATCTGTATGCTGAAAACTATAGTAAGCTTATGAAGGAAATTGAAGAAGATATAAAGAAATGGAAAAACATTTCATGCTTATGGATTGGAAGAGCAAATATTGTTAATATGTCAATACTACCCAAAGCTATCTACACATTCAATGCAATCCCAATCAAAATTGCACCAGCATTCTTCTTGAAGCTAGAAAAAGCAATCCTAAAATTCATATGGAACCACAAAAGGCCCCGAATAGCCAAAGTAATTTTGAAGAAGACCAAAGCAGGAGGCATCAAAATCCCAGACTTTAGCCTCTACTACAAAGCTGTCATCATCAAGACAGCATGGTATTGGCACCAAAACAGACACATAGACCAATGGAATAGAATAGAAACTCCAGAACTAGACCCACAAAAGTATGGTCAACTAATCTTTGACAAAGAAGGAAAGAATATCCAGTGGAAAAAAGACAGTCTCTTTAACAAATGGTGCTCGGATAACTGGACAGCAACATGCAGAAGGATGAAACTAGACCACTTTCTTACACCATTCATAAAAATAAACTCAGAGTGGATAAAGGACCTGAATGTGAGACAGGAAACCATCAAAACCCTAGAGGAGAAAGCAGGAAAAAACCTCTCTGACCTCAGCCGTAGCAATCTCTTACTCGACACATCCCCAAAGGCAAGGGAATTAAAAGCAAAAGTGAATTACTGGGACCTTATGAAGATAAAAAGCTTCTGCACAGCAAAGGAAACGACCAACAAAACTAAAAGGCAACCAACAGAATGGGAAAAGATATTTGCAAATGACATATTGGACAAAGGGCTAGTATCCAAAATCTATAAAGAGCTCACCAAAACTCCACACCCATAAAACAAATAATCCAGTGAAGAAATGGGCAGAAAACATGAATAGACACTTCTCTAAAGAAGACATCCGGATGGCCAACAGGCACATGAAAAGATGCTCAACGTTGCTCCTCATCAGGGAAATACAAATCAAAACCACACTCAGATATCACCTCACGCCAGTCAGAGTGGCTAAAATGAACAAATCAGGAGACTATAGATGCTGGCAAAGATGTGGAGAAACGGGAACCCCCTTGCACTGTTGGTGGGAATGCAAATTGGTGCATCCAGTTTGGAAACTAGTGTGGAGGTTCCTCAAAAAATTAAAAATAGACCTACCCTATGACCCAGCAATAGCACTGCTAGGAATTTACCCAAGGGATACAGGAGTACTGATGCATAGGAGCACTTGTACCCCAATGTTCATAGCAGCACTCTCAACAATAGCCAAATTATGGAAAGAGCCTAAATGTCCATCAACTGATGAATGGATAAAGAAATTGTGGTTTATATACACAATGGAGTACTACGTGGTAATGAGAAAGAATGAAATATGACCCTTTGTAGCAAGTGGATGGAACAGGAGAGTGTTATGTTAACTGAAATAAGCCATACAGAGAAAGACAGATACCATATGTTTTCACTCTTATGTGGATCCTGAGAAACTTAACAGAAACCCATGGGGGAGGGGAGGAAAAAAAAAAAGAGGTTAGAGTGGGAGAGAGCCAAAGCATAAGAGACTCTTAAAAACTGAGAACAAACTGAGGGTAGATGGGGGGTGAAAGGTGGGGGAGGGTGGTTGATGGGTATTGAGGAGGCCACCAGTTGGGATGAGCACTGGGTGTTGTATGGAAACCAATTTGACAATAAATTTCATATTTAAAAAAAATAAAATTAAATGAAAATAAATAAACCATTAATAATTAAAGGAGGATAAAAAGAAAATAATCCATGCTCTATCTGATTTACAGTTTGGTATATGAATAAATTAGATAATGCATAATAAGAAAAATTAGGTGAAATTTAAGATGTATGATATTGTATGTTGTCACTCAGAATATCAGTGTTGCATTTCTCATGATGATTATTGCAAAATTTTCAAAATATGTGGTTTTGTATTTGAATTTAGCCAAGAAGATGGCTTGTATATACTTGCATGAAAATGGCCAAGGATGATACTCCGATGGAGGGTCTAACTGAAATTTAAAGCAGACATCCAGCCATGACGGGAAAATATTTTCCAATATTGCATAGAAACCGGTGCGGTATTCATTGAATAGCAGTCAACAAAAGCACAAGCTCAATTAGCTTTCACTATCTTTATTCTGTGTTAGACAAAGCCACACCTCATAAGGGACCAGGCTTATATGTAATTCATTTGCTTGACCCAGATGGTGAAGTCTAAATGTAATTTCAATATCAGCCTAAATTACCCCATGCTGTTTTGAGTGACTCACGTGTGCCATACTATACACAGTTAACAAGAATAAAGCAATACTGAGTTCAAACATTTCCCAAAGAAGTGAGCACATGGGGCACACTGGATTCACGGAGAATGCTCATTAAAACCACTGAACATTTTGCACAGGTAAGGATTTGGTATTGGGCCTGTGGTGTCCATGTTACTATGGCAATAACTATTATCACTAGAGCTAATGCATTTCTGACCTGCAGTGTTTAATAACACTCACACACCTCAAAGGGATCTAATCAGAATTTATTAATTTTTGTAAAACAGTGTCAATTTAAAAATGCAACGTAAGATCTAAGTATTAATTTTTTTTTCTCGGTGTAACTTAAAATGTAACTATGTGACAAATTCCATATACCCTACAGCATCAATTAAAACTTAACATCTTTGATACTAGTGCTTCTTTCGTCTCCCTTTTGAGCAAGAATCTTCAAAAGAACAGTTCGGCAATTTCTGGTCCTATATTTATTTGAGCTTTGCATTCAATACCTTCCCCTCCCCTACTGCTTTTCTCTATTAGAAGAAAAAATAAGAATACTCTTTTGAAACTTAGACTTGCTTAGTCCACTTTTAAAGAGCAAGATAGAAAATTTACTACTCTTGCCATTAAATATTACAGTAGGACTAATATACTGAACTTAATATGTAAGGGCAGTTCTTTATCCCAGAAAAAGTAAATTCTCTTCTTAAATTACTGGTTACTGGGAAGTCATATATTAAAGAGTAACATGTTTGGAACTCAAGTGAAAAGCCACTTTATCCAATAGGAATAATGTAAAGTAAATTAAACTGTTGCCATCTAGGATTTTTTTAAGTTCTGACAGGTTTAGTATACTTATACTTGAAACCTTTTATGGTCAACTTTTGAGCATGCATTTATGGATTAGCTAAATTAGCAAAGATTTTAAAAGTGTTTCTTATTGTCTACTCCTAGGCATCAAAGATATGATTACCAGTTTTCAAATTCATGGCTACAAGCCCAGAATAAATTTCATGGGTAGTCTATAGTAGACAAAGGTATTAGGGAAATCCTAAAAGACTGACAGTATGTGAATAAGAATATCCTGATTATTAACATTAGCTCTCTGTCCAACCAGCACAATGCCTTTTAGAGATATCACCTTGGATCTGTTTCCACCACTGTACAGTGAAGTTCATCTTAGAAAGTACTCAATTGTAGCTTCTAGCTTTAAATTTAAGGGTTCATGCTCACGGTGCAATGCGGAACAGTGAGAAAACCCAGAGATTAAAAGATAGAAAAAGAACCTGAGTTCAAAGTAATATTCACCCTTGGCGATGTGATCTAGCCACCAGACCATATGCAAGTGCTGTTGGTAATGTAAACTCTTTCCATTTGTGTAAGAGTATGTCTGCTATAGATGTTCTAGATCTCATGGGATGCCTGAGTGGGGAGCTAAGACTATTTCTTTGGAGTCATAAGCACCAGTTGGAAGGTGGAGGTTGTCAGTAGACTTGAAATAGAGTAAATTGGGTGATTTAATCGTTTTGCGTTTGTGGTTTTATAAACTATAACTTTATATTTAGAAATGAATAACAATTTGAAAGTTCTTTTAGTTTGTTTTAACAAATTCAAACTTTAGTCCATTCACTTTAAATTTAAAAAATGCAACTATGTTATGGGTTTATGGGATAAAGTACTTTATTTATAAAGTGCTTTATTTTATGTGTGTGTGTGTGTGTGTGTGTGTGTGCGCGTGTGCGTGCCTGGCTACAATGTGGTTCTGTAACAATCATAAAATCTCAGCAATCTGCAAATACTAATATTCAATCATGTGCCTGCAGATGAGCTTATAGTTGGCTCAATTTATAAATCGGTTGAGCTGTATTTGGCCTCTTCTCACTTCTGTACGAGTCTGGAGGTCATAAGATCTAGCTGGGCTCAGCTGTGCTCAGCTGTATCCCCACTCTTGAATCTGCTCCACATATCTGTCATTCTTATTCCTTGAACCAATGGGGTAGTCTGGGCATGTTCTTCTCAAGGAATTGGCAGAGCATATGGTATTTAATAGGTGGTATATGTCCTCAAAGCTGTTCATTTTCTCAAGGTTGGCTTAGCTAGTACTTGAGTTTTCCAATACAAACTTAGGAATCTGCATGTTAATGTCTCAAGCACTCTGGCTTGAGTTTATTTGTTTTATGGAATCTATATATCGTGAGTCAGATACCCAGTGTATGAACATGACACATTTTTCCTCTTAACATATCTTCATCATTTTCTCTAATACTTAGTTGTTTAAAAATATTTAATGATTATTTTTTTAATTATTCTAATATCTTATTAACAGTATATAAATTATATCTGTATTTTGGAACCAACTGTTAGAATGTGAAATTCTTTGTGCTTTTTGCAAACAACTGCATCGTCTTTAATTTTTCCTCTCTATTTCTTATTTTACTTTTTTTTTCCTATCTTACTGTTTCTATTGGCTATGATCTCTGTTATGATGAATAGAGGTGGAAATGATGAATAGAGTAGGATTCTTTACTTCAACTCCCAGGGTTCCTTGTATCGCTGCTTCAAATAATGAAGAGATGAACATACAATAAAATGAGCAGCAAGTAAGAATTTTATTAGGATATAGATCAGAAAAAATGAATACTATGAAAGCTCTCTTTACAGAGAGGGGGCATTCAAATGTGAATGCCCCCGACTATAGGCAAAGGACTTTGTTTTATGTTTTTCATTTTTCCCTTCCCCCGGTTCCTTATCAGGTTCTACCCTAATTGGTTTGATAGCTCTAGGTCCTGGGTTGTCCATCCCTGATTGGCTCAATTCCATTGTGTAAGAAGTCAGACTATGGTCATACTGTCCCTCGTATGATACACGTTTTACGATTCATTTATTTTAGTTGGGTATTTTGTTTGTCAAATTGGTGAGGGGAACCTGAGAGGGAGAAGGTTTTGTTTGTTACATTCTTTCTTTTTCTTTATTACTATTATTATTATTAATATTTAATAATTATTATTTATATTATATTACATTATTATTAATATAATTATAGTATATTAATTATATTAATTATATTATATTAATTATATTATATTAATTATATTCTCAGATTAGTTAACATACAGTGTAGTCTTGGCTTCAGGAGTAGAACATAGTGATTCATCTCTTACATATGACCTCCAGTGCTCATCCCAAAAAGTGCCCTCTTTAATGCCTGTCACTGACTTAACTGGTCTCCCCAGCCCCTCACCAACCCTCAGTTTGTTTTCTGTATTTAAAAGTCTTTTTTGGTTTGCCTTCCTCTCTGTTTTTATCTTATTTTGCTTTCCCTTTCCCTATGTCCATGTTAAGTTTCTCAAATTCCACATATGAATGAAACCATATATTTATCTCGGACTGACTTATTTCACTTAGCATAATACCCTCCAGTTCCAACCACATTGCTGCAAGTGGCAGGATTTCATTCTTTTTCATTGCCAAGTGGTATTCCATTGTATATAAATACCACATCTTCTTAATCCATTAATCAATTGATGGGCATTTGGGCTCTTCCCATAATTTGGCTATTGATGATAGTGTTGCTATAAACATCCTGGGGTCCATGTGTCCCTTCAAATCAGCATGTTTGTATCCTTTGGATAAATTCCTAGTAGTGCAATTGCTAGGTCATACAATAGTTCTATTTTTAATTTTTGGAAAAACGTCCATACTGTTTTCCAGAGTGGCTGCACCAATTTGCATTCCCAACAACAGTGCAATAGGGTTCCCCTTTCTCCACATTCTCCACAACATCTATTGTTTCCTGAGTTGTTAATTTTAGCCATTGTGACCAGTGTGAGGTGGTATCTTGTGGTTTTAATTTGTATTTCCCTGATGATGAGTGATGTTGAGCATCTTCTTATGTGTCTGTTAGCCATCTGGATGTTTTCTCTGGAAATATGTCTATTCATGTCCTTTGCCCATGTCTCCACTGGATCATATGGGGATTTTTTGTGTGTGTTGAGTTTGGTAAGTTCTTTATAGATTTTGGATATTAACCCTTTCTCTGATATGTCATTTGTAAATATCTCCTCCCATTCTGTCAGTTGACTTTTAGTTTTATCGATTGTTTCCTTTGCTGTGAAGAAGCTTTTTATCTTGGTGAGGTCCCAATAGTTCATTTCTGTTACATTCTTTTTGAAAATGTTTATTCATTTATTTGAAAGAGAGAGAGAGAGAGAAAGAGAGAACAAGTGGGGGAGGGGCAGAGAGAGAGATTGGGAGACACTGAATCCAAAAGCAGGCTCCTGGCAATGAACTGTGAGCACAGAGCCAGATGTGGGGCTTAAACCCTCAAACCATGAGATCATGACCTGAGCTGAAGTCGGATGCTTAACCAGCTGAGCCACTCAGGTGCCCCATTTCTGTTACATTCTTGAGAGTAACCTTGCACCTGAGGAAGTGTGCTCATAGACAGATGCTCCTGGTGTTGTTTCAAATTGTGTTTTTCCCCCACACAGGACCTCCAGTCTTAACTTTTCCTTCTTCCTACTGAATCTTATCTTTCCTTATCATAGCAGTTTCCATTGTCTTGTTTCTAGTCTCTAGGAAAAACATTCAATGAGTCAAAATTAAGTAGTATAATGTTTGTGTTATTTTTTAAATGTTTTATTATAACTGTATGTAAGTATATATGTGCTAGAGTAAACAAATATCAGCTGAGCGGTATGATGAATTTTTTCAAAGTGAACACATTTGTATATAAAGAATAGTAATAATTCAAGATATAGAATATTTTTAGATTTTCAAAAGCCTCCTTCATGCTATTTACAACCCCCTAAATAGAACACATTTCCTAACATTTATATACATAGACTCATCCACTCTATACTCAATTATTTTTGCCTGTTTTCCATAATATTATGTCTGTCTGCATCATCCATGTTGTTGCATATTTCATATTTCACTCTCTTCCGTTTTAGTATAGTTCTCTATAATATGAATATGTCATACTTTATTCATTCCATTGTTAATTGAAATAGTCCTTTAAGTTTTCAGTTTAAGCCTACAACAAAAACAAAATAAAATGCTGCTATAGAACTTCCAATTCTGGGAATTTGGAGACAACATACTTTTTCCCTTTGCCTCCTACTAAGTACAACTAAATACTTAGACATTATATATATATATATATATATATATATAAAATTATATATTATGTTGTTAATATAATATATTAATATAATATAATATAATATAATATAATATAATATAATATAATATAATATAATAAATATATTATATATATATATATATATATATATATATATATATATATATAAAACATAAGAAGACTCTGAAAGGTGAGGAGAGGAAAACAGGATCCAGGATCCAAGGAATAATACAATAGTGACCTCCTTAAGATTTTTTTTTTTCTCATGAACCCAATATTGCAGATGCAGAAGCTGGCAACTCAGAAACATGTAGTGCAGACGACGACGACGACGACAACAACAACAACAACAACAAAAGCCTCAACAAAGAGTGTTCTCTCTAGCTAAAAGTTGAAGAAAGGAGAAGCCTAACAGGACAGAAAACTTTAGACAAAAATGGGTCCCCTTCAGCATAACATAAAACATTTTAAACAGCAATAACCCAATTATTTAACACTTAATGAACTCATTAGTGACTATGTTTGTTTGTAGTATGCAACGATCTTGTACATAATCAAATATAAATTTTGATTCCCATTCGCACAATGAGCACATATAATCAAAATGCAAAACATTAATGATGCTAGAAATATTGTCTTCATGGAGCACAGATTGATGGTATTCTCCAGTGCCTAGTAGAAGGATATTTTGGAATCTATGAAAGGCTAAGCCTCAACGAAGGATGGGGAAGATCATAATAATAATGCAGAATATATTAAAAAGGCATGAACAGTCAATATATTTAAATGCCATGAACAGAAAATTGAAGCCTACTGGAGAAAAGCTGAGGAGTAACTGCAATGCACTTTACATGCTCTTTTTGAGGACTTAAACAAAATACGTTTCCTTACTGGCATGCATGCAGGTTGAATACAGCAGAGTTTTTTGTTTTTTGTTTTTTTTTTTCAGATAATGTATTTTAAAGAAAAAGTTATGTCATTATTAAAGAAACTATTTTGATAATGAGAATTTTGATAGCAAGAAGTAGGTGTATTTTTGGGAGAATGATTTTAAGAGTTTAACTTATTTTACTATCTTTGCCCAGTATTAGTTATTAGTCATCCTTATATTCTAATTATGACCAAGTGAAAAATAGTTCGTTTAAACAATCAAATGCATTTGCATTTCTGAGTCCTAAATGCCTGACTTGAATTTCCTGAATTAATGTCTATCAAGTAACTCAAATCAAGCATTTATCAGTGGATGCCCTAAATAGTGCAATATGCTATGTTGTAAGGGAAAGAATTCTGAGTCTAGAGTCAGAAAAAAATGGGATTTATTTTGTGATGCAAGATTTCCAAATTTCAGAAAGTCTTTTTTCTCCTTGGAGCTACTGTTCCTTTATATTAGCAAAGTTATGTCTAGAGCTTACAGAATTTTAATGGTGACAAAATGAAATGAAGTAGAAGTGTATTTTATACTAGAAAATGCTAGATAAGTGTAGCATATTAATCAGAATGATGATGATGTACTTCTGGTCATGCATGAGATGTGAGCCAAATGTTTTTTCTGTGTTACTGAAGCAGCCAGTTTTTGTCTTAGGTCATAATGCACACCAGACATGGAGATGAGGTTTTACCTAATATAGGAAAACAAGTACATACCTACCATGTGTCTTGTTAGATAACATAAAAAATACTGCATCTATTTTAATGAATTTGAACCCCAAAAAAGTCAATATTGGAAAGTTAACATGTCTTAGCACTGTGTTAGGCATAGTTGCATACAAAAAAAGTGTAATTTGGTAAATTGTAAGAATTTCCTATTTTTATTTTCCATATTAAACCGAACTTGCAATCACAAGATGTTATCTGAAGTGAAAGTGGCAATGTTTAAACTAAAATCTAATCACTTCACAGCACACATATAAAATTCTCTTAAAGACATGGCAAAGGATTCTGCATAATATTTTATTTTCATCTCGCCTTGTTATTCAGATTACCCTTTTTATGTTTTTCTTAAAAAGAAAATGAATTCGTAGTTGTATTATCTCATACACATACTCAAAAAATGAAACTTATGGAAATTCCAGTCAGTCGCGTATAACAGATATGACTTGTCATAGCCCTGAAATTCCTGATAACATTTATCCTCAGTTAGCAAGATGGAGATCATGTTTCAGTACATGAATCTGATATTAAAAGCCCATCCTCCCCTGGCTTTGAGCCTGATGACAGATATATAGAATCACATTTTCCAGATATGGCTTTAAGAATGGAAGCAGAAGAAAGAATCTGAAATCCATGTTCCTAACAGGCCTCACTCTTAAATGAAAATACCTCTACATTGGAATTCAGAAGTTTCATTATTACTCTTAGATCAACAGCAGTGCTAACACATTGTATTATACTAGAATCATTCTATTATTTTATACAAAACAACTCATTGTGTAGTATGGTGCCAGACCAAGTCCCTGAAATTTAAAACAGGCTTATAGTTTTGTGCATGAAAAACTAACACACACTTTAATGACTACTGTCTATTGTAATGACTTTTGTTTTTTTATGTAGATCGTTAACGATCAGAATATAAAGACTACACTTTCCTGTTCAAGTAATGCTGATTTTGGCATGGTAAATTCATTTTACAGTATTGGATGAAAATTTTGAATGGAAGTGCATTTAATATATTCTACTCATTTGGGGAGGAAAGTGGCAGAAGACAAAACAAAATAAAGTTATGTCAGTAATCAAAAACATACTTTTCCTGGGGTGCCTGGGTGGCTCCATCGGTTAAGCGTTCAGCTTCGGCTCAGGTCATGATCTCATGGTTCCTGAGTTCAAGCCCCACATGGGGCTCTGTGCTGACAGCTCAGAGCCTGCTTGGGATTCTCTCTCTCTCTGCCCTTCCCCCACTTGTGTTCTGCCTCTGTCTCTGTCTCTGTCTCTGTCTCTCAAAAATAAACATTAATTTTTTTTAAATATAGTTTTCCAGGTATTTTTATTATTCTTCCCCTATTCATAGCGTAGAATTTCTCTTATCAGCTCCCTTGTATCTGGAAGCAGTTATAAAATTTGTTCTCGACCATGGCTTATGAGTACAGTGGTACCTGTCATTTTCAGCTTGGATACTGTATGTCAGTGTGAGACATTCCAGAACTCTCTTTTCTTTTGCCACTCCACTTGCCCCAAGTTAAGGCGACATGTACCAGAGTCTCCAGCACACCCAAAATGAACATGTAGAATAACCGAGAAAACAAACTCTACTTTAAACAAATACGATTTGGGGATTGTTTGTTATCTCAATATAACCCAGCCAGTCTCGCTTACTTAATACTGGAATTATAACACTGCAAATAACAGAAACACTCTGCTGTGTGTAGCATTGGCTGGGAGGTTGATAGTGAGCAGTAAAGTGTACTTTGGTTGGAAAGCAGAATAGCTATCTATGTGATGCAGCTATAGGAAATATTTGGTCAAAATGCTACCTTTGATAACATGGAAGGCATGGTCAATGAAACTACCTCTAAGGGAAGCGATTGGAAAACAGAAAGCAAATGGTATCTATTGATTGCTGTTGACTCAATCTGTAAAGGATTAGATGAGTTAGATGAGTTCTAAGCTCAATAAAGGAAAAAAAAATTCAATTTAAGAAATGTAAGGTAATAACAGAAGAAGTCTAAAAATTATACACACTTCTAGTTGAGAAGCGAAAACAGCTTCCAACTTGTAAAGCATCAAATCAGGGATATAACAGTCACTTCTATTGTTGAAATCCCAGCATATATTTGACCAAGATGGCCTAATGTTTGCTTCAGCTTGACTAAACTTTAGACAGGCTTCTTCCTCACACTAGACACTTGGCCTTATTTTAGAGCATTGGCTTTAGAAAACATCAATTATAAATTCTTTCTCTGTCCCTTTAGGATATATCTTTTCCCAGTATCTTGATAGTTTTAGAACCTAGGAATGTCTTTTTTAAAGACCTGAACTGTCGGGGCATCTGGGTGGCACAGTCGGTTAAGCGTCCGACTTCAGCCAGGTCACGATCTTGCGGTCCGGGAGTTCGAGCCCCACGTCGGGCTCTGGGCTGATGATGGCTCAGAGCCTGGAGCCTGTTTCGGATTCTGTGTCTCCCTCTCTCTCTGCCCCTCCCCCGTTCATGCTCTGTCTCTCTCTGTCCCAAAAATAAATAAACGTTGAAAAAAAAATAAAGACCTGAACTGTCTCTTTGAAATGTGACCATCACCCTAGGTGCATAGAGTTTTTATTTGTCAATCATACCTCAAATCTGGGGAGTGGGGAGAAATATAAGGCTCCTGTCTCTCAAGATATGTGGGACAATAGATTCCAACTTCAGAGCACAGATCAGCGAACACAATTGGTCTAATTGCATTGACAAACCTTTCCCCAAATATCCCCAGAGCTTTGCCATTAGCTCAAACTAGTGCTTATCCCCTCTCTACCACATTTTAAGATAAGATTTAGGGGCGCCTGGGTGGCTCAGTCGGTTAAGCGGCCGACTTCAGCTCAGGTCACGATCTCCTGGCCCGTGAGTTCGAGCCCCGCGTCAGGCTCTGGGCTGATGGCTCAGAGCCTGGAGCCTGCTTCCGATTCTTTGTCTCCCTCTCTCTCTGCCCTTCCCCCGTTCGTGCTCTGTCTCTCTCTGTCTCAAAATTAAATAAAATGTTAAAAAAAATTCTAAAAAAAAAGATAAGATTTAAATACTGAAAAAAGTGTCAAAAAGAACTCTTCATAACTGACACTAGAGAGTTAATAGACACTAAATCTATATAACTTGACTTTCAGTGACAGTCTTTTTTTTTTAAATCTGTTTATTCTTATTCTCATTTTTTTTTATTTTAGAGAGAGAGAGCAAGACCAGGAGTGGGGGGAGAAGGGTACAGGGAGAGAGTCAGAGAATCTAAAGCAGGTTCCATACTCAGCATGGAGTGCCACACAGGGTTCACTGGGACTCAATCCCACGACCCTGAGATCATGACGTGAGCCAAAATCAAGAGACGGATGCTCAACCAATTGAGCCACCCAGGTGCCCCACAGTGTCAATCTAAAGAGAACAATGATGATACAGACACTATTAAGAGTAACCAATCGGGGAGCACCTGGCTGACTCAGTCAGAGGAATGTGTAGCTCTTGACCTCAGGGTTGTGAGTTGGAGCCTCGTTTAGGGTGTAGAGATTACTCAAGGAAAAAACAAACTCAAAAAAATGTAGCCAATCAGGTATTTGGGTGGTTCTTAACTCTAATTATGAATAATACATAGTCAGTTATTGTCGGTAATTGTCAAATATATATGAGCTATGATGAAAAGCTTTCCTTTTAGTTATTCCTTTAAGACACATCTCTTATAGTCCCATACAAACGTATAAATTTAAACAACAGAAATGTAAACAAATTCATTTTGCAACCTCTGCATTTATTCTAAAATAAGAGAATTCAAGGAGAATTTTGAATGTGAGGATTCTACAAGATTTCTTTAGGTGTTATCGGTGATCCTGAGGTGAAAAAAAAATCGCATTTGAGCTTCACTTGCTACATGATGCTATTATTCATAATGATAGATAGTGACTAAGTAGGCCTGCTTACAATTTTGTTAGAGGTCTTTCATCCTTATATGGTACTCCATAATTAAGACCGTGTTTTGGTATTTGTGTCTATTTTCAATTTGTTAATGAAAAAGGGGAGGCCATGAATAAGTGGTAAGTGCTGAACCACAGAGAGGGGAAAATGATAGGCTGATGCTGATTCTGTCAACAGCCTCTTACAGTCTACTAAGTGACATTACTGTAGCAAGAATGCTCTACTAATGTAATTGAAAACTAGAGGAAATTTTTATTATAAAGAACGAATATTTATGCATTACAACTCAGCTCCTTCTCTGCTGTGGTGATTTTTGCAGATATTGAGTAGGTTAGACACTATACTGTAAGGTTTTTATATGTTTTGTCATTTCAGTCACATATTTATTTTTCAGTTTTATCGCATTTTAAATAATACTAGAGTTTGTATTTTATAAAATGTTTAGCTTTTCAACATGGAAATTTCTGAAGCAAAGAGTGAGGTTAGAAGAGGATAATTCTAATCCTAGGACCTAGACAATTCTGGTGAGGTGAGTGACAGGTAAGTAATGAAAAATTAAAACTTAACTTACTGGCATGTAAAATTATAAAACATGAAATGCTAGAAAAAATGCAGTATGAGAAATTGAAAACATTTTTTCTCCAAGCAATAAAATGAATTCAGGTGTGAATAGTACGTCACATACGCTGAAGATATTTTGTGTATTAAACTGAAAAGCAAACACTCCTGCATTTGGGGTGGTTATAAACAAATTTTACCAAAAATGTGATGCTGTAGCATTAATGAAATTTGTAAATGATGGTGATGTTAAAGAAAACTTTTTCTGTTACAGAGAGCAGACTGAAATAAGCAATAGCCAAGATATATTTAAAGTTTTGTCTTTATACCTAAAAATAAACATTGTCTTGGATAAACTATGTTGATATTTATACTGATACTGCCCCAAATGGTTGTTTCCATAAGGGTTTTTGCCTCTCTGGTAAGTAAAAGTAAACCCAGATACATTCAGCAAGCCATTTCCTTCCCAGAAAAGTTTGGTACATAAATTCTTGGAGATAAAATGAAAAAAAAAATCTGGAAGATGCTACAAAAACTATCTTCTTTATTAAACCAATATCTGTTTATTTGATGATATATAAAAATCTGTGCAAAAACCTGGGAAAAGAAACAATATATTTTCTAGTACATAGAGAAATCCAGTGGCTTAATAGAAAAGCCCTCAAAAGGGAATATTTTAGCAGAAAAAAAAAGGTAATCAAGGAAACATTAGGTAAAAATGATAGGTCACATAAATGAGAAATTAACCCTTTTCATTATAAGCTACTAAGATTTGAAAGTTGTTTATTACAATAGCACAATTTAACTCATCTAGATCTAAGCATTACATAATATGAAAAATAAAGAACAGGGGCACCTGGGTGGCTCAGTCAGCTGGTTAGGTGTCCAACTCTTGGTTTGGGCTCAACGTCATGATCTCAAGATTGTGAGATCGAGCCCCATGTCAGGTTCTGTGCTGGGCATGGAGCCTGCTTAAGATTATTTCTTTCTTCCTTTACTCCTCTCTGTCTCTCTGAAAACATGCAAACAACAACAGCAACAACAGCAGCAACAACAACAACAACGACGACGACGACGACAACAACAAAAGAACAGCAAATATGGCTGGATCATGTTTCTAACAGAGGGGTCCAATGGAACATTCTTTCAAACACAGGACAGCATATTATTTTAATACCATATTAAATACAGGTATAAAAAATGTTCTGAATAAAACCAGGGTTGTTACAGCCAGTAACACCCACAATTGTCAAGTGTATTCTTAAGCAAATGTTATAACACAGAAGAAAGAAGATTCTCATTAGTGACATTTAGAATTACTTTGAAATTTCTCACATCATTCAATTTTTAAAATATATTTTGATTTTGAGGTGAGGAAAACAAAAATTACAACATAGATGTCATATTTCAAGATACAGAAACATTTTCAAATAAATATATGTGTAGAACCAAAAGGCAATGTGCTATTGCTTAATGTAACTACTGTTTTAGAAAAATTTTCCCTAACCTAGAGCTACATATCTCTTTATTAAATTTCATAGGCATGCATATAGGGAATATTGTGCAATCGATCACAAAAGAAAAAATCAAAATACAGAGAAAAAAGTGTGGTTACATTCAAACCTGTCTGCATGATTAGATATGTTATTTTCACCAATTAAGTATTACCTACATGTTATTTTCACAAAGCCATCATGTTTGGTATAGCTTTGTAATTTCTTAACTACACCACACCATTAAAAAAAATGTTTATTTTTCCTGTATTTCTTCCAAACTATTCAATATATTCTTGGAAACTACAATTTTATTTATTATATTTTATTTATTTATTTTGAGAGAGAGAGAAAGTTTGCTTGTGTGCAAGTGGGGGAGGAACAAAGAGGGAAGGAGAGAGACAATCCCAAGCAGAGGCAAAGCTCAATCTCAGGAATCATGAGATCAAGACCCGAGCCAAAATCAAGAGTCAGATGCTTAACCGACTGAGCCACACAGGCACCCTTTGGAACCTACAATTTTAATTAAAAATTAAATTGCATGTACATATAAGAGAATTATGGGCATTAAAAACTAACTATAGCCTTCACAGATTGTGATACATGTAAAGATATTTGCAGGTATCCCTAAGTGCCTTGAGTACCTGGGTATAAACACTATTTAGAAGATACATCTTTAATGCAACACATTGATAGGCTGTTAGTATAATAGTCATTTGTTAACTTTTCTCACTGTCTATACCCAAATTTTCTTCCTGGTTTTCAGAAATGCTACATTTCATGAATATCTACCTTTGAAAATTGAATAAAGGAAGACAGAGTAGGAATTTTCTGTTGGTGTTGAGGCATGGGAACATTACTTAGACTTGGCCAGCTGAATCTCCAGCTGGGATTTTGTTAAACAAGTAATTTTTTTGTTTGATGTCAAAGTAGGGAGATGGCAATATAGATTCTCATTGGTGGTATTATCATATAATAATGGTGAGGTCCTGGCCAAACTTTTTGGCTGCTTATTGCCCTTTGATTCCTATTCATTGGTGGGGCCTGGTCCAGTTAATCTGTCACTCTTTTTTCTAATAACTAACTCACTCAAATAATATACTACATATTAAAATATGTCTATGAAAAAGTAATGCTAGAGCCATGCACAACAAAAATAAATTCAGCAAGACATAAAAGAATAGCTCTGGAAAGTTTACACAAGCAGAATTCCTTACCCTCACCAAATTGCTCTTATAAAACCTTTGATAACTAGTTTATAAAAGTGTAGTAAAAGCATATAGTTTCTCTATCACAGTTATAATTATATACCAAGTCACATCCAGTTCCTTCAACACCCAGAGACCTACTATGGAATTCCTTCATGAAGACTGAAAACTCTTAAATTCTTTCAGGATACCAGCACATAATGGAGTTAGACTCTATCTTGATTTGTTTATTAATAGTTATTTATTATGTTAGGTAGTTTAAATATATGTATTTGTTACAAGGATGCTAGCTGCTGTAACAAACAAATCCCCAAATCTAATATGTTTCAAATATGATAGAAGCTTATTTTTCAGTCATATAAATTATAAAAATGTGTGTGGCTAATAAGGGTTGATCTATCTTCCAAATAGAGATTTAGGGACCCAGACTCTTTCCTTCTTGGGGCTCCCTTTTTTTTCAACACACAGACTAGTGAAGGAAAAAGACTCATAAATCATTATTGTAAACCTTCTAAGCTCAGGCCTGGAAATTTACAGCTAAATATTCTACTGGCCAAAGTTCAGCCATATATGACCACACTTGACTTCCAACAAGCAGAGAAATAAAGTTTAGTTGTGTTCCAGAAAGAAGAAAAAATTGATTTGATGAGTAGCCTACCAGTATACATCACATGAAATTTCTATTTCAGTTATTCACCCTATAGTCTAAATGAGCATCATAAAAATGCAAATCCATGGGGCACATAGGTGGCCCAGTCAATTAAGTATCTGACTTTGGTTCAGGTCATTATCTCGTGGTTCATGGATTTGAGCCCCGCATCTTCACCACTGTCAGCTCTGAGGCCACTTTAGATCCTCTGTTCCCTTTTCTCTCTGCCCATCCCCTGCTTACTCTCTATGAAAAATGAATAAGCACTTAAAAAATGGAAATCCATACAGGTAATTCTCTAAACTTGAGATCTTTACTGTCATTGCATTATCCTCCACATAAAATCTAAATTCAATAACATTATGTAGAAAGTACCTTAGGATCAAGTTTTCTTGTAAGTTCTTTAACCTCATTTTCTATGCACATTTAACTTCAGCCATTTTAAACTAGTTAATTAAACAAATTAATCCACAAATTTGCAATCTACATCTAAATCTGACCTATTGCATATATTATTTTTATCTTAAATGACTTGACCTTCCACTTCACCTGAGTAACTCCTATTTGTTCTTAATTCCTTAGTTCAGAATCACCTAATCTAGCAAACATGTATGTATTTCATTCCTTTACTCTGTGTTCTCAACTTATGCTTTCAATACACCACATCATTTTTGAGTATATCCGAGTTTTCTCTTCTTCCTCCCCATTAAAGAAGAGTCTATGTTTATGTGAATTTACTTTCCCTTGTTCCCCTTGATATAAAATTTCACCAACCAAGAATGAGTCCACAGGCTCTTATGAATAAAATCATAGATATGTTGGGCAAGATTGCTACTGAGGCCCATTTCTTGAGATAAATAAATAAATAAATAAATAAATGCAAAAGAAATGTGTCGGGCAGGAAAATTACGAGTTAGGCAGATACATCCAAGAATAACAAACGAAAGGAAGATACTCCCATTGTTAAAGTACTAGTGGATGACAGGTAAAAAACATGTCATGTTACAAATGCAGCAAACTTCCCAAGTACTAGTAGATGATTGATAGAAAACATACCACATTGTGAAAGCAGCAAATCTGGAAGGGAAGGCAGGACAAGGTGGAGCGATCACAATAATGAATCTGATGCATGAGGAAAGAGAAACCCTGAAGAGACAAAGGCATGAGAAAAGAAGAGATCATTGTTTCCTGTGTTCGTAGAAGTTTCTTCAAGAAAGAGAAGGGAGGTAAAAATCAGAATTCATTCTGTATTATGCTCTTTTGAAAGGGAAACCACTCTGCAACTGATCTACATGGACTTCATTTGAGTTGGATTTGTTCTCCTGTCTCTCCCTCTAGACACTAGGGTACTTGAATTCCTAGTGCAGTGCCTATTTGGAATTCATAAATCTTCACTCAGATTCAAAGTAACCTTCTTTTAAGAACTAATACCATAGATTAAAGAATACAAACATAAACAGAGTAGTCTTAAAGGTAGGTAGAGATAGAGCTAAATGTACAGAGGAAAATATATTATAAAGGCTGGCTACTATGCATGCATTATGTGTGAAGCTTATATTTCCCTTTCCCTTTCCCTATTTTCTCAGAGGAGAGGGAAATTGCACCCTCTATCCAGAAGGGAATTTTGGAAATGAGACTGTATCTCCAGAAGGGTGCATTGGAAGAATAGTAAAGTATTCTACCAGAGTAGTATTGGAAAATTATTTCCCTTTCAGCCCTCTCCGCTGTGGCTTGCTCTTCCTCACAGAAGGACTGATACATAATTGTTGAAGTTGAGACAAGGCATGCAGCTTGCATAGCTCAGACATGCTTCAACGATGAGACTGGGAAAATCTGTCTGCAAATAATATGATTTCTTTCAGCTCTTGTTCTCCATGCAGGTAACGCTGGGGAAGGACAGAAGATTCTAAAATAACTTTCTACTTTGCATGGGAGTATTAAGGAGAAGATTAAGAAGCTGATTGTTCTTTGGATTCAAGCAAGATTCTCCAATCTAGCTTTAAATGTAAGATAGCTGATCCTTGAGTAGTGTGTGTGTGTGTGTGTGTGTGTGTGTGTGTGTGTAATGTTTAAAAATGATGAGATGCAATGTATGGTTAATTATCATCCCCAAACTCCCCGATCTCCTCCCCCCTGTCAATTTTTAAGTCCAAACCCAGAATTTTCAATCCATAATTATAATTGGGGAGGCTCTTTCTACTCTCATGTGATTCTAAAGCCTTCCCCCATAATCTGAATCCAATGGAGTTAATTTTATAATATATCTCTGGTTGCCTAACACCTTTCATCTCAGAAGCTCAAAATTTGCATGGAGAAAAAGTCTCTTCTGAATGCTAAGCTGACAAAATTGGACATGGCCTGCTAGACTGTGAGAACAATGTACCTGAATTGTAATTCTTGTTCTTGCAGGCAAAGTTTCTCTCTCATGTTCATAGAATCTTTAATAAGAATTTTTACTTGCAGTGTTTTGTTGTAATACATCCTACCATGTTAATTCTAATTCTTAACAACTATTTTATCATAGCACAAGATTAAATTCATATGATAGTGAAGAATAAATATTTAAAAAAAATAATTACCATGACAGATTCTGCTTATGAAAGAAGATAGCTGTTTTCCCTGTCTTGGATACAATGATAATTCCAAATCTCAAGAAGTTAAAGCATTAAATATGTGTCTTTCTTCTCATGTATCACATAGGATGAAATTTGTCCAGCTATTCCTCACTCTCTTTCCAATTTCTGATTTTTCCATCTAAGAATTGGAACAATATCTAGGGTGTGAATTGAAATAAAATTGAAAACGAAACAAGTTCTTTTTCTTCCTATATAGAGGTTCTGAATTTTATATATACTAAATCTTGTGTAATAATCTTTGCCCTAAACCCAAATCAAGATTCAAAAACTCGACGTTTATTGAGATAACATACTAAATAGTTATGGTGATTAGCTAACAAGGAAATGAAACATATAACAAAATTTATTGATATAAACTTTTACATGTCTGACAAGTATTATGAGAAAATTACTACCTTGTCATCCATCACATTATCAGAGTTTATCTGAGAATATAGTGATGAAATTATTTGATGTTCATAGGTAATAAAAGCAGAATTTAATATATCCTTTTTAAAAAATAACCCTCCAACATGAGATATTTGCAAATATTCCAAAATTGGTAGCGTCCCTATATTCTCTAATACGTTGGGTTATGTGTCATATAATTATATAATATAATCTAATAAAATATTACTTTTCTATTAAATGTAGTTGTTAAAAGTTACCCAGTGCCTCACTGTAGTTGTTCCACTCAATGAAAAAATATCAAAATGTGTTAGAATAACTAGAATTATCTATTGACTATAGAATTGTTTTAATTTGTTAAAGAGATTAATAACATATATATATATATATATTTTATATATGCACGCATACATTATTGTGATATGCCACATCACATATTAGCCAAAGGAGTCATTATATTTAATGGTATTTGAAATGTATTTTGATGCATCATCCTACCTAAATGCATTCCCTTTTTTATTTTTTTATTTGTATTTATTTATTATTTGAGAGAGAGAAAAAGTGCAAGTGGGGGAGGGGCAGAGAGAGGGAAAGGATGTTAAGCAGGCCCCATGCCCAGCAGAGAGCATGACACGGAGCTGGATTTTACAATTCTGACATCATGACCTGAGCTTAAATCAAGAGACAGATGCTTAATTGACTGAGCCACCCAGGCTTCCCTACTGTCTCTGTTTTATAAAGAACTACAGAAGTTTTGTATCAACATCCAAGGGACAACAGTACCAATAGCATTAGAATAGAGAAAGAATAAAATGCAAAATTTAAGAAGAAAGAAAAATGTAAGTACCCTTTATTATTTAACTGTGAAAATACTGCTAATGTAGAATGAGGCTCTTAAATATGGAGTTGAGCACACTCTAGGATGATGTTTGTTCAAAAAAGAATAATGTACAAAATGAAAAGTGTAAAGCTGCCTGATATTCTTAATATGATCTCGTATCTGAAATCTGTACCCCATAGTTGAGAGGAAAGATGAGATTTTAGATTATGTCCAGGATTTTAGAATCTGACAAATGTGAAACTGAATGCAGGCTGTGCCTTATCATGTAGTTTTCATTAATTCAACAAATACTTCCCAAGACCTGCTATATATCACAAACCTATAACAGAATTCAATAAACTAATTGTGAGCAAATCAAATAAAAAATTCTTGTTATTTATTCTCTCTAAATGTCATGTCCTCATAAATTATTGATTATAAGAATCAAAATTAAAAACTGTAATACCGTGGTATAAAGTAATAAAACAGCTGTAGCTTTCTTATATGACTACTCTATTAACACACACAAAATTTTGCAAGTACGAATAATGCAACAGAAAAGGATTTCACACATCCCAGACATCAAACACTTACACAGAGTCAGTAAGATTATAAGTAAACTGTGACAGTCTCAGTTAGCACTGTTGAAAATGAGCAGTTAAAAGTGAATTTTGTTAAAAAAAATTACATCCTCGAGTCTCACAGTGATTTTGACAGAGAGCAGGAAAATACTGGCTTGATACGTTTGTGAATATATGAATATATGTGTGTATATGCGTATGTGTTTATACACAAATGTATATACACAAATGTATGTACAAAGTGGATCCCACTTTTTTGGGGTGATGCCAAATGGCTATAAGTAAGCAATTTGAAATTAATCAGAAGCCGCAGAAAATACAAACAACATATTAAAAAGGTGCTGTGAAAAACTACTATATCCCTTTATATAGTTAACTCCTTTCTTTACTGCCAAACACTCCTATCACCAAGGAATTGTGTCACTCTAAACTGCCAACATTTTCACCATTTTACCTTCTGTGTATATCTCTGAGATGCTCATTACATCCAACTCACTTTACAAGGTACTCCTTCAATTTCATAAACAGATACCGACTGTGCAAGTTGCTTTCTTTGGGAATTGAGAAAAGACAATTTAATTGATTGAACAAATAATAATCTGGTATATGCAAAGCATATCCACAGATAACCTAAACCAGAATTTAAAATATGTGGGATGTTAGGTATTAAGCAAGTAATTAAAAATGAAGTGCAATGACAATAAAAGAGAAAGAAAGGCAATAAAATGAGGGCATGAAAAGAGAGATTTAATCTAGACTAGGCAAAAGGGTTTACCAGAATAAACATAATTAACAATGTAATTAACCATTGGAAGCAGATGGTGGAAGGAAGGAAATCTTCAGGCAAAAAAGATACGCATGTTCAAAGGCCCCACACAACGAGAAAGCATGACACTATTCAGAATCTGACCCTCTGAGCCAGAAGCACTGACAATGAGCATAAGTGTGTGGACTTGCAGAAAAAGAAATAAACTAGGTTGTTCAGGGCTTTGAATCCATGCTAAAGATTTTGTTCTTAGAAGCAAAGGAAAGTGATTTAAGGATTCTAAAATTGTGTTAATATACTTTTAATTTTAAAATACCATTCTGACAAATGATTTGGAGAAATTAATAGCGGATGTGATGGGACCAGTTCAAAGATCATTGCTTCTTAGCTCTTTGAGGGAGAAATGAGTTTGTGAGTTTTGAATTAAAGTAATAAACATGGAGAAGGCTAAGTGTATTTAAAATGCACATAGAAGGTAAACTAGATAGGGCATGTTCATGGATTATATAGGGGCCATGAACAAGAAGGCAGTGTTGAGGGTGAATCCTAGGTTTCTGCCCAAGATACTGAAATAAGGGATAAGACCATGGTCTCAACTGGGGAGTATGTTTAGTTTTTAGTCTCATGAGTTTGTATATAGACACGAGACAGAGACAATTTCAAATTTAGCTTCAGGAAGCAAACAATGAGATGGAGATTATATGCAGATTTATATCTGGAATGTTCTAAGAAGGAAACAGGCCTAGACACGGGGGGAAATTAGTCTGTGGAAGAGTAATCCCAATGAAGGCTTCAGAACACACCCTGGGGAACTTGATGCTAGGATAGATCTTCGGAGTTTTCCGTGTTGGGAGTGGGGGGGGGAGGAATGCAGTGGGCAGGACTTTATATCATTTCCACAGTCTTCCATGCAATTTTGTTATTTTATCTCCCTTAGCGCTGGCATTTATGTCTTTGTGTTTGTGTGAGTTATTCTGTATAATATGTTAGCACCATCCCCCAAGATTCTCCCAATGTATTCAATCTTGACTCCTAGGGAGTGCTCCCACATTAATAAATCTTTCCTTATCCGACCTTGTGTCCCACTCACCTTTGATGTCATGCCTTCAGAATATAGTCCTGCGGTACTCCTCCAGACCATTGCTGGCACCTATTGTTTAGGGGCTACAACTTTTTTTTTTAATTTTTTTTCAACGTTTATTTATTTTTGGGACAGAGAGAGACAGAGCATGAACAGGGGAGGGGCAGAGAGAGGGAGACACAGAATTGGAAACAGGCTCCAGGCTCTGAGCCATCAGCCCAGAGCCTGACGTGGGGCTCGAACTCCCAGACCGCAAGATCGTGACCTGGCTGAAGTCGGACGCTTAACGGACTGCGCCACCCAGGCGCCCCTAGGGGCTACAACTTTTTAGGTATATATTCCTCCACATGGCTAATGATGCCACATGACCTTAGTTATTGGCATCTTCTGTATCATATCCAAGCATATCCTAATAGGAAGGAGTGAACATTTTGCTCAGTGTCAGAGAGTTCAGGGCAATTTGGAATTCAAGATTTTCAGATGCATCAGTCTAGATATTATTATCCATATGTCAGGGTCACATTTTTTCCACTCTCAGGCCTTGATGGCATAGCAGGCCAGTGTTGGAAGTTTAACTCCCTTTGATTTCTCTAGATTTTCGATTATGATAAGCCCAAAATCTTGTTTACAACTTCCTTTGTCTTTAAGCTACAAGAAATGATAGCCTCTTTTTTTTTAAGTTTAGTTACTAATTTTGAGAAAGAGAGGGGAGGGGGTGGAGCATGAGCTGGGGAGGGGCAGAGAGAGAGAGAGAGAGAGAGAGAGAGAGAGGAGAGAGAATCCCAAGAAAGTAGCAGAGCCCAACGTGATGCTCTCTTCAACCCATGAACTGATACCATGACCTGAGCCAATAAAAAGATGCTTAACTGAGCCATGCAGGAACCCCAAGAAATGATAGCCTCCTTACAAGCTACTCAGAAGGCCTTCTGGCTTCATACTTAGCTTTTCATTGCTGATTAATCACTCTTACCCTTTAATTATCTTTTCCCAAAGCGTCAGAGAGCAGTCAACGCTAGTAACAACTACCAAATTATCTCTTTTGTAACTGCTTCATACATAACAGCAGCTAGTAGCTTCTCCTGTATCAAATTATCATCCTAGTTCATCACTAGGGAAAGTTTTAACATTGTCCTACCATCTTATGTCAGATATTATCTGAGCTTGCTTGAGCCAGTGAAGGTATCTTCACTGCCAGCTGGGTAAGGTGAGATCCAGCTGTCTATCTCATTTTAGTAGCTGTTTTTTTGAATCATGCCTGGTATGGATTGCCACAGATTGTGCTCCACGAGAAGCAGGCTCTGGATGGAGAACCACCTGTGGAAGGAAAAGAGAAAAAGCAGTATTGGGCACAGAAAAAAAAAATGCCTTGTAATGTAGTCTCAGCAGAAGAATTCAGCGAACCACTCTGAGACTGGTCTAGACACAGTTATCCTCATATAGGGAGAGAGTGTTGGGCAATGTGTCCACATATAGCAAGAGATTTTATGTAAGCTTCCCTGGATAGAGGGAAAGGTCTTGGGAGTAATGACTCTCATCAGCTGATCATAGTCTTTAAAGGACTGACAGCTGAGAGTTGTTTGCTGGTCGTATTTCTGCAAGTGTATAAGTAAGTCTCTCATTCCTAAGGGGGCCATCTGGCTGGGCCTCCAACTGCCCATTACAACAATGAAGCTAAGTTTGATAAGACAAGTGGCTATATGGATCTGGAATATCAGCAGGCAGATTTATGGCGGAGATCAATGTAAGTGAGGTAACTGTACGGGTATCAATGAAGTCACGACCTGTTTAAAACTATCTAGGGAAAAGTAGGAGGAACACAGCTCAGACTGGGTTTCAGGGAGTGAACAAGCTAAGGAGGGTGAATTTACAAAGGAGAGCGAGAGAAGATTCTAAGAAGTTTACAATTATTCAACTTAAATTCAGAGATTTTCTTTCTTAAAATTAGATCTTCATTTTCTTAGTAGTATTGTTCACCTCTTTTGAATTATGTGGGTGGGCTTTTAATAATTTGGGACTCACAGAATTTCAGAAACAGAAAAATAAAACATGTTATATTTACTTCAGGAAAAATAAGGTTTTATTTGAAAGAACATGAATAAGTTTAAAAGGTGGAAAGATTCTACAAATAGAGAATTAGTGTAGTGCCTTTCAGTGACCTCGGGCCAGAATTAGCCCAGAAGATATTTATCTATGTGAGACAAACAGAAAAAGAGAATTAATACAAAGTGGATTGTTGCTTCAAATAGTCATTCTTAAAATTATAGGACTTCAAGCCTGACAGACTGCTTTGGAATCCACTTCTCATGTCTTTAGAACAATTGGGTTCAGGTCTAAGGGAGTTCAGAATGAACTAGAATCACCATTATTGCTTCTTCAGATAGACTTAAGTAAAAATGCTAGTGAAGAACTCCAGTTCAAAGCATACAGACTTTTTCACAACCTAATGTAGCTGGTTTTAGAATTAAGGAAGGAATATGCTTACCCAGATGAATGGGATAAATATTTGCTGGACAATGTAAAAAGTTTTTCCTAAACCATAATTAAAAACCAAACACACTTGTGTGTTTATCTTCCTAAAATTGTAAGGACAGATGTAGAGACAATATTTTCTATAGTGAATGTTTTCAGGAGTTCAAAAATAAACTAAGGAATAGGTATATATCAATAACACCGAGGTAAATTCTCTCTAATCAATAAATAAAGTTAAAAATTTTAAATACGATCTTCACATTTGATCTAAAATTCTTAGTTGACACATTGGGAAAACATAGTATTTTGTGTTCAATATTTGTAATGATGTTTTCTAATTTTGAAATGGTAAAAAAAATTTTGTTTTGTACCTTGGATGTGAGAAGGAAAAGGAGAACATTTTGAAGGTAATTATTTTACCAATTATTTGAATAGCCATTGATAAATATTTCTGCCAATGGAAATACGAAAACAGTCATATATTGAGATTTTTTCATAGATATCAGGTTATTAATATAAGGAGATTATCAGCAACTTAAATTATTTTCCATCTTAAGTAAGTTTGCACATTGCTTAAAATATCCAATAGGATATTTGGTAATATAGTCCATAAAATTCTTTAGTACATAGATGAACAGCCAGATTGATGATACATATTTGAAGAGAACTTTGGCTAGCAAACATGGTTACATAATCTCCTTTTCACATATTCAGGCTTTATGAGCTGTTGATGAACTAAAATCTTTTGCAGAACGATGACCTCATAGCAACTAAATTTATTGAATGTGTTTTTCTGCTTTATCAACATTATACTTGTTTATATGTTGTTAGTAATTATGTGTTGCTTACAAAGGAGATCACATAGGATATAAATATAGATTTTCATTCAAAATAGATGGATAAAAGCAATATGACTCATATGGAAAAGCAATCTAGACATTACTAAGTCATGAAAATGCTTTTTAAATAAGATTTTTTTAAACCCAAAAATATAAATCAAGAGACATTATTCACTCCTACTTAAACTGCTATTCTGTATAACTGCTGATAAAATGTTAGTTTTAATTATCCTGCAGGAATAAAAGTGCTGTCTTTAAAAGGAAAAAAAAAACCTGCAAAAGGACTGTGTCTCTTGTCCTATTGATTTTTTTTTTTCCAAAGGAATAGATGCTTTTGTGACTGCTGGGCTGAGTCTAAAAGTAGATCTAAAAATAGTATGAAATTCCACTGCTCGTTTTAATGAAATCAGAGTTTTGGTTTTAATACCTTCAAGTTATAAAGACATGCTGTTAAATAAATTATAGCATGTTTAAAATTTATGTTTATTTTTCCTATTATGAATTAACTGAGGAGTTATAAGCTGCTGGGGTGGGAGGCAGAGATATAAAAATTAGCACCAACTAAAACCAAATGTGTTTAACTGTTTGATAATGTGAATTCATTGGAATTCACTTTTTATCTTGACAGATGAGTGGTATCAATAAATAGTGTATCTTTGATACAATTTAATTTTCATGAGACCTGCATGAACATACAATTCTAGTGACTATATTTCCCCTTTTCACTATTAGTTATATAGCAGCCAATTCTCTTTTACTATTTTATATGAGGTGGAACGGAGGATTCTACATACTCTACTAGTTTAATAAAAGCTGTTTAAATTTAACAAAGTCTTAGATGGAAATATATTTCTTAGAAGTCAGCAAGAATGTGGCCAGACAGACACTGGCTCCTTGAGAACATATCTTACATAATTTATCTAACAATCCCAAGCATGGTGTGTGACATAAAGTTGGTGTTTGATAAATATTTGTATATTGGATTTTAATGGTCAGGAAATTATATAACAGAGCTGTAAAACTGACATTTGTCAATCGACCCTCTGACCATCTGACCTGGGTAAAAACATTGTCCTTGTCTCCAAAATGGTAATGAATCCCCAGCCCCAGTAGTATATTTTCTACCTAACTAAAAAATTCTTTAGTATTGTGGATAATTCAGCCAGCAGCAGGAGCAAACTGTCCTTGTAACCTGTGAAGATAAAATCTATTTTTTTCTGATCTCCTAATCCCCCGATTTAAGGGGGCTTACAGAATGAAATAATTACTGAAATTTGAAGTTGTTGACACTTTTTCCCTAGTCCCTCATAAAGTGCCTCATCTCTCAGTACAACAGTATCAGTGGTGCTCATGGGTGATAACAAAGAAACAAACGTGCAAGTCAAACAAAAATAGTATACAGGTGCTTCAAGAAAATTATTGATACACATATGCTATAAACTCAGAGATATTTTATGTAAAGTATGAAAGATAAAATGGGGAATCTCACCTAAATGTTAAGTAGTGCTAGAAAACTGTATGACAATTGAAATGAGGTTGTGTTGTTGTTTTAATCAAAATATTTAACAACTCAGTACCAACAGGCATGTGGCAAGATTAGGAAGACAGTATCTGGGACAGAGAAAGAAAATAAGATCATATTTAAAGATTAATCATTATGAATCTGATGCACTAGCTGTTTTGACATATATGACCTCATCCCCACAGCTAATAGTGTCAGAATCCTTATTGATATCCTTATTTGAGATTGAAAAATTATATTTCACAGATACTATTTGCTGAAGGTCATATGGCTAGTGAATGATAGTCAATGATTTTAATTAAGGTTCATCCTTCAAACTCTAAATTATAACTCAATATCATTAAGATAAAAATAATGAACATTTAAACCATATAGGTCAAAGAAAAGAGGTGGAGAAAATATTAAAATATTTCTGGAATGTAAGTTGCATGTAATGTAAACTGCACACACACACTTACCGTTTTGGGGGCTCTTCATTCCTCGTGTAGATCTGGCATTCCATCTGACACCCTACTCCTCATACCTGAAGGAATTCATTTAGTATTTATTGTACTGAAGTTCGGATAATTTTTTAACTTGTATATGTCAAGAAAACTTCCTTATTTCACTTTTGTTCTTCTTTGATGGTTTGTGCTCTTTGATATAACTATACATAATTTGAGGTTATTGTAGATTCACATGCAATTATAAGAAATAATACAATGAAATCCTGTGTATCCTTTATCCCGATTTCCCCAGTGATGACATTTTGCAGAACTATAATACATCACATCCAGGAACTTGACACTATTAAAATCCACCAATCTTACTTAGTATTTTTCCCAGTTTTATGTAACTCCATTTAAGCATGTGTGTATTTAGTTCTTTGCAGTTTATTACATTTGTAGGCTGTGTATCTACCATCACAGGCAAAATAGATAACCGTTCCATCACTGTAAGGAATGGTCAAGTTGCCCGTTTCGTTATTTTTACAATTTAGTTTTCAGGTTTATTGTGATATAATTGACATAAAACCTTGTATAAGTTTAAGGTGTATATTGCAATGATTTGATATATGTATATGCTGTGAAATATTTACCAGAATAAGGTTAGTAATCAAATCTTTCACTTCTTGTGATACCATTGTGGTGGTGATATGCTGAGAACATTAAAGCTC